>NC_065579.1:121308476-121616497 GCF_024542745.1 Macaca thibetana thibetana
GGTGGCTTGCTTAAAAGGATTTGGGTTAGTTGCAAAGCTCATGCTTTCTTCACTACACAATGCCTCTTAGAAAGAGTAAGTGGAAGGATATACAAAGTGTTATTAGTACTTAGAAGCAGGGTTAACTAGAGCATGTCAAGGACATCTTTCTGAAAGAGATGGGGTTTTACAGCAGAAGAGCAACAGGATAACTGTTACGTGTCATTTGCTCTAATAAACACATTTTGATATCAAGAGCTAGTGATAGAACGTTTTAAAAAGAGTTGGGGATCTTTGTTACCCAGGCTGGTCTCAAACTCTTGGTCTCAAGCAATCCTTCAGCCTCAGCCTCCAAGTTTCTTGGATTACTGGTACAAGTTACTATGCCCAGCAGCTAGTGATAGAATGTTTTTCACCAATTCTGCCATGACCTTGAAGAAACACAAAGGTACAATTTTACTATTGTGTTCTATTTGGATACCTGAGGTTGTATGTAGAAGTGATTTAGAGGTGACATTTCCAGAAGAGTTTATTTGCCCCAACAAAAGTCTGTTGCTTGAGGCCCCTTCTCTCCTAACAATAACAAAAAGGTTTGGGACTCAAAGTTCACTATACTTTGTTACAGAAAACAAAGCCACGGCACTAGGGAAGACAGGCTCATCTTTTTTCCTCTCTCAAGCATCACTCATCTGATATACATCAATATATTTGCACCGGGTTTGTGATCAGACATTTGAGCCTTTATGTATAAAAGGCAAGTCACAATATCCCTAGCCTGAATAATTCATGTTGTTTGTCATGAGTCTTTTAAGCCTTTCTGTTAAACTTGAAGATTAGCTTTTTCTTTTTCCTTTTTATTTCCTTAATCAAAGGTTATTTGGAGTCAACTTTGAACAATTCCTCAAGCTGTACCATTCAACCATTTGATTCAGTATTTTCAGGATTTGGAAGCAGGTTGCTGCTGGTTCTTAGGTCTGCTGTATTATTCAAAGCCTTAGTAAATGATGAATAGGCTGAAACCCTAGAAGGCCATTTTCTAATTTCTCAAAGGTCTCTTTATCACCTAATTTTCTTTTCATCGAATGTTATTTACTGAGTACCTCCAATCAACTTCTTTGGTATTGTAGCTTGCTGTGATTCTGGCAGATAATAAATGTCAGCATGGGGAGGGTAAAAGAACCAAGCCTTACATTTAGTAATATTGTTTGTTTGAAATAGGCTTCACTTTCATCATACCGAGTCTCACGGGGGCAAGACCTTTACTCCGCCATCTTGATAAGATCCCTGGGGTCCCTCTGTTGGTCTCCCTAGGATTTTCCACATGTACAAGAGATGAAAAGGTTTTTAAGATCTAAGAAACAAAGCAATCTATTATTTATCTTGAAAATCATATTATATCTTATGTTGTATAGGCACAGTAGGCACATTAATGTGCAGTCTATCAAAGACACAAGAACAAAGATGTTAAATTGATATCACATAGCACCTAGCAGGAAAGAATCATTTCTACTTGGAAGGTAGGGAGATGAAAGTGGGAAGTTACAGAGGGCAAACACATGGAAGGCAAATCATAGCCCTCTCTACACCACAGGAATGTTTACACATCAGACCAAGCACTCTCATGGTGAGCTCAGATGCAGCTCAGGATCCTTCTCAACACAGTCCACTAGGAAGCCATTGTCAATCTCAAGTTGCCATGCCAGAGAAAAATTTTATTCATTTCTGATGCCTTGGGTGATTTGTATCCACATGCAAGGATAATTAAGGGCTGATGCAAGAGACCACTGTAGAGATATTCCTTATTAAACCTGATATTAAAATAATCTAATAAGATGGGAGGTGGTCATGTAATTATTTCATCATCGTAGTATGCCATGGTCTCTGTTGCAGTGGAGTTTTCATGACAGCTCAGTGTTACTATTTTATCCTGTTAATTGCAAGTTTACTGCATTGTCAGCTAGTTTATTCCATTAATAACTATTTAATCTCATTAGTAGTAGGCTCCCATCTGCTTTGAAGTCTTTGACTAAGATCTCTGTGTTGTCTCTCCTGGCATTCAGTAGTGCATTCCTGACCTCTCCTCTTCACAGTTTCTAAATGTTGTATAAGCTCTAATTTGCCTCAGATCTTTCATACGTAAAATACAAAGAGTGGTTTTTGTTTCTCTGTCTGAACTCCAGGCAAAAAAGAGATGTTATATTTTACAGTCAAAGAAGTGCAAATGTTTTTCTATTTTGAGCTCTAAATATAGTAGCTTTCCATCCACATGTTCATTTCTCTGTGCCCTTAAGCAGTAGATTTCATGCTATTTACATATTATCTTATGCTAAACACTAGTTGTTTCACCTGTGTTTAGTTATATCCACATAAGAAGGTTTTTAATCTCTTTGAGAGTTGAAGACTAGGCAGTATTCCTATTCTCCTTCTGGCATTGTGGCTTTAAAACTTTATGAACAGCCAATTGAGAGAAAACCAAAACTTCTTTCAAATTAGTGCTAGAAAATATTTCTGTCATTCAAGTTAATTAACAATAGGAAAGGTCAACTTTATGGTCTCACTCAAAAAGGAGTGTAATGGAGATATAGACACACACATTACCTTCAGCACTATGGGTTTCTTCTATTTGCCCCCTGAAAATAAGTAAGTATGCCAGCTTGTCTATTGCCAACTTGGCCTTACCACCAGCCTTCTAAGGTCTCTTCCACTTTGCATCCATGAATCCCCTGTCCTGTATGTACAATTCTGGCTTAGAGTTGGCCAAGAAAAAGCATGTGTGTAAGATGTGGATGATGAAAGAGAAGGAGAAGCCTTTATTCCCTTGAGGTAGTTGTAGCCAGACATGTGGGCAGAAATTTCACAGCAGGATCCTGGTGAGCCATGGGAAACATGCTTTATGACTGCCGACAGAGAGAGTTGGTGGGAATTTCCCAGAGACTTTGAAGAGTGGCAGCAGGCTCTGGGCAAGCTCTCCAGGACCACCTGCCTCAAAGCTTTCAGCAGAGATCTCTGCGTGCCATCTCCAAACTTAACTTCCCCAGAGCTTGTAACATTTGTAGAAACCTCTCTTATCTTAACTTGGTCACACCTGAAATATAGAGTAGTGGTTCTGCCCCTGCCTGAACCCTGCCTGACATAAGTAAATGAATAAATGAATGCGTGCCCAGAATACCCATTATAGCATTATTCTAGAGTATTCATCATAGTATGAAAGCAACTGACACAGACATTTGCTGCTGACCAAATGTTTGTGACTTTCCCGTATATCCTATCCTCCCCTCTAGTTGGTTGAGGCCATGTGACTACTTCAGGGCACTGGGCCTGTTAAAAGCAGCAATGAGTAGCTCCAAGGCATTTAAAAGCTTCTTGTGCTACCTCCACACTCTATGACCCTTTGTAGAGGTCCTGTGTTTTCATGGCACAGCTATAAGATGGTAGAGCTTCCAGAAGCCTGGGCCTTTGCATGCTATAGCAGAGCTACCTTGCTGATCTAGACTGAACAAGTAACAGGAACAAGAAACAAGGCTTTGTTGTATGAAAGTTGTGGGAGTTTGGTTCAACTTGTCTCCATAGCTGATATTAGCCCAACCTGACAATTTTGAGGGCATAAGATCTACTTTTTAAGGTGCAATAGACAGCCTAGTTTGAAACTATAAATGCACTTTCTGAATGAAATGTATTATTAAAAGTACCCTGCTGACTGTGTCTCAAATTCACACAAATATAAGTTACAAAAAGAGAAAGAAGAAAATAAGTAGTGTGTCAATATATGCATATATATGTAAAGTGCTCAATTTTTAAGAACTACAAAATGACTAATAAATGGACAAAAGACAAAATTATAATTCACACACTGAGAATATAAATTTCAGACAAACAGGAGAGAGTATTCTCATTCATTAGTAATAAATATGCTAACTGAAACAAGGTATCACTTTAAAATTGTGAGATTATCAGTTAAATTATCCATATTAAGAAGATACTACCTCAAGTTGTTTGGGTTATAGGAAAACTTATTTGCAAATATTTTAGGAGAGGCAGTGTAAACATGTGTGTTTGGAAAGAAATTTGACAGAAAAGGTGAAATGGTCATAATCTTTGCCCTAGTCATTCCACTCTAAAGAATAATTGAAAAGTGGAAGAAAGCCCCATATATATGAACAATTTTGTTGCCCACATTGTGTGTAATATAAAACTGGAATATAGTGTCAAAATGTAATGTAAAAAACATATTTAGAGAACTACGATTTTAACTATGATTAAAAACATGCATATTTAATTTTTGCGATGTTACATAGCTATTAAAAAGTTATTATAGAGCAGGTTCTCAGCTTGAGTGTGCATCAGAATTACCCAGAAAGATTATAAAAACACAGCTTACTCAGCCCAAGTCCAAGTTTTTGATTCAGTAGGTCTGGAATGGGAACCTAGAATTTGCATTTCTGACAATTTCCAGGTGATGCTGGTCCAAGGACCACACTCTGAGAACTCCTGGCATTAAGGATTGCAAAATATTAGTTAACATATATAATATAATGTTAAGTAAGAAAAAGAAACATTGAAATCATAAGCTAAGATGCACCTACTCAATAGTGCAAAGAGGTATTTTAGTGAAATCATGGTTAAGAGCATGGGGTAAGGAAGACAGTCAGACTCATTGGAATTCCAGCTTTAAGGCTATCATGGGCCCAATGCTCTAGAGTTTCTACAGACTCTTCAGGAATCTCTGAAAAGGCTTGAGATCTGAAAGAGAAAGAAAAGGACTAGCAAAATATACAGAGAAAACTGTAACATAGGAATTAGTAAGTATTTCATTAAGCATTCCAAAAACATAACACTGGGCATATTAGACAATTGAAAGGCAGCTCTTAATTATATGTGCATGTATATAGAGATGTTTGTGCAACTAAATATATTTGCTATAATGTAGCATGGGGCCTCTAAAAGTAAGAAAATTGGTGTGTGTGTGTGTGTGTGTGTGTGTGTGTGTGTGTGTGTGTGGTGAAGGGTCAATAGTATTTATACCCCAATCTCTCAACCAGGTCTAACACTAATCAACAACAAAGGAAGAATCCTGTGTTAACTTCATCTTACTGCTGTCCATTAATAGGCTTCACTCACCCCATCTCCAACTAACTGATGTTGGTTACTCTATATTCTATGTAGGGTCTACTCTCCACACAACAGTCGCAGCACATTAAATATGACATATCACCAATTAAAATTCTCCCATAACCTCCTACAGAAATTCAAACTCCGTAAGTACAATGACAACACAGCCTGGTTTGCCAGAATCAAATCCAGGCAAAGCCACTGTCCTAGATTACCTGCCAACAACACACCCTTCACTCAGAAGTGTTCCACTTTGGATGATAAGAATAAGAATAGAGGGGAAACTGTCATTCTTAGCAAACTAACACAAGAACAGAAAACCAAACACTGCATGTTCTCATTCAAAAGTGGGAGTTGAACAATGAGAACACATGGACACAGGGAGGGGAACATCACACATCGGGGCCTGTTAGCGGGTGGGAGGCTAGGGGAGGGATGGCATTAGGAGAAATACCTAATGTAGATGATGGGTTGATGGGTGCAGCAAACCACAATGGCATATGTATACATATGTAACAAACCAACACGTTCTGCACATGTATCCCAGAACTTAAAGTAAAATAATAATTTTTTAAAAAAGATTAGAATTGCCAGATCCAATGCCAAATACTGAGTATTGTTGTAGAAGCACTTACACTAAATTTTTTTCATTGTTGATCTGAAATTCAATGTTCACAAGGTATCCCGTATTTTTATTTGCTAAATCTGGTAACCCTATTACCCCTACGCAAACAGACGTTAAGTGTTACGCCCCTGCTTACCACTTTGCTGCAGTCACCGCTCCTACTTCCTCCTGCTCCAGCCCCACTGTAATTCACATGCCTTGAACATCCATGCTCATTCCCTCCTCTGGACCATGGCACTGCTCTTTGATCTCCCTGGATTGCTCATTGTAGCTTCACTCAGCTGACTCCTTCTAATCAACTAGGTTTCAGCAGATGTCAACGCAGAAAGACATCTGATCACCCAGCAAAAAAAGCCCCATATCCCTCCCTCTTTTGTCACTATCTAAAACAGGGGTGTCCAATCTTTTGGCTTTCTTGGGCCACATCAGAAAAGGAAGAATTGTCTTGGGCCATATATAAAACACACTAATGATTGCTGGTGAGCTAAAAAGAAATTGCAAATAAAAATTTCATGCTTTAAGAAGTTTTATGAATTTGTGTTGAGATGCATTCAGAGCTGTTCTGGGCTGCATGCGGGCCGTGAGTTGGACAAGCTTGATCTAAAAGGATAGCCTTTGATCTCATGGCTGTCTTTCTCTCCCCGTTCAGATAGAGATACCCTGAGATCTGGGGATCCTGTCTTTCTTGCTGACTGCTGGGGTGGTGTATACATGCCTACAGCAGGCTTGAAACACAGTTAATACTCAACACTTAATTGTTGAATGTTAGATGGAAGAATACAAGTGTATCCAAATACAGCATCTTGAGTTCCTTGTCACAGGAGTACACACACATACTTTTTCCTTTGAAAAGCGTTGACATTTCTTTTGAAAGACCTTAGACTTGAAGCTGAGCTATTTCCAAATGTGCAGCGGTAGTGCATATGGTAATAGTTTCATAAAGTATGTTAATCAAGGAACCACAAAAATCATTTAATCTAGGAGGTTTCCTCACCACCATCAAATACTGATTATATTTACATAGAAATTGACTCATTATCATGCGGCTGATAAACATTGCTGGAGGGAGAGCCTGCAGAAGCCTATTTGCCAGACACAATCTCCAATCCCAACTGCTGACAGGAAATAATCATTTTAAAGATTGCCACACAAAAAGGTGACATTCCTGTGTCATCATATTTCCTTTCCCTACAGCAGAAGCCAGGATTAATGAAGTTAATAAAAAATTAAGTCACCATTTTTTTTTTAAATTAAAATGTTTAGAAATGTATGATGATCAATGTCACAATAGTAAGGTAAGGACTTAAAATGACTATTTGAGGTTCTAAAAATCCATTTAGGGTGTTAAGCTGTTAAAAATGGCTTAAACTTAAGATAAAGAATCATGACAGGATTCCAGTTTGATTTGTTCAAGAATCACCCTTTAGATGACTTTGTGTGTATCACATACCACTCTCTAATTGTGTATGTAAATAAACACAAAGATGCACAGGCTTAAAGTAAAATCTTGCTTCTCACCCTGTGAATTTAAACAAAAGGTATAAAATGTATATTTAAACATTCAAGCCCCATCTTTTGCAAGTCTGATTTGCATTCTTCCATGTATTTAAAATAAGCCCCCTCTTCATTGATGTTGCAGATATCTCCATGGGGTACAAATAGCTCCCTATCTGAGCTTTTCGACTTACTGTTGAAACTGCCACATACCAGTGCCTGGACTTGGAAGGAGTTTCCCTGGTCTGTTCCACTTTCAGGGTTCGGGCCCTGTGGTTCAAGAGGTGCCATGTAGCACAGTGGGTCAGGCTTGCTTTGTACCAATCTCAGGGTAGAACTAATTCTACAGCCCTCTATTGTTCTAGAGAGCATTTTGTGTTGAGGAGCCAACCTAATTCATATGATGCAAAATTTAAATGTTATCTGATAAGATTTTAAGACTTAGGCAAAATGAATATAGTGATTAATTTTTCTTTCTTCCGATTTACCTCTCACTTTCACTCAGATACATTTGAAATTAACAACCGAAGTGATAAATTTAACAAATCATTTGCTCATTATAAATATTTAGTTTATGATTATATAGAGAGGGTTTCTATGAGCTCTGTCTTCAGTCATGTTAAAAACTGCAGTGATAAAAGGCCCAAAATAATATACTGAAGATGAACTCAAAATCGTTCAGAGGCAGGGAAGAACATTCTACAATTTAATGCATTGCTCTTCTATTTCAATGTCCACTCTGGGATAATCACTGGTTACTTCAAAAAGACCTTTAGATTAAATATAGGGTGCAGCAGCTGAGGATTTGGGATACTGAAAACAGGGTATAGCATACAGCACCTGAGGATTTGGGGTGACCTTCATTTGACTCTGGAAAATGAAATATATTTTTGTTTATTTCACTCTTTCATCAAGGCAAACCACCAGCTGACGTTGTTGACAATGACTACATACACCTTTAAGACAGAGACTGTGTCATATTCATTTTTATTCTCAAGCTGCCCAATGTATTTTATTCTCAAGCTGCAATAATGCAGTTACATTCAATTCAAGGAAAACATCCTGCATGTTCTCACATTTAGCAAAAACAAACTTGTCTTCATTCATCTGGGTTCTATTTAATTTGGCTGGGGATTGGGCCGCAAGGTAGAGTATTAGGTGGAGATGGGGAAAGAGTAGGTAGGATCCTTGGCAGATTCAGCTGGGAAAGCAGCTATTTTAGAATTTTATAAACATACAAATCTCATATGTGTATATGAATTTGATATTAAGATATTATGTTAGAATTTGCTGTATAAAAATGTAATATTGTATATAAAGGTAAGTTATATAAAGGGAACATTTTTCCAATATGACTAAGTATATTATAGTCTTGTTTTAAAGCCAAATAATGAGAGCCTTTAGTTATTTTTATATATGAAGTCAAAATTTAGCATTTATTTTTCTAGACTTTAATCATTAATATCATTAAAATAACAAAAGGTAGTCAGTGGAAATGTTTTTCTTTTTTAAAAAACTCTCTAGATGTACACAAAGTCCAATTTAATGAAAATTTCCAAAGCTTACAGAAATAAAAATCATCGTTTGATGCAATATTACACATTATACATTATAGTTTCTGTTTTGAAATTGTCTCAAACCTCTTTTCTTAAACCATTTGAGAATAAATCGCCAACCTGAGACCCATGACCCCAGATCACATTTCCCATAAACAAGGACTTTCTTCTACATAATTATAATACATACACTAAAACTGGCAAATGAATGTTGGTATATTACTACGTAATATCTAATTATCAGACACTACTCAAGTTCCCCCAGTTGCTTCAGTAATGTCCTTTATAGTGAAAAGATCCAGTTAAGAACCAAACTTACATCTAGTTGTAATGTCTCTTTAGTTTCTTTCAGTCTGGGACAGTTCTCTGCAGTTTTAAAACCTTCATGACCTTGATACTTTTAAGATGACAAAACAGTAATTTTGTTAACTCTTCCTTAATTTGTGTTTGTCTGATGTCTCTTCATATCTAGATTCAGGTGTCGAAGCTTTAGCAAGAAAATCACAGAAGGGATGCTGTGTTCCTATTGCATCCAATCAGGTGGCACATGATTTCTGTGTGTCCCATTACCGATGATATTTGCTTTGATTAGCAGGATGAGGTGCCATCTACCAGATTTCTCTACTATAATTTTGCTTTTTTTCCCTTTTGTAATTTATAAGTATGTGAGAGAGATACTTTGAAACCATGTAACTGTCCAATTCCTCATCAAACCATCAACTTACTCATTAATTGGCTTATATCATTATGGTCTTGCATTTCCTATTTTATTCAATGAGTTAAAATCTGTCACTAACATGATTGATTTTGATGTTTAACTTGTCCCAGATGTTGGTGGAACTGCCTTTGTACTGCCATATACCAATCATTCTCTGAGCACTTCCTTGCTTTTTGGCACAAGACGTTCCAGGCTCACCTTCTTCTTTCACTGCCCTAAACCCTGGAATCAGCCAATCCTCCAAGAAATGCTGAATTTTCTAGTGGAGACTATATATAGAAGCCAAGATTTGGGTGCTAGATGTGCTCATTGATATTGGGGTGTTGTTGCTCACAAGCCTTCTCAGTGGATACTGTGTGTTCTAGGGAACACATACACACAACTACACACAAACACACACACACATATGTGTATCAGTTTAAGTCTGTGTATACATATAATACATAAGCACATAATTATACCTATCTATACATAGCTAGACAACTATATATATAATTATCTCTCTATATATTGATTTCTATATCTGTAGAAATAGATATTGATTTATATCTATATATTGAAATTCATGAATTCATACCAATATATCTGATTTTAATTCAACGTCACAGAATCCATCCTAGTCCTCTTCCTTTCTGTATTTGTATTGTCTTTCTCAGACTAAGGAATCAGGTCCCCATAATAATTATATTTACTCGTCAGTGTAACCAGTTTCCCAACCCATCTCTCCCATGTTGATGTCTTCTTAGTCCTCTTGGGCTCTGACTCCCCTTGTTGAGCCACCCTCCTGGGTGAAAGTCCTTTTCACCCAGCTTGGGCTCTGACACCCCATGCCTGGCCACTCCCATGTATGGACACTTTCCTTACCCCACCTAGGCTCTTGCTTCCTGTAGAGTCACCTCCTCTTTTGCATGGGCTCTGACACCAAGCTGACTCTCTGTAAGGATGCCCTCCCCATCCCGCTTGGACTCTGAGTCCCCATGCCTTCCCACACCCTCTTGGATGCCCTCTTTGCCCTGCTTGGTCTTCAACACCCCACATCAGGCTACTCCTTCATGCAAAGCGTACGTTGCTGTGCCCTACCTAACTGCTTATTCGAGACTGTTCAGGAAGGAAAGTAAAGGGAAACAAAGATAAAAATTTCCATTGTAATCAAGGAAATACTAAGGAAGTCTTCATTATGCTTTTGTAAACAACAAAGTAATGCATGCAGCTAATGAAAATTCAGGCATTTCCAAAGACTTAGCGTCCCCAGCCCACCCCTAGTTCTATTTGTCTGCATATTCAAGCATATGTAAGCATAGCCCATTTTTCCCCTTTGAACACAGATGGGATTATATTAACTGGCCTGCCACGTTTTTCTTTTCCCATTAAATATATTTTGGAGGCCTTCATATGGCAGCACAATGTATCTACTTTAATATTTGCATAGCATTGTTGTTTGAATTATGAATGGATATCTGTCTTCTGCTGATGGTCATTTAGGCTGTTGCTGAATATTTTCTTTTTATAAGCAATGCTGCTATGTATGCCCTTGAAGAAATATCTTTGGGTATGTTTCTCATCACATTTTCAATTTTTAGAAACTTATTTAATCTCTAAATCAAGTAGTTCAAATAAATAGGGATATAAAAGGCAGACTACTTAAAAGCCATTGCATTTTATCTTAAGTGTGAATTTGTTTTGTGTCATAAAATGTAGGGTTCAAAGAGCAAAATCAGATGATTCTGTCCATACATTACAGTCTATTTAAAATCCTTTTTATAACAGATGAGGTAACATAAAGGAGAAAGTCCAAGCAATTTACTAACAAAACCAGAGCTAGCACCCATGAGTTGAGAGAGGGCCCACACAGAAGTGAATGCCACAGGAGCAAACTTGCAACCTACAGGAGGCAATCCTCTTCCTAATATCATTTGCAGTTCTACCTGGGACTACATCACTTACATGCACAGAAGCATATGAATTCCACCATGTGTCTTTCACTCATTGATACAAGTGGGGCCCTGGAGGTGTAGTCAAGTTAAACATTTTGCCCCTGTTTTATTTGTCTTCTCATGCTAAATTAATCACTCTGTTTTCAACCCTTAATTATCTTCATCATCTCCATATACATCACACTTAATGAAAGACAAGATCAATAAGGAAGTGGAAGATCAATAAAGATAAAACTGAAAATGAGACCTTAAGGATGAAGCCACCCAGATAAGAGGATAATGAAATAAAAGCAAACAAGGTAAAAGTGGTTCAAAGACACAAATTACCTTCTAAGAATTGAGAAAAGGCTACCAGGGTACAGAAGATATAATAAATTGGGGGCTTAAGGAGGTATATAATTTTCCCAAATAAAATATGGAATAAGAAAAACTAAGGCATATCAGGGGAAAAAGAAAAAGCAAAATTACTGGCTTGTTCTCCTCCTCTAACTTAAATATTTCATTGAGATGTCAAGTTATTTCCCAGTAAATCTCTTAAATCATAGACTGAGTAGTCATATTCAGATTGCAATAATCATTATTTTAAGTAGTTGTTCATCATATGATTGTCTCAACTAAATATAGAAGGAGAAATAACATGGGAATATAATATAAGGCACATCCTCACAAGAAAAAAATTCCTATCACAACAAAACTATTTAACAAATTAAAGTAAATTAAAATGGTCCTCTTCTTATGAAAACAGATATATGACAATTTTTAAAAGGTACTTAATACACATCTGAAGTGGATCCTTCCTGTATCACATCATAGAAATAGCAACCTGGAGACATTTTTAAAGTTAATTATTTACAATACTAAAATACACCAACTCAAGTATCCGATGATTCTTAAGGTGATAGCAGCCCCTGGGGGCTGCGCTATTCTTCGTGGCTTCCATCTGCCCTGCCTCCACGTTTATAAAGTTTCTTTGCTAAACCATCCCTGAATTATCCCAATTCCAGTGTACTGTCTGTTTCCTGCTAGGGGGCTTGCTAATACAGAGAGTAAATGTAGAATGATCTTCCAGGGAGATTAGCTGGAAAGGCAGTGGTAGGCATAATTAAGAGAAAGAGACAGGGTGAAATCATCTCTGTTTTTTAAATCTTTTTGAACATGTTTGTATGATATATCATGTCACTCAGAGTGCAAAAACATAAAGCCATATTAAAAAAATATTATTGCAATGACATCTGACTCTAGCTTTACTTGTCAAGGTTGAGAGTAGCTCTCTTGCGCTATTCTGGTCTTGCAAGGTCCAGGAGAATGGAATGATTCCCTGATCTTCAGTCTCTAGGCATTGTTGAGACAGTTGCTCTTTCCCTAGAGCGTTATAGACTTTTTGGAAATAGGCATCCTTCTGTCTTACTTCAGCTAAAAGTTCCTTTGCTAAGGCTCCTTAGGCCTCAGAGACGATCCCACAGCTATTCGCAGCTCTGGGGATACACTGTGCCTCAGGTCACCACCACAGGCAGACCTGGCATCGTTTCTTATCTTTCTAGTAGCTAGAATCCATTTCTCATCATCTCTGGTCCAGACAACCAAAATGAGTTTTCAATAGATTCCAGATGGACTGGAAGGACATGCAGCATTCTCTTCCAGTCCATCTTCCAGATTGCCCCAAGAAATCCACTTCTAACCATGGATTTGATCATGTCACTCTTCTGCTACTTCCTTGGCTTTCTATTGATTATGAGATAAAACACAAGTATGAAATAGAAGAGTCTTCACAATCCTGTCCCCAGCCTATCTTTCTGATTTACCTTTGGTCACTTGCTGTCCTTCCTCTCCAGTAATCTCTTTATATTCCAACTTCATGGAGCTATTGTTCATCCCTGAACACTCAAATAATGGAAGAAACTAATGTTAATGAGCATCTATGCTGTATCCTTTACTGTGCTGACCTTGGCATTGATCTCATTTAATCTATCCAACTGATGAGGAGGCTGATGCTCAAGCACCTTAAGAGGCTTAAGCAAGGGTAAGAATCACTAAGTGGTGGAGAGAAAGCTGACCTGGGCCCTGTCTTCCTGACGTCATGTGACCTCCAAGCGTCAGTTACTGGTGGTGAAGAGCTCCCAACCTCAGTGTTCTTTTCCACCTTCACCACCTGGTTAGAACCTTCTGCTTCCTTAAAGCAAAACCTGGATTTTCATTTCCTCTGAACTCTTCCATGGCTACTGTATATAGGGTCGGTCCCTTCTTGCCCCTGGACACTATAGCACTTTCAATACCTTTCTGTCACTGCTCTTATCACATGGCCTCCTCATTACCTGCATTTGTGTCCATCCATCATTACTAACTGCAGTTGGTTTGAGAACCAGGACCAAAGGGATATTATTCATCTCTGGTCCTTAGTTGTTATATAGAGTCTAGTAAATATATGATGCTCTACCAATATTAGATACAGGAAAGAGGAAGGAATAAAAACAAATCTTAGAACTATAGATTGTCCCACCACTATCTTTCGATATACCTGAAATAGAAAAATTTGTGCTTTGCCTGGCAGGAAAGTTTCTAACCATATACAGTCCTCTCTAGAATGCCAAATAATGAGGTATGCCATATGTATATGAAACTGAGAATAAAAGATTTGCTAAAATGTCGATGAAAAATAAACATTTAATGAGAATAGTATTTTAAAAAGTGACCCAAATATGCATCATGTCTTATGGTTCTCCATGAGATCTAAACTCAATTTTCCAAAATTAACTCAGAACGTAGAATTAAAGTTAAAAAGGACTTAGCAGCAATGATGAATTACTTTTATACAAGTAAAAGGATAAGAGAAAATAAATATGGTAGACTTATAAAAACAAAAGACTAAAAGAAAGATTAACCATTGAAGATCAAAGGTGACTCTAAGACTCTAAGGCTCTAACAGAAATTCTCAAAGTGGATTCTAGTGGCTTTAGTGTGTAATACCTTAATAGTGACTGAGAGTAATAAAATCAGCGAAAAGGAACACAATTATGTCTGGAATTGTTATTTTCAGTGTTCTAATTTAGAATTAAAAAGGAAAAATGAAATAAACTATTTTAACAGATATGTATTAGAAATATGAAGTTTAGGAAGATCTTACTTGAGAGATGTGAAATATAATTTTCTTTATTCTGAGGAACAGAGTAAAACATATGTACTCTCCTCAATACAACCAGAACCACAGTTTTAATAAAATTCCTCAGTTTTCTCTGTGTACATTTGTATGAAACACTATGACACTGGAAAGCTAATGTCAAATGAAGACATTAAAGTGGTAATCAATAGAAGGATATTACATTTGAAATTCAGTACTATTTTTCTACTGATTAAGCATGAAATAGAAATAAAACATTCTCAGAAAAGGTAGAATTGTCTATTTCAGAAGTTTTTGGACAATGGTCTAGAAATTAGAAAAAGGGAATGCTGTTGATCACAAAGTAAGTTCTGTTTACAAAAGAACTTCAAAGTGATCATTTGTAGAGTTATTTTGCACTTAATCAGTAAAAAGTACAGGAGGATTATTTTAACTTGCATATATTTAATCAGTTCATTTCAAGACTTTCTTTTCTTAAAAGTAACCAAGTATAAAGCAGGCATACTTTTACTGAGACACGAAGTCCCCAAGCTAATTACCATAAAATGAATGAGCTTGGAATATATAAAGGAAGATGTGAAAGTATTTTATCCAAAGAGAGTTCAAGAACCTTTGTATAAAGAACACAGTTTCTGACTCTAAGGCATTGGCAAATGTGCAAAGATTTTAAAATAAATGTGTTCAGGACAGGGAGTAACCTCTGGTTACTGATTCTGATCACTAAGACTAAACTGGAGACTTCTTTTTCAGGATAATACAAACAAAACTGTCATCATGTAGTTAATGCTCTATTTTGGGAAGATAGTCTATTGCAAATTATTAGGAGTTTACTTGACAACCATCTAGAACAGACCGTGGTTCAGAATGTCTGATTTCCAATTCTTTTTTTTTTTTTCTTTTTATACTTTAAGTTCTAGGGTACATGTGCACAACAATAGCTGTTGCAACATGTGCTTTCCACTTTCACAATAAAGGATCTAAAAGTAAGATAATTATTTTAAATGCAAGTCACAAGTCACATATTCCTTTCAGTATATTCACTAACATCAGTCTTGAACTTGACACCAAACTTCTCCAACCATCCTCTTCAGTAGTCTGAAAATAAGTGTTTCAAAACATGGAAAGTGAAATAAGTTCCCAGTTCACTGTATCTGGTTTCAATTATTTATGTTTCTAGTTCATCATTTCATTGGTTTGTTCATGCAGTTCATATTTCTTGAGTACTCAGCATCCAAGAAATCTACTAGGACAGAGAACAGAGTAGCCGACAGGGGAAATTCAATCTCTGCTCTCACGGGGTTTACAGTCTAACGGGGAAGACAAATAGGAAACAATACTTGCACAGAAATCTTATATTTATTTATTTATTTTTTGAGATGGAAGTCTCGCTTTTTTGCCAGGCTGGAGTGCAGTGGCACGATCTTGGCTCACTGCAACCTCCGCTTACTGGGTTCAAGTGATTTTTCTGCCTCAGCCTCTCAAGTAGCTGGGCTTACAGGTGCACACGACCCTACCCAGCTAATTTTTGTATTTTTAGTAAAGATGGGGTTTTCACCATGTTGCCCAGGCTGGTCTCGAACTCCTGGGCTCAAGCGACCTGCCCGCCTCGGCCTCCCAAAGTGCTAGGATTACGGGCGTAAGCCACCATGCTCAGGCAGAAATATATTTCTTATATACATGATGATAAAATAGAAAGCTCTCAAGCTTTAGAATCATGCAAACCTAAAACCAGATCCTGCCTAGATGTGAGGTAGTGATGACATTTCAGCCTCCTCATTTCAGCAAAATAGGGATTGTGATACCTACCATACTTGCCATTACCTGGGATAATGTCTGGAGGAGGCCTGACAATTAATAGGTATTCAAATCATTCCTTTGTTCTCCCTTATTTGCATTCCCTATCCCTTATTTTCCGTTCATATAAAACTAGGTAACAAAAACTTGACAGTGAAAAGCTCTTTTCCTCTATTAAATTTAAGAAAATTTAAGAAAATTTAATAAAAATTCAATTGAAAGCTAAAGCTAAAATAATTTTCTTAGTTAATGAGAAGGTTATCTATACTGAGAATAAGTATATATTGAATTTTGTGATCAAGTTCCTCATCTATTCTGGGTGTTCATCCAATTTTCTCACAATAGAAAGCATTTTTTTTAAAAGAATAATATTTTCATTGCCTTAGGGAAAATGAGATTTTATATTCAAAACAACAAAACCCACAGAAAGCTAAGAATAAAGCACATATATTCTGTACTTTTTCCTCTTAGATATAAGAAAACCAAGTTTATAAAATTAAAATTATTTAGGTCTATGCAATCAATATAAATTTGGACAAAGCTAATGCAGTTAAGGAAATTATAAGTAGTTAACAATAACGTTTCTTTGTTTTTTTGCTTACTAGGGTTGTTGGGTAAAACACAGTATTAATCTTCATTGGAAGGTTCATACATATTCAAAATTTTCTAGGGTTTTCTTTCAACTGTATTTTTAAGACATTAAGTAGAAGACTTAATCTTGTGGGTAACATTATGGACCATGACAACTCTATTCCTTATATCTCTTCAGGTACTGATGGTGCTCATTTAAACCCTATAGGCTTAACTCTGAGCACTTGAATTTGTTATAATTCATTTTAATCTGACTTTCCTTGGAAAAAGGTTCAGGATTTTTGCTTATGATCTAAAATTCTGATAAGAAAGAGGACTCTGCTACTTTTTCTTCTTGAGATGTAAAGAAAGAGAACAGATAGTGTAACTTCAGAATAACAGGATCTTGGAGGAAGAAGGAGACTTTAAAAAAAAGTAACTTAGACCAATTCCCTTATTATATTAATGAGAAAAGTTGGGAGACTTCAGGTTTTATTTCAAGTCAATATCAGAGTCTGGACCAGGGCTCAGTCTGTGGTCCAGATGTGGGGGTGGCTCTGAAGGTGTGGTCAACGTCTGGGGGTAGCTGGGTGAGTTGGGGTCTGCACCTGTGTATATACAATCTTGTGTTTCCCTATTTCTTCTGGAAATTGCATGCAAAAACCAACCAAACAAACAAAAAGCCGCTTGAGAATATCTGCTTTACTGAGGGGTGTGAGGGGGAACTTAATCCCAAAATTTTGAATCCATGTTTTAGGGTTCATGCATCTGTTTTCAGCATTCCATGCAGACTTTTAAAGTATCTTATTCTATATCCTTTTTAACTATTTTAAAGACAACAAAGCGATAAACCACACAAACAACTAAATGTGTTATATACCAAATTTTAACACTTTGAAGATTTCCAATTCATAAATCTTTGCTGCTAAATTAACTTGCTTTTCTGCAGGCCTTTAAATAAGGCAGGAGTCCCAAAGCAAGTGACAACAGGGACCCAGGAGGTAATGCGGAGAGCTGAAGGCAGTGAGGACTGCTATGAACTGGAGAGCACAGCCCCATCTAATCCAGGGAGCTGATTGTTGCCTGAGGAATTCAGCACCGTGTTGCCAGGTCCTAATTAATTCTTTCAAGAGAAGCATAAAACTCTGTATCTTGAGAAACTCATGAAAACAGAAATTTAAAAAACTACTTAGGGATTCAATCAGTGACTGGCTCATTATCACTTGCTCTAATCAACTGCATTTACTAACCATGAGGCGAAAACGGAAAGTCGCATGAAGGTGGAAAAGCACAGCTTTAGAAGCCAGAAAATGCGATCAGAATGTTCTCTCTAGACCTTCAGAGTTTCAAGACCATATGCAAGTACTTAACTCAGAAAGACTCAGTCTTTGTCAAATAGAGAACAACAGTACCACCTTATAGAATTGAGTGCAATTCAAATGAGATAATACATGTACACATTGTGGGATAGCGCCGTGCATCTAGAAAACTTTTAATCATCATCATCATCATTTATTCATTCAGCAAGTCAGGGGCTGTTCTGCATCTGTAAACAGGAACAGCAATAGCCTCCTTATTTCCTCTAAGGAAGTTCTGAAGTACAGTAGGTCATCTTTCCCCTAAAAATGTTCACTAAACTTAGAAAAGTTGTTTCTTTATGGCTATGCTACAAATAGAGTCAATGCCTCATAATCCCATACAGCAAACAAACACATTTTATGTTCATGAACATTGTTTTTTAATACAAGCATACTGGATGATTTTTAAAAACAATTTAATTCTTTCAATGTACATAGAAATTTAAAATTATTGTTTTCATGATTCCTATGTGCACATAATATATAAAAACAATATAGCTATAGGAAGAGAAATAATAGAATGTGGTTTCCCCTGACACAGAAGATTCAATACCATTTCCAGTTTTAGCTATTTATGTAGTAGTTAGCATAACCTACCTGAATTCTTCTTGAAACTGTGATTGTTGTCGGCCCTATTAGAATCTGCAAAGGCTATCATTTTAAAATTAACCTTTCTGGAGGGGCATTTGCATATGATTAAAATTTTTCTTCAACATCCAAATGTAATAATTTGAAAAGCTTTTCTTCTCCCAACCAAACAGCAGATAACCATCTATTTCAACAAAGTTGTTCAATAAAATTTTGTGAATATTAGAAGATGCATAGCTAATCATGGTTTTTTGTTTCAGCCAGTCAGTCACATACCTAGATCAAATCCACTGAGCTCTACGGGATAATCAGAAAAGGCCCCACCATATCTCAGGGAGTTTAGCGTCAATACAAGAAAATGCGTTTAAAAGTTTCAAAGATAACTTCTTTTTAAAGCTTCTATACGTTTAGGTTTGTGCAGAAGAGAGTTATAGTACTTAGTGATTTAATTTTATCAATTTAAAATTACTCTGAAAAATGGATTCAAAAGGTAGGGATTTACACGGGGTTTTTGCTGTTTTTATTAGGTTTCAACACATTTATTTATTTATTTATTTTTTGAGGCGGAGTCTCGCTCTGTAGCCCAGGCTGGAGTGCAGTGGCCGGATCTCAGCTCACTGCAAGCTCCGCCTCCCGGGTTTACGCCATTCTCCTGTCTCAGCCTCCCGAGTAGCTGGGACTACAGGCGCCCGCCACCTCGCCCGGCTGTTTTTTTTTTTTTTTTTTTTTTTTTTGTATTTTTTAGTAGAGACGGGGTTTCACCGTGTTAGCCAGGATGGTCTCGATCTCCTGACCTCGTGATCCGCCCGTCTCGGCCTCCCAAAGTGCTGGGATTACAGGCTTGAGCCACCGCGCCCGGCCGGTTTCAACACATTTATAACATTTTTAGGTGAGCTTAAAACTTAGCACACCTAAAATAAATAAAATTTATTTATTTCCCAAATAAATTTCAGGTGCGCTAAAGATTTAGCACACCTAGAATAAAATTTAGTTCCCAAATAAATATAAATACGTAACACAAATCATCATAATAATTATATAGACATAAACTCTTTGCAAGGCTCGGAGGTCAAGTAAACAAGACTTTAGAGACTTAAGTGCCACCCACACATTCAGAAGCTCAAGGGCACTGCAGTAAGATGGAAAGGGCAAGTCAGGGGCTGTTCTGCATCTGTAAACAGGAACAGCAATAGTCTCCTTATTTCCCCTAAGGAAGCTCTGAAGTACAGCATGTCATCTTTCCCCTAAAAATGTTCACTAACTTAGATATCGAAACTAAAGGTCACAGTTCAAAAATTGCTCTGGAGCTTTCAGACTTCATTTTTGTCCAACCTCATGCTTATTGTATAAAAGGACCAATTTCTGAAAAGCCAGACGACAGGGAGCACGAGTGGGAATCTCCCGGAGAAACCTGCGTTATACTGTCAAAGGGCCGACTCTGAGACTGAAATTGATTCCATGAAGTGCACATTCACATAAATATATAAAATCCACCTTGGTTTAGTTTTATTTCTCCACACATCAAAATATCAGAACTCATTTTCCAAAAGATTAAGATGTTCCAAATTTCAAAAGAAGAGAAAAGCAGCCGAGGATCAATCACCTTTACTGTACCACAAAAACACCACTTGCAAAGGACAACTAGATTCCTTGGCCACGCAAGAGAAACGGTTACCTTTCATTTCAGCGCTAGGTGGCAGCGGAGAGTCGCCTATGCGTCCAGGCTGTCCTGGACAGCTGCGGTTGACGCTGACGCCTGGCTGCTCTCACTTTCACCTTCTCTCTGGTGTCAAAGAGAAGCCTTGAGGCCGCCCCGACGGCCTCTTCCTTACAGGGGAAACGGCTGTGAGCTAAATACATACCGCTCTTTCAAACCTTTAATTGCAGCTTAGTTAACTGGTGGAATTAAGCCCACATTGAAGGGGCCTAACTATACAACCCTGTTTTTCAGGTTAGGAGATCACATGTCAAAATAGAACCTCAAATTAATATAAGAAACACGCCGGGGGGGCCAAGTGTTGAACTACTTACAGATGCTGAGTCCTGGAGGAAGCTCTGAGATGGCGCCTGTCTTTCTGGCGCGCCCGCAGAAAGAGGTTTCAGCTGAAACAGCCCGCGAGCTGCATTGGAGCTCCACGTGGGGGCGAGACTCCGAGGAGATGTCTCGTCGGATGCTATTGCCATGATCAACTCTCCTTAGCGTTTGCAAACCTCAAAGAAGAGGTGTTAAAGAAGTCTAGCTTCAGTACCCACCCGTGCCCCTTAAGCCTCATTTTCTGTTACAAAAATGAGGTTAATAACAGCATCTATTTAAAGGGTTGTGAGGAGTGAATGAGACAGCTGACCCATGAAAAATGCTCTTATGGTGCTTTGTCAATAAAATACTCAAATGTTAGCTATCATTATTACCCCTGCGGAATGAGACAGGGAATGGGAAGGTTCTGTAAAACAAAGAGCAGCCTCATGCCCACTCTCCTCGCACCCTCTATACTTCCTCTCAGCCGGTAGACTTGGTGTTTTTGCAAGCATACCCTGGAATTTCTCCCCTTTCTTCAGTATGTAGAGCATAGCGTCCACAGCTTATGCTATGCAATCAGATAAAGGTGGGTCTGAAATCTGCCTCTTAGCCACTTACCAGCTATGCAATTTGAGGCAACTTGCCACCTTTCTGAGCCTCTTTTTCCCCATCTGAAAAACTAGGGTAGTAATAAGACTTTTCTCCATAGGTAATTTATGAGAATGAGATGGCGTACTGTCGGGTGCAGAGGAAGAATTCACCAAATGTTAGCTGCAATTAGTAGTATTCCTATCACTATTAACTTTGCCTGGCATAACCTCCCCATCTAAAGCTGCTTTCTTTAAAGGCTCACTTTAAAAATCTCCATTTGTCCATATGTCTGTTCTCTCATGCAACACATATTCTTGTGTCTCCTTCATACTCTGGGAGATTAAGAAATGAATCTGACATAGCTCCTGAAATCAAGGAGCTGAGTGTCTGACAGCGAAACAAGTCAGGTGTATAAAGTTTTTAATGCAATGTAGAGTGCTAAGTGACCTAACAGGCATTTATTTTAAAGATGGTGTTAATTTGGCCAGGCGTGGTGGCTCACGCCTATAATCCCAGCACTTTGGGAGGCCGAGGCGGGCAGGTCACCTGAGGTTAGGAGTTCGAGACCAGCCTGGCCAACATGGTGAAACCCCCGTCTCTACTAAAAATACAAAAATATAAAAATACAAAAATTAGCTGAGTGTGGTGGCGCATGCCTGTAATCCCAGCTACTCAGGAGGCTGACAGGAGAATCGTTTGAACCCAGGAGGTGGAGCTTGCAGTGAGCCAAGATCTTGATACTACACTCTAGCATGGGTGACAGAGCAAGACTCCATCTCTAAAAAAAAAAAGAAAAAAGAAAAGAAAAAAAAGTGTTAATTTAACCTGGGGAGAATCTAGGAAAGGAGGCGATGTGTACCATGTACCACTGCAGTTAGCAGCATGAAGTTTTGGGTTACGGAGATCTGGGGTTAAATCTCAGCTTTACCACTTGCTTTTTAGATACCTTTGGATAATTTATAATATTCTCTCTAAACCTCAGTTTCCACATCTATGAAATAGAGATAATTGTAGAGTGTACATGATGGAGGGTGAAGTGATCATTACATACAGAAATCCACTTAAAATGTGACAGAAGTTTCAATAAAGGTTAGGTCTAATTAGTAGTAATAATGTTAATATAGCTAATCTTGTCACCAAGTCTCGGTGCTGGTGGCATTGAATGGTTCTTGAGTTATGAGTAGGATTTCAATACAGGGCTGGGGGAAGGAGATGAGGCAGGAAGGACAGCTCAGAAGTGAGAAAGAAGGCAAAGTCAGAATGAACAGAGGGTGGCTTACTCTGACTTGGCTCAGTCTGGCCTCATCACACACTAAAATGTGTAGTAGAACAATCACCTGTCTTGGTTTGCCTGGGACTGAAGGGTTTTCTGGGGAAGCAGAACTTTCAGTCAGCAAAACCTGGGGCCCTAAGTGCATTAGGGCCTTCTTGTGTTGTTATAAAGAAATACCCGAGACTGGATAATTTATTTAAAAAAAAAGAAGAAGTTTAATTGGCCCACAGTTCTGCAAGCTGTACAAGCATAGCACCAATATTGCTCAGCTTCTGGGGAAGCCTCAGGGCACTTGTATTCACGGTGGAAGGCAAAGTGGGGGCAGGCACATCACAAGGTGAGAGAAGGAGAGAGTGGGATGTAGGGGGGTGCCACACACTTTCAAATGACCAGATCTCCTGAGAACTCACTATCATGAGGACAGCACTAATCCATTCATGAGGCATCTGCCCCCATGACCCTATCACCTCCCTGGCCACACTTCCAACACTGGGGATTACATTTTTAACATAAAATTTGGGCGGAGACAAATATGAAAACTATATCACTATGCTTCAAGAATTGTGGTTCAACAGACAAGGGTCTTGAAGGCCATGTTAGGGGTTTGAGGCTCTATTTGTAGGCAATAGGAAGCTCTTGAAAGTTCTTGAGGTGGGGAGTGACTATTCAGAAGTATGTTTCAGGCAATCAGCCTACAAAACAAAGGTTTTCTCTCTCATCCTTGCCCAATAAGTCTCTTCTGCATTGTTCCTTCCACAGTCTTCGATTTATATCTGCCCTCTCTGTTTATCACACTGAATCTGTGTTAAAAATGTATGTGTGTGTCCTCATAATCTTACAATATAATCTCCTCAATGTCAAGATTGGGTCTTCACCATCTTATCTCCATATGTCTTGTATAAGCTCAATATGTATTGAAATAAGTAGAAAACTTGTGATTCGATACAATACAATATTAATTGATGTTTACAATTCATCTCAGTTCAAAATTGAACATCAGATGTCAGTGTGTCTAGTAATTATTCTTCTAGTGACATGGAAAATCAATCTTTAAAATATTGATTGGGAAATCTACACACAAAATAATCCTCTGTAAATGTAAGGAAGTATTCTTCTCTTTCCATTAACATTTTTAATTGAAGAAACTGTTCTTACCCACTCAATTGACCAGTAAATGCTTTGTAGTATGATATTCTGTTCCCTATCTGGGCCTGAGATACAGGTACAGTCGAGGTTCCCCACTGTAAGGTGGTACCTCGACTGTACCTGTATCTCAGGTAAAGCAGAGCAATTGGTAGAGTTTCCATGCAAGGTTCCAGATGGCATAAGGTCATTTTTGAATGCTTATGGGAAAAGTTTGTTTTAGGTGCTGATACAGTTTGGATCTGTATCCCCACCAAATCTCATGTTGAATTATAATCCCCAGTGTTGGAGATGGGGCATGGTGGGAGGTGATTGGATCATGGATGTGTTTTTCATGAATGGTTTAGCACTCTCCACATGGTGCTATTCTCACAGTAGTGACTGAGTTCTCACAAGGTCTGGCTATTAAAAAGTGTGTTGCACCTCCCTCTTGATCCTACTGCAGCCATGTGACATGCCCGCTTCTCCTTCACCTTCCAACATGATTGTAAGCTTCCTGAGGCTGAGCAGATGCCAGCACCATGCTTCCTATCCAGCCTGCAGAACCATGAGCCGATTAAACCTCTTTTCATTATACATTACCTAGTCTCAGGTATTTCTTTATAGCAATGTGTGAATGAACTAATACAGGCACTGTCAAGTCAATGAATCAAGTAAAAAGCATTTAGGCACAGACCCTAACTTATAATGGTTTGACTGACAATTTTTTGACTTTACAATGGTGTAAAAGTGAGCAACATTATGTATAAACTATACTTCGTGTACCCACACAACCATTCTGATTTTTTACTTCATTGCTGTAGTCAATAAATCATGTAAGATATTCATATTTTATTATAAAATCGGCTTTGTCTTAGATAATGTTGCCCAACTGTAGGCTACTGTAAGGGTTCTGAGCATGTTTAAGGTAAGCTATGCTATGCTATGATGTTCAGTAGGTTAGGTGTATTGAATGCATTTTTGATTTACGATATTTTTTATTTTTGATGGGTTTATCGGGACATAACCCCATCATAAGACAAGGAGCATGTATATTTATTTCTATATGTACAGGATTATGGAAGAAGCCAGAATATATTAGTCTGTGAGATAATATAGCACGGTGTTTTTTGTTGTTGTTGTTGTTGTTGTTTTGTTTGTTTGTTTTATTTGAGACAGGGTCTATCTTTGTTGCTCAGGCTGGAGTGTAGTGATGCAATTATGGATTGCTGCAGCCTCAAATTCCTGGGCTCAAGTAATCCTCCTGCCTCAGCCTCCCAAAGAGCTGGAACTATAAGTGTGTGCCACCACACCTGGCTAATTAAAAAAAATATTGTAGAGACAGGGTCTTTCTATGTTGCCCAGGCTGGCCTTGAACTCCTGGCCTCAAGCAATCCTCCTGTCTTCGTCTCCCAAAATGCTGGGATTACAGGTGTGAGGCACCACACTGGGCCTAGCATGGTGGTTTTAAAGCAAAGATTCTAAAGCCAAAATGACTAGAGTTCAAATTCCAGCTCTGGATTTTACTTTCTTATCGTTAATAAGATATTAACCTCTCTTAGCCTCAGTTTCTTTATGTGCAAAATGGAGGAAAAATAGTACTTTCCTCATAGAATTGTTATAAGAATAAAATGAGATAATGTATGTAACCTCTTAACACTGTGAACACATTTTATGCAAGAAATATGTTCCTAAAGCCCTCAGAGACTCTAAGACTGCCCCGGGCAAAGGATGAAACATGTTTCATTTACTGGCTAAAGACAGACTTGCTTATAGACAGTTCACTGATTCAATCACTCATTCATTCACATAGTTTATAAACACTTGGCTAACCAAGCTTTGAAATTACATGATTCTTGGCAAATTTTGGATTCCTGGCTGGGTTTGCTTGGGTTCCTGGGAGGCAGATACTACCGAGAGATGAGCATTCAAGAGGTTTATTAAGGGCTAGGTATGGTGGCTCACTCCTGTAATCTTGGCACTTTGGGCAGCAGAGGCAGGTGGATCATTTGAGGTCAGGAATTTGAGACCAGCCTGGCCAACACGGTGAAACCCTGTCTCTACTAAAAATACAAAAAATTAGCTGGGCGTGGTGGTGTGCACCTGTGATCCCAGCTACTTGGGAGGCTGAGGCAGGAGAATCACTTGAAACCGGGAGACAGAGGTTGCAGTGAGCAGAAGTTGCAGTGAGCAGAGATTGCACCACTGCACTCCAGCCTGGGTGACCGAGTGAGTGAGACTCCCTCTCCAAAAAAAAAAAAAAAAAAGGGCTTATGAAGGAGTGGTGTTGGTATATTTACAGGTGGGAGAAAGGATGCAGTTAAAACAAAGTCTCCAGTCAACCCTGAAGGATGCTCTGAAGCTGAGATATCTCTTTTAGGATGTCCATTTTTTTTTATTATACTTTAAGTTCTATGGTACATGTGCACAACGTGCAGGTTTGTTACATATGTATACATGTGCCATGTTGGTGTGCTGCACCCATTAACTCGTCATTTAAATTCGGTATATAGGAATGTCCAATGTTACGGCAAAGGCACTGGTTTTTCATACCGATTTTGACCAGTTCTTCCAGTTCTTGAAGGGAAGGAGGTATGGTCTTGAGCAGAGCAGCTCTCTTCAGCTGACACAAAATCTGAAGAGACACTGACCTGAGATTAGTCAGTCCATTTTACTTCCAGCAAGTGGGTAAATAAGGCCTGAGGGAGGACATCGCAGCAGAATGATACCCTGTCCACTGCAAGCCAGGTTGTTGTGACTTCAGATGTACATAAAGTGAAACTTTATATTTTATTGTTACGTAATTTCAAAATGACAGACTTTGCCACCTCCCTGGTTATGTGCCCTATTACTATTATCATGTTACCCTAGATAATTAATTTCTGATTTATTTAATGGTGCCTCTCTCTTAGTGATTTGGTGAGGATTACAAGTTATGTAATGTATAGAAGGTGCTTTACAAAGTTCCTGGCATGCAGCAAATGTCTGGCGTGTGTTAACTGTTTTTATTAAGAGAAGGTCTATGAATACAGAAGTACTTAGTAATAAATGAAGGAAAGGAAACTATGTTAGGATTTAAAAATTTACAGACTGATTTAAAGCACTGGCAAAGTTTACATTATGGTATTTGACTAGTGGGTGTCTCGGTCTAGTTTTATGTCAACATTAATTGAAGGTTTGGGTTTTGGCACCTGGTGGGAAGCCTCGGCGAGACTGTGAACATTCTTCTCTCCCTCTTATTACAAGGAAATTTAAGAATCCTAGAATTACACTCTGTCCATTTGGGGAATAAAAACGTAAACAATCATAGCAAGAAAAGGACAGAGACCAAGATATAATAAAGGATTCAAATATGAGACACAGGATATTTATTCCCCAACTGGGTCCTCATCCCTACACATGTAAAAATATTCATTATTTCACTCAAATTCTTGTGAGTTCTCATAGACAGATACTATATTTCTCTACATGATTTTTTATTCATTTATTATTTATTTATTTATTTATTTTTGAGACAGAGTCTTACTCTGTCACCCAGGCTGGAGTTCAGTGGTGTGATCTCAGCTCACTGCAACCTCTCGCCTCCCGGGTTCAAGCAATTCTCCTGCTTCAGCCTTCTAAGTAGCTGGGATTACAGGCACACACCACCATGCCTGACTAATTTTTGTATTATTAGTAGGGACAAGGTTTCATCATATTGACTAGGCTGGTCTCAAACTCCTGACCTCAAGTGATCCGCCTGCCCCGGTCTTCCAAAATGCTGGGATTACAGGCATGAGCCACTGTGCCCGGCCTCTCTAACTGCGTTTTAATGTACTAAACATAGTATCAGCACAATGAATAAAGTGATAATATTCCTTTGGCTGTCTTAGGTGAAAGGTGATTTTAACACACACACACACACACACACACACACACACACACACACATTTATATACCTATTTGTAAAGGTAGATTCAAAACAAAGGCTTCCTAAACAGTGTCCTGCTCCTACCCCTTCCTCACCCCCAATAGGATTCAAAAGTTTATTTTGAGATCAGGAACTATATCCTACTCTGAGTTTGTTTTGTTTTTATTAATACCTACACAAGTACTTAGCACAGTGTCTGGAATGCAGTGAGTGCTCAATAAATATGTGCTGAATAAATGACTGAATAAAGTTCAGAGCTGGAAAGGAGGTTAGAGATTATACTGCCCTAATTCTAGAACAGTATTCAGAGAGATTGAAGTATATGTGGGAAGTTGCAGAGCTCTGAGTCAGATAAGGATCCAAGTCTCCAAACTCTCCTGCAAGGACCCTTCCCACCAAAGGAGCACTGCAACCTGCTGCACTTCAAGGACCCAGGCAAATGTGCTCAGAGCATTGCATGGCAGCCATCCTTCCCAGCAAGTTCATTCCCCTAAAGATATTTGTTTCTCCAAGCCTGGAAGTAAAACAGAGCCCTTAAAACCCATAAAATAATGTTAATGTGGCCTACTCATCTCCACATTGTTTTCCCTTTCATGTCTTTGTGAAACTTCCTTTTATTTGTAGGATGTATAGCATTTCTTCAGTAATCATTCCTTATGGCTCCAAGATTACTCTCATTATCTATTAATTCCACAAATATGAAGTAGGTGTACATCATGCACTAGACCGAGAAATGATGACAAGAGCAAGTCTGAGGGCTGGAAATATCTAAAAATCCATCTTATTTTAAAAAATATTATTCATTATTTGAAAGACAAGATTTTTTAAAGCATCTATGATCTCATGACTATAACATGATAATGGGAGGACAATAGCATGATAATAACATTCTGGGGAAATTTCTTTCTAGTCTTTTCTATCAGGCATATTTTTCCATAGTTATAATAAAAATGCGCCAACATCTGCATATTCTTTTTCTCTTAATATTACATGATAAGCATTTCTTTCTTTTTTTTTTTTCTTGAGATGGAGTCTCATTCACTCTATTGCACAGGCTGGAGTGCAATGGTGTGATCTTGGCTCACTGCAACCTCCACTTCCTGGGTTCAAGTAATTCTCCTGCCTCAGTCTCCTGAGTAGCTAGGATTACAGGTGTGAACCACCACGCCCGGCTAATTTTTGTATTTTTAGTAGAGATGGGGTTTCACCATGTTGGCCATGCTGGTCTTGAACTCCTGACCTCAAGTGCTGCTTCCCAAAGTGCTGGGATTATAGGCATGAGCCACCACTCCCAGCCTATATGATAAACATTTCTATGTTTCAACATAGCTTTCATAACTATAATGTTTGTTGATTGTACAATATTCCATTGAATGCATACACCACAACTGACAACCATTTTCCTAAAGGTGAACCAGAAGGCTCTTTCCACTCATTCAATATTTTAAAGCAAGAAGGAATGAGCATTTGGGGTCTAGCTTTCTCCACATTTGGATTGTTTCCTTAGGCTAGATTCCCAAAGAATTCTGGAGACTCAGAATTCCCCTAGATCGAGAAGTTATATCTTAGAGATCTGCTTTAGAAATGCTAGCTAAACCTTAGTGTTGCCACTTCTTACAACTGTCTTTGATCTGTGATAGTTTTCTAATAAACGAGAGAAAGAAAACTTTTTGGGGAAACACATTTTCATGCCATTTTTTTCTAACAAGGTCAAACAGGTTTTGAAGCCAAGGCTTAAAGAGGTAGAGTATTACAGCATTGAACATTTCTGCAACATTAAATTTTTTTTTGTCAGAAACCACTACGGCGTAGAAAGAGGCCACTAATCCAACAGTGTCCTTAGGGGCCTGGGTTTACCCCTCAGTACACAGTGACTGGGACTCAGGATTTCTTTGCTGTATTCATGTGGTCATGCTGAGATGGAACCCTCAGCAACACATCTGGATAAGTTAAGCAACCACATTTTGATGCTTCATTCAGTAGAAAGGGACCCCCATCTGTTCTTCACCGTACAACCTAATTATTGGGTAAATAGACACTTTCTTTCCTTCACATTTATTCCTCAAGGCAATGTCTCCAAGGGTGGCTGGAAATGGATGAAGAATTAGAAACACCACCTAGCGCTTGAGCATGCTTCTGTTTTCATACACATTAACTTCAGAAGATCCTTGAGAGTTAAGTACTGTTTTTATCCCCATTTTACAGATAAAACAGTGAAGGCTCAGAAGCATCGGGTGATTTCTCTTTAGTCACTGGGTCAGCAAGGGATTGTATCAGAACTAAAATTCTCATTTTGGATCTCAAACCCTGTATGCTTATTAACCCCATTGCCATAAAGATGAATCACAGAAATATGTAAGGTGACTGTTAAAAATCTGAGTGCCATTTCAAAGATTCTGTGAACATGAGAGTTACAATGGATGGAAGACGCAAATAAATGACAAAAACTATGTCAGAACTGTCACAAACTCCAAGGCATCAGAAAAAAATTGGAGGAACAGAATAAACAAGTTCCCAAACACAGGTGCAGTTCCCACGTCAGCCAGGGAAGACACTGTGCCTAGAAATGCTCAGAATCATGCCCTAAAATACCCATGTCTTTTCGATTCACACTGGAAACAAACAGCCTTACCCCATGCCCAATTTCTCATCATTCAGAAGACGGAGATGATACACTTGACCTCACAATCAAGATTTCATAAACGCATACGTTTTGTGCTGTCTGTAAATCATCAGTGTGACCTTTGGAATATTCTTAAGATTTTAAGAGACTTCCATAGATTATCTGAGCCAGGCCTCAGCCTTCTGACAAATCTGAGTCATTTTCCACATGAGGGAACTGAGGCCTGGAGAGGTTGTGACTTGCTCAGGGTCCTACATTTGGGAAAGGTAGAAGAGGAGGGGAAAGGAGCCTCCTGCAGGGAAGGGGTTTTTTCCACTATGACTGAGGGAGAACCAACGTTTCCTTTTGTCAATAGACCTTTCAGCCAATAAAATAGAAATTCCATCCTAGTTGAAAGGTTGCAACTATCACCTCTTCAACACTTCTCAGAGGAAGAGAAAAGAACTATCTGGCTGATGAGATGGCAAAAACTCTGATCTGTATTTCTCTATTAGAAACTATCAATGGGTTTAACATTGTTTTGCTCCTATGGCTCTGTTCTCTCCACATACCTGAACTTCTGGTTGTGCTGGGCAGACACAGTTCTTTCTACACCCAGATTTGAGGGAAAGCATTTAGAATTCCCCTTTGGCCATTTGTCCATGTCATTCTTTCCAATCAGGCTTGGGCAGATATAAAGCTATTGTATTGATCCCTGTCTACTTTCTACGCCTAATTTTCAGTTGGTTTAGGATCCAGACAGGGGGCGAGTAACTGAATTAATTTGCTTCCTTAGAAACCTCCACAATTTCTGAGACTTCTTTTAAAGTTTGGCCAAACTTAATTCTTACATACATATATTAGAAGCTCCCTTGACAAATCTCAGACTTAGCAACTTGCCGGATCATTTATTACCCCCTATTGCAGGTTTTCCTATTAACAGCACTATTGACATTTAGAGCCAGATAATTCTTTGTTGTGGGGGCTGTCCCTTGTAATGTAGGTTGTTTAGCAGCATACCTGACCTCTACCTATAATATACCAGCAGCATTTGCCTAGTTGTGACAAGCAAACTTGTTTCCAGATTTTGCCAAATGTCCCTCCGAGTGCAAAATTGCCCCTAGTGGAGAACTGTTGCTCTCATCCATCAGCAACACAGAATGCCTGATAACCACGGCCTGCTGAACCCTTCAAGATGCCCATGCCCTCCTGATCCCCATTAGTTGAGATATGGGCTTATCAAGTGTCAGTTGTACATCAAAGCTATTAATGTCACTTGCACTTGTAATTATGTAGTTCATATAAATATCATGCAATCGAATGAAATGTGAGAGAAAAGAAAGACAGTATTTTTTTTTTTTTTTTGAAGTCAAATGATTAGAAGAGACTCTATATGGCAGAGACAAATTATTTCTTCACCATATCTTTTTTTTCTTCTGGATATACAATGAAACAATTACCAGTCTTTCCTGCAGTTAGGTGAAATCTATGTGATTGAATTCTGGGCAATGAAAAGTGGGCCAAAATGAACACCATTTTGAGGTTTAGCACTTAAAATTCTCCTTGTTCTCTCTTGCTGCTTCTGTAAAGGATCCAGAAGAGGTTTCTGATGGCCTAAGGCAGGGATTGATAGACTTTCTTTAAAGGGTCCGATAGTAAACATTTTCAGCTTTCCATCTTATTGTTGAAAAAACAGTTTTTGAAAAATGTAAAAAGTTCTTAGCTTGTGGATTGTATAAAACACCATGGGCTAGATTTGGCTCATGGGCAGTAGATTGCCAACCGCTGCTGGCATGATATGGGTGATGGTGCAACAGCATTTCTCACAAAGATGCTTAAAAAAAAAAACACCCTGTCACATTAGGTATAAGTAAAACAAAGATAAAATATTATGGGAGACTAAAAGTCTAGACTGATTCTATACACAGATCTTTTCAAAACTCTTAAAATTCTCATTCTATTTTAAAGATATTAAAAGTAGAAAGCATAGACTATGCAATCACAGACACTATATAAGGAAGGAAAATAGTGCAGGATTCTAACCAGCAGATTCAGTCCAAGGTGACATCTTGGTCTTACACCAAAATACTGATGAAAATGATCATTTATGTTTTGAATTCAAATTAAAAGTCCAAACTCTGTATCTTTTCTTATAATTATTCTTGATTTTTAACAGGAATTTTTCCTCCTCTTTTTTGTTGTTGTTCTTTTTAAATTTTTTCATAGATTTAGAGGGTACAAGTCTAGTTTTCCTACATGGATGTATTGAGTAGTGGTGAAGTCTGGGTTTTCAGTGTACCCACCATAGTGAATACTGTACCAAATGTTCAACCGTCGTCCCCCTCCTGCCCTTGCACCTTTTGGAGTCTCCAATGTCTATTGTTCCACTGTGTTTTAACAGACTTTTTACTAAAGTGAGAGAGCTCTATTTTGACTTTCTTTTGTGTGAAAACAGACTGAAATGGTATGGAGAGCCTTAAAGAAATGGGAGAGTCCCGTAATACTGATTCCTCTGTCCTGGATCTTGGCTGGGACATCAACTTTCCCAGATATTTATAATACAATTGTGGCAACATTTCTGTGGCAGAAATGTTAGACTCCCTAAATTTTGCCATATAAAGATGTACAAAAACAGCAATTAGTACAGTTTGTTTAATATAAATGGACATGGGCTAGGTGTAAGAACAAGGTAAGGAAAATTAAAACAAACAAACAAACAAACAACAGAACTTCTCTCCTGCAGTTCCTGTCAGCTCTCCCTCATAACAAAATGTTTGACAATTGTTTCAGGCCTCTTGGGCTGCCATGACAAAACACTGTATACCGAGTGGCTTAAACAACAGAAATGTATTTTCTCACAATCCCAGAGGCTTAGAGATCCAAGATCAATGGATTTTAATGAATGTTAATGCATTCATTAACAAAGATCTAGGGTGTCAGGACTGTTGGGTTCTGTTGAGGGCTCTCTCCATGGCTTGTAGACAGACAGTTCCTTTCTTGCTGAGTCCTCCCTTGGCAAGGAAAGAGAGAAAGGAAGAGAAAGAGGGAGAAAAAGCGAAAAGGAGGGAGAGAGAGTTGTCTAGTATCTCTTCTTGGGGATGGGGGTTATTTTACAGTATTTTATTTTATTAATTTTATTGTTTACATTGACAGATAAAATTGTATGTATTTACTGTGTACAACATGATGATTTGAAGTATACATACATTGTGAAAGGACTAAATATGGCCAATTAACATATGCCTTGCCTCAAAGTTACCATTTTTGTGGTGAGGACACTTTATATTGACTCTGTTAGCATTTTTCAAGAATGCAGTATATTATTAACCATAGTCAACATGTTGTGTAATAGATTTCTTGAACTTATTCCTCCTGTGTAACTGAAATTTTGTATCCTTTGAGCAACATCTTCTTACCCTGCCCCACCCAAATACCCCAGTCCCTGATGACTACCAGTCTGCTCTGTCTATGAGATCAACATTTTTAGATTCCACATTTGAGTGAGAACATGTGATATTTGTCTTTCTGTGTCTGGCTTATTTCACTAAATATTTTCCAGGTTCATCCACGTTGTTGAAAATGCCAGGATTTCCTCCTTTTCTATGGCTGAATAGTTCCCATTGTGTTTATATACCACATTTTTCCTTCTTTTTTTTTTTTTTTCAGGTTAGTCCACTGAAGCAGTGAGAGTATATTGCATTTTTTTTTTATCCACTCATCTGTTGATGGACACGTAGGCTGATTCCATATCTTGGCAATTGTGAATAGTGCTGCAATAAACATGGAAGTGCAGATATCTGTTTGACATACTGATTTCAATTCCTTAGGATATATGCCCAGTAGTGAGACTGATGGGTCATATGGGAGTTCTATTTTTAATTTTTTGAGGAACCACCATACTGTTTTCCATAATGGTTGTACTAATTTACATTCCTACCGACAGTGTGTAAGGTTCCTTCTTCTCCATATCCTCGCCAACACTTTCTTTTGTCTTTTTGATAATAGATATCCCAACAGGTATGAAGCTAGTCCAGTGAAAAAATGTGGAATTTAGCTTTAAAGTTATATCCCAGATGGCAAATTTTGTTTCCTAGTTTGAGCCTCAAGCCTTGCAGAACAACTGATTCTAGAATGTCAGATATGATACCTGGCAAAAGGATATTTGTAGGTTGTTAACTTGTGAATCAGAAGGCAAACCCTGGCCCAGAAGTATGTTATACCTCATTTTGGTTTCAATTTGCCTTGGTGTCTCTTCTTATGAGGGTACCAATCCCACCATAAGGGCCTCACCTTTATGACCTCATGCAAACCTAACTATCTCCCAAAGGTCCCATCTCCAAATATCATTACATGCGGGTTTAGAGTTTCAACATATGAATTTGGGAGAGATACAATTCAGTACAGAGTAGCAATCAACAAGGATGTCACCAAGGGTACAATCTGTTACAACAAAGTGTTAGGCCTCATATGTACCCAAGTGCTAATTCAGCACTTTTTCTTTCAGCACAATGTATAGCGAGTGAGTCTGGCAGCCTAGGGCCCGGTGCTGATGAATCAAAGTCATTTCAGACTAAATCATCATAAAAAAGCATACCTTTGCCGGGCGCGATGGCTCACACCTGTAATCCCAGGACTTTGGAAGGCCGAGGCAGGCAGATCACGAGGTCGGAAGTTCGAGGCCAGCCTGACCAACATGGTGAAACCCCGTCTCTACCAAAAATACAAAAATTAGCCGGGCGTGGTGGTGCACGCCTATAGTTCCAGCTACTCAGAAGGCTGAGGCTGAGGCAGGAGGATTGCTTGAACCCAGGAGGCGGAGGTTGTGGTGAGCCGAGATTGTGCCATTCCACTCCATCCAGCCTGGATGACAGAGTGAGACTCCGTCTCAAAAAAAAAAAAAAAAAGTATACCTTTATTATTTTCACCTTCATCCATACGCCTTTCTTTTTCTTGTTTTTTTTTTCGTTAAGGAGATAAACCAGTTGACACTGTGTGGCAAAATCCGGAATCATCTATCATCACTATTGGAAAAACATCCAGGGGAGCAGCAGCATCAACTTGTATTCATTAGCAAAGATCTAAATATAGTTGAGCATCCTTCATCCGAAACCCTTCAAAATACCATATTTTTTGAGTGCCAACATGATGCCACAAGTAGAAAATTCCATATCTGTTGAGGGGTGGGGGGCTAGGGGAGGGATAGCATTAGGAGAAATACCTAATGTAGATGACGGGTTGATGGGTGCAGCAAACCACCATGGCAAGTGTATATCTATGTAACAGACCGGCACGTTCTGCACATGTATCCCAAAACTTAAAGTATAATTTAAAAAAAAAAGGAAAAAAAAAAAAAAGAAAATTCCACATCTGAACTCATGTGCCAGGTTGCAGTCAAACACACAGTCATACTTTTGTTTCATGCACAAAAATTATTAGAAGTATTATATGAAATTATCTTCAGGTTATGTATATAAGGTATATGTGAAACATAAATGAATTCCGTGTTTAGACTTGGGTCCCATCCCCAAGATATCTCACTATATATGTACAAGTTTTCTAAAATCCAAAACATTTCAAAGTCAGATACATGGGTCCCAAACATTTGTGATAAGGAATACTCACCTTGTACTGCTTTCCATCATATCCAAATACTCACTCTGGCCATGTGGGGTGGCTCACACCTGTAATCCCCGCACTTTGGGAGGCCGAGGGGGTAGCATTGCTTGAACCCAGTAGTTCGAGGCCAGCCTGGGCAACATAGTGAGACCCTGTGTCTACAAATGATTTAAAATTAGCTGGGCTAATTTTATCCACTTGGGAGGCTGGGGTGGGAGGATCAGTTGAACCTAAAAGGTTGAGGCTGCAGTGAGCCGTGCTCTTACCATTGCACTCCAGCGTGGGCAACAGAGTAAGACCCTGCCTCAAAACAAACAAACAAACAAACAAACAAAAAACCAAACATTCATACTTCTGCCATATTTTCTTTAAGGAAAAAAATGAAATAATTTTTATTGTCATCTCATTGCAACGGTTCAAGCTTTGTAGAACCTCGTTTCTACTAGTTTTGTTTCTTTACTTTTTCATTTGAAAATGTTTAAACCTGCAAGAGTACAGTGAATTCCCATAAAGTCTTTAATTTACCAAAAGGTTGACATTTTACCACTTTTGCTTTATTCTTTTCTGCGTATGTACTTTTATGCTTATTATTAGTGCCAAACCACTTGACAATAAGTAGGAGAAATCATGGCCCTTCACTTTAGCTTGTATTCTTTTAGAACAAAGGCATTTACCTAATAAACAGGGTCTAGAGGGTGAAAGGAAGAAATGGCTGGTATTCACCAAGGACAGATATAAAAGGGACCAATTTTTTTTTGACGAAGAATTTGCAGAGCAATTAAATTTCCCCTGTGACTGCAGGAACTTCGTAAGTAAAAGAATTTCAAACTGAGCTTAGGCGTGCTCCTTTGACCTGTTTTAGCCTGAGCAATTAATAAAGTGTTTGGATTGTATTTGCACTACAAGTCTCAACTCCCTGAAGAGTAAGTAGGCTAACACACAGGTGGAAAAATTAGCAATTTATTGATTTGGTACATTCCAAACATAGTTGAAGCTTTCTTAAGCTGTTTCTAAGACCCCAAGCTGTGTGCATTCTTGTGATCACATTGGCTCCCTCTCAGTCATCGGGATTAACATACTGCTGGGCCAGGGTTTGCCTTCTGATTCACAAGTTAACAACCCGTAAATATCCTTCTGCCAGGTATCGTATCTGACATTCTGGAGTCAGTTGTTCTGCAAGGCTTGATGCTCAGACTAGGAAACAAAACTTGCCATCTGGGAAATAACTTTAAACCTAAATTCTAACACAATTTGATGCTGAAAGATCAAAGATTCCTCAGTGTAGTTTACTAATAGCTCCCCACCGTTAAGTATAAAAAATTCCTTCCACATGCCTTTCGCCTCTGCATTCAACTGTGTTTGACAAAGCCTGTCTCACAAACTCAATTAGAACTGCTGAGCTTAAACACACCCCTTTCCTTGGTCACTCACAGTGGATCATTTCCTGACTGCTCCTATCGTGGCAGAGACTGTCCTTAGAAAAATGTGCTCCTGTCAAAAAGATCTCACAATAGCTCTCATATAAAGCTTATCATCAATGGTCAGTGTCTAATTATGTCATGCCATGTTGTTTTTCCAATGGGACCGAATGCTGCTTACATCAAGTTGGAGGATATATTTATGGTATATATTTGAAGGGCAGTGTTTTAAATTTGAATCACAAGATATTTTTGAAAATATAGTCAACTCTTTCATTTGGAGCTCAAAATGAATATACTAAATCTGCACTTCTGAATAGAAGTCCATATGCCTGGGCATAAAATGTGCAGTGACAGAGCATACTGCGATTTCATAAGTATTGGTGTATATAGTCTCAACTATAGACATTTCGAAGGCATAATTTTCATTTCAATAGATTAAGGCATGTGTGTAAGAGAAGCATGAAAATTATAAGAGACCGGAGTTCTTAACTATTGACATTTGGGGCCAGATAATTCTCTGCTGAGGTACAGCCATCCTAGCCTCTATCCACCAGATGCCAATATCAACATTCATACCCCAAAACGAGACAACCAAAAATGTCTCTAGATATTCCCAAATATTCCCCAGGGCACAAAAATCACCCTTGGGGAGAATCCCTGCAATAAATTGTTTTGGTTTATTTTCCCACTTGGCTAAAGTAAACCAATCTTAGAAAGTGCTGGTTTGTCTTAGTCATTTGTGAATATGCCACAGAGTGCCTACTTACCTGCACGGTCACAAGGTTTTCTTTATCTCTGCATCACTAAAAGTGTCTAGCACAGTCCTCTTATAATATGTCTGTGATTGGTGCTGGTTCCCAGATGTTTCTAGTTATTATCCTTCTGGGAATGGTAGAATTGGACTTCCTATTATATTTTCACTTAAAATGGCCACATGACTTGTTATGGCCAATGAAATGGGACTGGAAGTGATGTGTGTTTCTCCAGGTGGAAACATTAAGAGCCAATGCACAATTTACCACATGTTTGCTTTTTTTCTGGCATGGTGACCAAGCACATTTGCCAAGATGGCTGCTCTCTCAGTCTGTCCTCTGAGTTATTGCAATGAGTAGAGCCCCCTGCTGATCTGACTTGGATATAAGCATAAGTGAAAAATAAAATTTTGTTGATATAAGCTGCTGAAAGTATGGGGTTGTTTGTTACAACTAACAGTATGTGTTAGCTATGGTAGGCTAGTATATGTTTTTAGTGTCACAGGCATTTGAATTCAGAGCACCTATGAGTGGTTTGGTTCCTTTTCTTCCACACTTTAGAAAGGTTAGGGATCACCAGTGATGATGAGCCTATGCCACCATATTGAGCTGGGAAGACAGCTGCATCTCAGGTTCCTGCTCCAGCTTAACTGTAATTAATCCGTAAACTGGTTAATTTACCATGAAGAACAACAAATTAATTGCTGTAATAACCTGAAAAATCAAATGGAATTTTCACTTTACTATTCAAGTACTACCACAAGTAATAATAACTAATATTTACTGAGTACTTTCTCTGTACCAGTGGCTGAGCGAAACACTCTGCATATATTTGCATAGATTATCTCCTTTACTCCTTATAATAGTTCTCTAAGGTTAATGCTCTTATAAGCTAATTTTAAAACTGAGAAACTTGAGGCATGAAGAAATTATTAGCTTCCTCTGCATCATAGCTAGAAAGTGTTTCAGTGAGATTTGAACTTAGGAAGCCTGACTCCAGAATGTGTGCCTCTTCACAACTATGAGAATCTACCTCCTAAAGAGTGATTCTCACTCTGATACCCCAGAAAAGCAGATACCTATGTATTGTGCAGACACAGACACAAGTTAGAGCTATGTGTTCTCTAACAAAGAGGTCTTGAGAAAGGTTGGAGAAAACAGCCATATATTTGAATTGGCACAAGATCTGTTAAAGGCTGGTTCTTCTCCACGGATTATGGTAAAGCGAGTTGCTCAAATCTACTGTAATTAAGTGAATATATTTCTTTCTTAGGGATTAAACTGGGTATGCAAGAGAGAAACATGTAAAACATCTGTTCTTAAGATGCTTCTTTGGCCTTGGGTCACAACTAATCTACTTAGTGTTATAATTTTGTTTCCAGATATATATCCAGCATTCAGCCACAATTATGACTAAGGCTTGAAGTCTCTATCATATTAACCTGCCATCTTTAAGTCTTACAGCCAGTAAGGTGGCTCATCTCCAAATATGGCTCACACGCAACCATACTTCCTGGTATTCAGGCCCTTTTGCAATTCCCTCCCATGTTGAATCTCACTCTTCTCACAAGATGACCCAGGGAGCCCCTGCTGCAATAAAAATATATGCTTTACATATAGATTTAGGGTGACTGTTTACCTTGCAGTTTTCCCGTTAAAGTATTATTTATTTGAGTTCTTTTAAATGTTAAGATTCTCTCCATTTTTATTAGTATTAAACATTTGATGGAGAGACAGGGAGGAGAGAACAGAGAGAAGTAAAAGTGAGGCCATGAAACTTAGAGTTCAATGGTTGGAAAACTCAGTAAACTCTTTATGCAGTAATTCATCCATGGTAATAGCACGATGAATGAATGACTCTTCATGCAGTAATATAGTACTACTACGATGGATGAATTATGTATAACAGTTTACTGTTTATCCATTGTACTACTTTCCTTTTGCTACTGTAACAAATTACCACAATCTTAGTGGTTTAACACAATCCAAATTATCCTATAGTTCTGGTTGTCAGAAGTCCAAAACCACGATGGTGGCAGGACTGCCTTCCTCATGCAAGTTCTAGGGCAGAATCCATTCCCTTGCCTTTTCTAGCATTCAGAGGCTGCCTACATTCCTTGTCTCACGCCCCCTTATTTCATCTTCAAAGCATGTCACTCAACCTCTGCTTCTGTAATCACATCTCTTCTTATAAGGACCATGTGATCACAATGAGCCCACCTGGAAAACCCCTAAATCTTGAAATCCTTAATTTAATCACATCTTCAAAGTCTCATCTGCCATGTGAGATAACATGGTCACAGGTTCTGGAGATTAGAGTGCCCTTCTTTGGACAGCCATTATTCTGTTCACTATATCCATTCCCATTCAATATATTCATTTATGTAATTAATTATGTAAGCATTTAGTGATACATATCAAACAATAAGCTAGTTGATAGGAATGTAAAGAATATAAAGAATTGACTACATGCACTCAAAGCAGCATGCATAGGCCTGAAATACATGGTACTAAGTGAAAAAGTTAGAAACAAACTGAGATCCATAGCATGATACCATTATATAAATCATAAGAGCACATAATCAACACATATTCAACACATTAATACATATTTTATGAGAACAGAAACACAGGATCCACATCAAACCCATTAAAATGGTTGCATTTGAAGCTGGAAGATGATGGAAGTAAAGAACAGGGATTGAAGGCAATAGCACATATGTAGCAAAAGAGATGGGGTATATGGACCAAAGATAATATTGTGTTGTGAACCAAGGAGTATAACTCTACACTGTGAAATGGATATTGAAATGAAAACAAACTACTTTTAAATAATAAACAAAGTACACTTATGTAAACTTTAATAGTGCTGTTAACAAAGTGGGAGAACATACAGCACAGAGGACCACAGAACAGGTAGGAGGAGCATGGTGTAGAATACTTGTTCTCAACTGCGATGATTTTCCCCCAGAAGACATTAGACAATATCTGGGGCCATTTTCATTTTCATAACTGAGGGGGGGTGCTACTGGCACCTAGTGGGTGGAGGACAGAAATGCTGCTAAGTATCTGACAATTCCCAGGGCAGCCCCCACAACAAAGAATCATCTAGCTGAAAACGCCAATAGTGCTGAGATAAAGAAAACCATGTGTAGAACAACCAGAAAAAAATCCCTGAAATTATTGTGATATGTCAATAGATTTGACTTATAAATATTTGATTATTTGGGGGATTAAAATATAATCAACTACTCATCCTCTATGTTCTCTCTGCTGGGTTTAAGGAACTTCTTTCCAAACACCTGATACCTATTCTTCATGAATTTCAGTTCCTGTATCTACACACTGAAGATTACTGGCCCCTGATTCTCCTTACATTTAGAGTTTTTAGCGATTCCATGAACTTAAACAAAAAATCAAATCATAATTGGGGTTAGGAAGAATCAACAATCATTGTTTAATTCCATTAGTTCTATTTGGGTTATAAGCTAATCTTCAAACAAAGAAGAGTGCTGATGTCTCACATTTTGACAGTGGCTTTGGCTCATGCAATCATTCTAAGTTTGAATATTATTGAATAAATTAAGGGTACTGTAGAGTAATTCTATTCAGGATCTCCAATCTTGTACAATAATTCAATCTTTCAGTAGAACAGTGAAGAAGTGTCAACTTAATAAATATTAATGGCTAATCACACACATATATATTTTAGCCATTTCTTTTCATTATTTAGTGAACAGATAAAAAGTCCTAAATCACTATACCTCTAAAATTATAAATTTGATCTGATAAAGTCAAATTAGTTTAATGGTATGACTTATATCTCTCTAGTCTTTCTTTTTTTTTTCTTTTTTTCAATTTCTTGGGGCATGAAACCATCTCAAACCTATACCAATAATTCTGTCCATTCATGACAGATATTGACTGACCTTGTGTCTGACACAGAACTGGATATGTTCAACAGGGAGAAAATCCTACACCTCAATTTTAATACTCCATTTTATTCCCAGACCTTTATATGCTGTTATCAAAAGAGAGTTGGTTTTGGAGCCAAAGACCCCTAAAAGACTATGGGCAGGTTACTGAAATTGTCCAGGCTTTGGTCACTTCATTTGTAACAATGTTCTTAGAAAATTTAATTAAAAGGTGAAATTAAGCGCAACAAAGTAGGTAACACTCTTTAATTCCTTTTCGTTGTTCTATTCCTAAATTAAGCCCTATCAATATTAAAGTGAATGCTTTACCTTTTGGGTCAAGCCAAGATAAAACAATTAGGCAAGAAAGTATTCCATCACTTTTGCAAATAGTTCTATGGTGTATCCTCTTCAGATGCTCTTAAATCCCACACCAGCTAAACAGAATTCCTTATCTCTTTCGAAATCCCTAACATTAATTGTTTGAAATATTTGTTTTATGCTAACTAGGGGTTGCCCTTAGTTCTCCTTTTCTAGTTGATTTTCATGGGAATAAGTTTTATTTTCACAGATAAACTATAAGATCCTTGAGATTAGGAATCTCATATCTCTACATCCATCTAATATTTATCGGTCTATCTGTCTATCTATCTATCTATCTATCTATCTATCTATCTATCTATCTATCTACCTATCTATCTGTCTATCTATCTATATATCTATCTAGTTTTTTACAGGAAACATTGATTCAAACAGTGCCTTCTTAGAATGCAGGTAGTGGGAGGAGGCAATCAATATTTCTGAGGAACTGAATATTACTGCCACTAGTTTCACAGTCTTTTTTTCATGTATATATTAAATTCCAAATACTTAAAAATTAATGCACGTTTGGCCGGGCGCGGTGGCTCACGCCTGTAATCCCAGCACTTTGGGAGGCCGAGACGGGCGGATCACGAGGTCAGGAGATCGAGACCATCCTGGCTAACACGGTGAAACCCCGTCTCTACTAAAAAATACAATAAACTAGCCGGGCGAGGTGGCGGGCGCCTATAGTCCCAGCTACTCGGGAGGCTGAGGCAGGAGAATGGCGTGAACCCGGGAGGCGGAGCTTGCAGTGAGCTGAGATCCGGCCACTGCACTCCAGCCTGGGTGACAGAGCGAGACTCCGTCTCAAAAAAAAAAAAAAAAAAAAAAAAAAAAAAAAAAATTAAGGCACGTTAATATCCTCCAGTACGATCAAATTCAGTGATTCATGAAATGCAATCTTCTAGTTATTACCATGTTGAATCCTCACATAACCTCAAAGGGAATAAAAAATTAAAAATACAACAAAGCCCAGCGCTGCCCAATCAGTAAACCTGATATTAGTATCTATTTAGAGTTTTGTATTTAAAGAGACTAAATCATGGGCAATATATAAGGTTTTAGAAATTTGAAATTACGTTGTGTATCTGATGTCGTATTAAATTTATATTGAATAATCACTTTTGTTGTTTCATTTATCTAGCCAATGTAGAAATTTTTAGCAAGAAAAAAAGTCACGTTGAAAATATCAAGAAGGTTGTAGCTGTAGGCTGAGAAGGATAAATATATAAGATTGTCATTTGCTAAAAGGTACGAGTTTCAAGTATTCTCTCTTTACTTTCATTTTATATAGCCCTGGTCAATTTCACAGCCCCAACCAGTACTGAACAGGGAAATTGGAAAACTGCAGAATCGATTTGCAGAAGTGAAGTTCTATTTTCTTTTACACCTTCTTCATCAGAGTTGCTATCATTCTCATGTTGTGTGGTATTATTGAGAGTAGCCTGGGTATAGCTGATAATTGCTAAAAGTCATTCTCTTGAAATGAAAGCAGAAAAAAACAAGGAGCCTTCAATTTCTCATTTTCCAAATTTGATGCTTTCATAATCCTTCATCTTTGCTAGAATTTAAATGTAAAGACTTTTCTTCTTTCAAGCAACCATGATTATAGTGATTCTCTTTGCTTGTGATTCCTAGGTAAAAAAAAATATTAAAATAATAAAGCTCTAAGTGTCTAATTTGAACTAAATATAAGACCTTCAAATATTCTAGTTCAGTTTTTCAATTTCCATCCTTAATTGATTTTACTTTAAACTTTAAATATAGGAGAAAATTGCAATATAGTACTTAATACCTTAAGATGAAAACTGGTTTACTTTTGCTGCTCTTTCCAGATGTGCAGTAGATTCAGGAGGTTCTTACTAAAATTCAAATTAGAGCTGTTTGAAAGGAAAGCTGTAATCTTTGGCTATTTAGTATCAATCCTGAAAAGGAATCTCCCCAATATTCTTATGGATCATTGAGAAAGAATAGTTGTGGTACAACTGACTCAATTTTTCCAGATCCTGCTACTTATTCTGTGTTTTTCTAATATGTAATGCCATCTGCCCAGTAGAATGGAGTCCATTTACAGTGTCATATAAATGGCAACTTTGTACCTATAATTTTTTCCTATTTATTTTTAGATTGGCTTTTGTGCTTTGTATTCTGCTCCATCTCCAATTTATAAATCTTTGTGGGTCAAAGAATCAGAACACTGTCTTTTAACTAATCAAACAATATTGTCAAGTCTGTTTGTTACTAAGTTGAGAACTGAATTTTTTCTTAATTGGCCAAGTTTCTTAAGGCTTAAGTAGATAGATGGCTACAAAACAACAACGAAGCACAAACAAAACTCCTCAATTTTAAGAGATTTGAAAAGGTTGCCAGATAAAATACAGAACACCCAATTAAATTTGAATTTCAGATAAACAACAAATGATATTTTAGTTTAAATATGTCTCAAATAACGCATGCCCTGTATTTTTATTTGCAATATCGTCAGATGTTGTCAAACCCCAAGGATTAATGCCAGTTTTTTCCTCGATACTATCCATATTGTCATAAAATGTTACCATTTTAATAAATTAGAAAGCAACACCATAAAAATGAAAAAGTAAAGTTATGAGTAACAAAAATTAAGTCAATTTCATCCATCCAGAAATGTGCACACAGGAAATTCACAAAGAGGAAATTATAAGTCCATATGGATATGCATAAACCCTAGTCATGAGGAAACACCACCACTTCCTGTTAACTTGCATGGGATTACAGTATTTTGAGTTCTAAATTTCTCAGCAGACCTAAGGGACGGAACTGAATTGTTTTTCATAATTCTTTCTTTTTCTCAATCACAATTTAAATTCCAAGATCCTTTCTTTATCAAGAAGTTCAACTGTTTGATCTTTTCATTGCTAGAAAAGTTATGCACACGGGCTAACTATACGTCTACTGAAATTCTTCCCATTCGCTAATACTTCCTTACATTTTAACATTCTAAAAATAGCATTCCCAATGGTAGCTCATTTGCATCTTACATTTATTTTTAAAATATTAAACATCTATAATGTGCCAGGCACCCCGTTAGATGTTAGAAACACAAGATGAGTAAATAAAAATTCGTCAACAGTAAAATTTTGATTTTCTTTCCAAAGGGTTGCAGCCTATGAAGTCGATGGAATACGGATTACTATTACTTCACGTTACAGGTGAAGGATCTAAGTGCTCAGGAGTTGAAAGGTCTTATGTCAGTTCTCACATATAGTAACTAAAGAGCCAGGGCTTCAGTAATCATCCCTGGCTCCGGGCTCAGGGCACTCCGGTATTTTTTCAAAGGAAATCCCGGAATACTTAGTATTGTATCCCCTCCATTTCCCAAGAGCAAAAAGTAAAGCATCTTGGATCCCTCCATAATGTTTACGTGCGGAACAGGTGTTCTCTGGATGTGCTAGAAAACCAAGGCACCAGTGGGAGTTAGAGATCCTAAGCAGCCGCTGTAACCAGACCAAGTTAATCTGTGGAAACCAGAGCACCCGGCCAAGGCGATGCTATTTCAATTGGGTGTCATAGGTGACTCATTAGAGACGCCTTGCTTTTGGGCCTTCTGATATTTTTCTTCAGGGTGGGACGTCAGATTTCCTTTGCATTTTTGGACAACAGCCCTCCTGTCCATTTCCAAATTTTTCTGGTTTTACAGCTCTCACGCAGAGCTTGATTTCATACCGGAAGATAGTCACTGGCAGGAAGTTTACAGAAGAAGAAAAAGGTAAAAAAATGTGCCGGGGGCCAGGAGAGAGGCCTAAAATGGGGGAAATTCGCACTTGAAGAGCTTTCCCTACCCCAGCCCCTCAGAATGACAGTTCTCCTCCGCCAGAAGACTACCTCTCCCGGCAGGCACTGCGCGCTCGACGGCCACAGGCTGGCCAGCTCCCTGCTCTCCACCTCCGCCCGAATCAGCCAATAGAAATTCCCGGCTTGGGCCTCCGCCCGACCCGGACCACGCGGGAGCCGGGGCAACCAAACTACATTTCCCGACACGCATGTGCTCGCGTCGCGGCCAATCAGCGCCAGGAATTTGGTGGCTAGGGGCGGAGCCAGATGCACAGGACATCCCATTGGCCAGGGGAAGCTTAGAAGAGCCGGAACCCGGGAGCTAGAGAAGCGAAATGACATTTCCTTTTTAAATAGCTGGAGCCGGGGCCCCATCGAGAAATGGCCGCGTCGGCAGGTGGGTCGTGTGGTGGCCAGGGCGGCGTGGAGGGAGGTGAGGGGGAAGGTGGGCCGGGGCCGGCCACAGGCAGTGGGATGAGGTCTTAGCGGTGCGGAGCTAGAGGGAAGGATGAGGCGGTGGAGGGGAATGAGGGGAGGGAGGATGAATGGTGCGGAGGGCGGTGGGCGGTCCAGCGGGACTGGGATGGGGAGGCTGGGTACCCGCCGGCGCTGCGCCCCAGGAGGCAGCGGGAGGCGGCTTGAGGGGGCACCGTCGGCCGCCGTTGGTCGAGCTTCCCTCGTGAGGCTCTGCCCTCGGCTCTCGGCGGAGTCCGCGCAGACGCCTCGCCTGGGCTGCGAGCGCGTTCCCTCCGCGAGCACGGGTGCCGGGCTCGCCGGGCTCCGCAGGAGCAGGCTGGCCTTTGAACTTGTTCCGCCGATCGCGCTCCGCCCTCTGTCTCCCAGATCCTAAACTCGCGGTCCCACGAGGTCATGCATATATCCACAGACATTTGTATATATTTGTAGGGGGAAAAAGCCTAGCAAGCAGACACACAAACAAAAAAAATCCCGCGACGCCGTAACTGGCTCGGCACTTCTTGTGGTTGTACGATTTTTCTCCTCCTAGATTTAAGTAAGTCTTCCCCAACACCGAATGGGATTCCATCTTCAGACCCAGCCAGCGATGCCATGGACCCCTTCCATGCTTGCAGTATTCTTAAGCAACTCAAAACAATGTACGATGAAGGACAGTTGACAGACATTGTAGTGGAAGTGGATCACGGGAAAACATTTTCCTGTCATAGAAACGTTCTTGCTGCAATCAGCCCTTACTTCAGGTATGATGATGGTAGGAACTTCTGTTGGTATCTGCACCAAGCTCCCTTTCCCCCTCAGTATTGTCCACTTGATGTTTATATTGAGATGCGATAATGAAATGAAACCAATGACTTTGTTTCTTGAGACTAGAAAACAGGTCCTCTCTTATTAAGACCTTCTTTTGACTTGAGGGATTCTTCTAGATTTCGGGTGATTGGTTTTTAAGTTAGTGGGCCTGTGTGTGTATGTTTGAGGTAAATGACCAGAAAATCTAGACTTGTGCTGGTCAGTATGGCAGCCAGTAGCCATGTGTGGTTGTTTAAACTTAAATTATAAATTAAATAAAATAAAACATTTAGTTCCCCAGGTACACTAAACACCTTTTGAGTGCTTGGTGGTCACCTGTAGCTAGTGGCTGCCATATTGGGCAGCACGGAGATACAACATTTTCATCATTGGCAATTTTATTGGACAGTGCTGACCTAGAATTTCTTTCAAAAAGTTATCCATAATGCATGTTTCTTTAGTGCATGGGACTCTTTTATAAAAGAGTTTAAAACATGTAGCATGTTCCTTCAAAAACAAATTACCACTCAATAGATTGTTTAAATGCTATGGGGGTCAAAGCAAGAATGAATATAGTTTCTATGTGCCTAAGGCCCCAAATTAATAATTTCCAAGATTTCTAGAAGTGCGTTAAACGAAGTTTTTATTTTTACTTATATTGTTTACTAAAAAACTTTTAAAAGTAAAATTTAAAAACTTGGGTCTGAAAAATAACTTCCTACTTTAAGATTCGTGGAAAAGGCAACTTTCTGCTTGGGGTTAACTTCTTTTGTGTCTAATGCTCACTTTAAGCCTTTCAGTATTCACAAGTGGTGCATAAATAATAGTCAAGTTATCAACCACACCCTGAATGTGATTTTTCCTTTTGAAGGTGCTTATGTTTATAGGGCACATAACTGTGTAATGTTCCAACAGTAGTTTCTGGTTCCTCTTTCTCAGAATACTGGGTTAAATATAGTCACTTCAGTCTGATGCTTCTGATGTAACCATTTAGACTTGCCTAGGGTAGGTCATTGGACTACTAAGTATTAATCATCGCAAGACAGTGAGCTGGAAAAAAAACAAAACAAAACAAAACAACTTCACATATGCAGAAGGTATGAAGTTTGGCCTGGTAATGGAAACTTCGGTGAGATTCACTTACCCAGATTATCTATTAGATATGGTTAGGTCATGTATTGCCTTATATAATCTTTATAATCCTATCTCTGCATAGTTGTTGTGCCATTTTACTTATGAAGAAGCTGAGGCTCCGTGAGATTACGTTTTAATAACCTGCCTAAATCATCTATCCAACAAGTAAATGGCAGAGGCTACATTTGATTCCAGAGCCAGGCTTCTTGGTCGCCATATGACTCTTAAGGAACAAGAGTGGGTACACTAGGTCCTTTTTAAAGTTTCCTTTAAAACATTTTTATTGTATATTGCATTTGAATAGTAAAAAAAAGCCAACAAAACAAAACAAAAAATACAAAGTAAAAATGTCTGTATCTTACTGAAATTTAATAATCTGGATTCTATCATTTAAATGTCATACTTATGTATGCTTACTAAGTGTTATACTTAATGTATGTATGACATTAAAATGATAGAATACTTATTAAGTATAATACTTAGTAAGCATACATAAGTATGACATATGTATACATATTAAGTATACTTATTAAGCACTGTACTTAATAAGTATACTTAGTAAGTTTACATAAGTATGACATTTTCACTTTGAAGTTTCATTTTTCATTTTTGAAGACCTAGAAAAAAATTTTACTTTAAAAGAGGTATGCTATGATAGATTCCTGATTTTCTTGATTCCTTAACATCTTAAATTCTTTAATTTTATTAAGTTAATTTTAAAAAGGAGTAAAAAATACTTGAGAAATTTTCTGCGGTACGATATGTGCATTGAAATAAAGATATTTGGCTGGAAAACTCATGGATTAGAATTTGATCTCTTGCTAGAGGTTTTTGTACCGAAGTTTCTTGGTACCAGCGCTGCTTCCTGTGTGGGATGTAGAAAGTCATACTTAATGTTTCTATGTCTTGCATCACTAGAGGAAGAATTAGAATAGCTGGAAATCTGGAATGGCTGTTTCATGATACCAGTAACTCATCAGAACTGAAATTTGTATGATCATTAGAAATTTTTTGCTACTCTGGATTTTGTGTAAGGAAGTGCCCTGGCTTCATTTATGTTGAGTTTACATGAAGAACTTACTCTAGAGCAGAGGAAAACTCATGAAGTGTCAGACCACTCCTGTGTGTAAGACGAGCCTATTCAAGTCAACAGTAGTTCCCATGATAAAGGGATATGTGGTATATCCTCCTTTGGGAGTTCATCTCTCCCTAACACAGGGCTTTATTTTTCTTTTTAATTGGTAGCTGTATAGGTGAGTCTTGCAGCACCTGAATTGAAAACCAGCACATACATAGGAACATCTAGTTTTTAGTCATCAAAAAAGCCTGTGTGATACTAAATTAAAAGGTACATTGTAGAAGTAAAACCAGGACTCGAAGATGATTAACCTGGGCAGCAAGTTGAATCCTTGTACCTCCAGTGTTTCTCATACTGCATTTTAAAATAAATTCCGTGAATTTGAGACATATTTTTTAAGTGACTGGAAATCTTTGCAATTCATTTTTTATAACATCACAAAAATTAAATAGGATGGGTCTGGATCATCTAGAATGAAACTTTAAAGGAGGGAAAATAAAGGCAAATGATGTTTGCAAGTGACTAATACTTAAAGAGCCAGGCTGTGTAATGTTTCAGTCAAGAAAATCCCGTAAATGCAATAATATTTTAATAATAGAAAAAACCAACTTGGTCTCAAAGGTAAAAGTTTGGGGTTTTAAAAACCATTATCTTCAAATAATCGGTTAACTATTAAACTCTGTTTAAAAGAGGCATTATATATTGACTCTACCATAATCTTTATTTATGTCTAGATTTAGATAGGTAAAATACGGTATCTTTGAGAAAATGAAGTATTTCCTTTTAAGCAAATGTTCTCAAAATTTCCAAGGGTAAGTGAAGTGATTATTATATTACTTATAATGGTTAAGGAAGCATTCAAAAGATAACAGTTTTAAAAAAGAGTAGGTGGAGAATATGTACTTTTAAAGAACTTCTTGCTTTTTTAAGATGAACATTTTAAAGATATATTTTGGATACAAGTTGCCTTGTAATTTTCACCAGGACACGAAAAGTTTTATTAGGTTGTTTCTTTGTATACTAATGTATCATGATGATACCTTTATAGGTTTTTTTTTTTTTTTTTTTTTTGAGATGGAGTCTCATTCTGTCTTCCAGGCTGGCACTCAGCTCACCGCAACCTCCGCCTGCCTCCTGAGTAGCTGGGATTACAGTGTGTGCCACCACGCCTGGCTAATTTTTTAGTTTAGTAGAGATGGGGTTTCATCACCTTGGCCGGGCAGGTTTTGAACTCCTGACCTCTTGTGATCCACCCACCTGGGCCCCCTGAAGTACTGGGATTACAGGCGTGAGCCACCATACCGGGCCAGTATTCTTAAGCTTTCTGACTGGCATGGCACAATTTAAGATCTGATGTCCCTAAGGCAACTCTGGATAGGGGCTTCTAGGAAAATAAAGTGAACTGGAATATGTGTGTCACCTTTTGATTTGCATTTACTTAGGTGACTCTCCTTTTTTCATAGTTGGCACAAAGCGGGCTAGCCCTGAGAGTACGGGTTTTGAGGTTAGCCAGACTAAATCTTTCTGATACATTATCAATTTTTACTCCTATTCAGAATATCAGGGACTATTTTAGGAAATATTCAGTTTCAAAAGGTTATCTTTGTGGTAACTTTGTACTTTTAAAATCTTGCCACAATAATTTTGATTTATAGCACACATGTAATATTAACCACTCTTTCCTTCTTAGATCCATGTTCACTAGCGGCCTTACAGAAAGTACTCAAAAAGAAGTTCGAATAGTCGGTGTTGAAGCTGAATCGATGGATTTAGTGTTGAACTATGCCTATACCTCCAGAGTTATTCTCACAGAGGCCAATGTTCAAGCCTTGTTCACTGCAGCTAGCATCTTCCAGATTCCTTCCATCCAAGACCAATGTGCTCAGTATATGATCAGTCATTTGGACCCACAGAATTCTATTGGGGTCTTTATCTTTGCTGATCATTATGGTCATCAGGAACTCGGAGATCGATCAAAAGAATACATCCGTAAAAAGTTTCTGTGTGTCACCAAAGAACAAGAGTTTCTCCAGTTGACAAAAGACCAGCTGATAAGTATATTAGACAGTGATGATTTAAATGTAGACCGAGAAGAGCATGTTTATGAAAGCATTATAAGGTGGTTTGAACATGAACAAAATGAACGAGAAGTGCACCTTCCAGAAATTTTTGCTAAATGCATACGTTTTCCTCTGATGGAAGATACCTTCATAGAGAAAATTCCACCTCAGTTTGCACAGGCTGTAGCCAAAAGCTGTGTAGAAAAGGGACCATCCAACACCAATGGTTGTACACAGAGGCTTGGAATGACTGCTTCTGAAATGATCATATGTTTTGATGCTGCCCACAAACACTCAGGAAAGAAGCAAACAGTGCCTTGTCTAGATATAGTCACAGGAAAGGTGTTTAAACTATGCAAACCACCAAATGACCTGAGAGAAGTTGGGATTCTTGTATCACCAGATAATGACATTTACATTGCAGGAGGGTACAGGCCAAGCAGCAGTGAGGTCTCCATCGACCATAAGGCAGAAAATGATTTCTGGATGTATGATCATTCCACCAACAGATGGCTATCCAAACCATCCTTGCTTCGAGCTAGAATAGGCTGCAAACTTGTCTACTGCTGTGGTAAAATGTATGCAATCGGAGGTCGTGTTTATGAAGGTGATGGGAGAAACTCACTAAAATCTGTTGAGTGCTACGACAGTAGAGAGAATTGCTGGACGACTGTTTGCGCAATGCCAGTTGCAATGGAATTTCATAATGCTGTGGAGTACAAAGAGAAGATCTATGTTTTACAGGGTAGGTGCCTGAGTGATTCAGTTTTTCATGGAAGGGTAACACATCAAGCGGTGGTTTACTTAATTATACTGAAACAGTTGTGTTCCTGTTAATTGAGGAATACCTCCAGCTTCCTTATCAAACTATTGGAACAGTCTGTTCTGTAAAGAGCTATAAAGAAAATAAACTCTTGAATTTATAAAAGGCAGGTATTGTTAAGTTACTAAAATAATCCTATACTTTTTAATGATTTTGTGTCTTGATATCATGTAGAATAACTATTTTTGAAAACATTCTTTAATAAATAGTAGTTCGGCAGTTTGGGATAACTATTTCAGAGTACTTTGTAGGACTTGAAATAAATAGCAAGGTTGTTACATGGCTGTTTTTGCTCTTGAGTTACATTGAGATGTAGCAACTGGTGTTGATGGAATTTACTGGATTAGTTTGAAAGAGAAAAAGGAACAAAGCATTAATTAAGTTATACTATTTAGTTACCAAAGAGTTTTATATAAGCCTTATTATTGCAAAAGTTATGAAACTTAATTACAAAGAGTTTGGAAGTATAGTCTTTAAGTTTCACCTTCACTGCTGTTTATGTTGCCTTTCATAATACATTTTCAATTGTTTTCACCGGAAAACTTTGAGATGTCACTTTTTTTTGGTTTGCCATTTTAAGTGGGACTGTCTGATATATGTAGTGTTTTTTGTTTGTTTGTTTGTTTTTTTAACTGTTAAGGACTACTTGGACAAAAATACAGTAGAGGTAGAGTGACTGAGTCAGAGTAAATAAGACATTTGATTCAAGGCTCTGATTTGTGATAACTAGTATTTTCCTTTTATTTGGTTTCTTACATATTTTAGTTGCTTGAATGTTTAATGCAGTGTAGATAATAGCAACATCCTTATTCTTCATATGTGTCCTTCAATTGATGTTTTTCTCACACTACTACTTAAGGAAAAGGAGCAGCTTCTATGAAGATATACAGTCATGTGCCATGTAATGTTTTGGTCTGTGATGGATCACATACACAATGGTGGTCCTATAAGATTATGATAGCATAATTTTACTGTACTTGTTCCATGTTTAGATACGTTTAGATACAAAAAATGCTTCCCATTGTGTTATAGTTGCCTAGAGTACTCAGTACAGTCACATGCTGTACAGTTTTGTAGCCTAGGAGCAATAGGCTACAGTGTAGCCTAGGTGTGTGGTAAGCTCCCATCTAGGTTTGTGTAAGTATGCTCTGTGAAGTTCTTTGCACAAGGACAAGTATCACTTAACCATGCATTTCTCAGAATATGTCCCTGTCATTAATTGATGCATGACTGCCCTTATCCCATTGTTTTCTTTCTTTCTTCTTTCCCCTTCCCCTTCCCTTCTTTTCTTTCATTTCTTTCTTTCTGTTTTGTTTTGAGACAGGGTCTCACTCTGACACCCAGGCTGGTGTGCAGTGGCATGATCTTGGCTGACTGCAACTTCGGCCTCCTGGGTTCACATGATTCTCCCACCTCAGTCTCAGGCACCCGCCACCATGCCCGGCTAATTTTTGAGTTTTTGGTAGGGACGGGGTTTCACTATGTTGACCAGGCTGGTCTTGAACTCCTGACCTCCAGTGATCCACCCACCTTGGCCTCCCACCATTGTTTTCTTTTAAAAATTGTGTTCCTTGCTCTAATCCTTTATTTAACTAAAAATTTCCTAGTAATGTCCGAGCCCATTTGTTTAAGTTCAGTGTCAAGTTAATTCCTCAGAAGGAGTTGTAGTCTCTGGTTCATTATTTTAGTTAAATAGAAGCACCGGGCATGATTTGGGTTTGCTGTCTTGCAGAAAAATGGAATATAGGAATGGATGTATAATCTGTCCAGTATAGTTGGATAGGTTATGTCATCCAGTATGATGAAGCTGTGTATGTGTGTATTTTGGTCTTACTGCCTAACTGTTAGTTGATAGAGGTAGAATTAGATTCCTATTTGGAATGTAAAGGTTGTATATTAATGCAAATACTAAAGCAAACTAGCAATGAATTAATAGAATTTCAGGGCTGGAATTAACATCATTTAATTTGAGGTTATATTTTACATAAGAGGATTCTGAAGCCCTAAGGGTTTCTTAATTGCATATTATTAGCTTTAACTTATTAAAGAGTACTTTAGATTTTAAAATTCAACTTCTTTGGTTTGTCGTCTTTACTTTCTTATCTATAAGAAATTTATAGAGAAGTAGCACACATTACAAAGTTTAAATTTCCTACCTTCTTTATCAAGAATCCTGTTACAAGTTAGGCAATAAGGGCAGATGATGTGCAAGCAAATCTGGGAGCTTAACAAGCTATTTTAAGTCAGTTGAAGGCAAAGCATCACTGTTATGAAGTAGGTAGTTGAATTTGTAGATAAGAGTAACCCTAGTTCAAAACAGTTTTCAAGGGGAAGCTCAATTTAGAATCTGGTATTTCTAATCTAAACAAAGCCTCTTTACGTAAATAAACCTGACATGCATAGTCAGAAGCTTATGTTGTACTATCTGTGGCTATTGAAGTATCATTTAATCTGTTCATAAAGGGTTCAGATTTTTATTACAAAGATTTTATACAGATGCTATAATTAGCAAAACTCTTGTAAATCTTCACTACTTTAATTCTTTCAGACATTTTCATATTGGCAGTCTGACTCAGCATACCTTTTTATTGTCAAATCAAAATAGAAACTGACTCAGAGTCAACATCACAAACCATGTATGTGTTTTCTATCTTATTAAAGGCATGTTTTCTCCTGCTGAATATTTGTCTTTGCATTATAGCAACATTCAGGTAAGCACATCAGTGACCCATAAGCATAAATCTGTATAATTCCATCTGCTGTCTTCTAATGAAATAGCATATACATTTATCATGGCATATTTATGGTGATGTTGTATGTATGCATTTTGGTCTTACCGGCTGAACACTACTAATAATGCTTTTTTAGAGTTAGAGTGAAATGAGTTTTCTATAAACACACAAATTGGATAGAGCAAATAGAATAATTTTTTTTTTTTTTTTTTTTTTGAGCTGGAGTCTCACATTGTTACCCAGCCTGGAGTACAGTGGCGTGATCTTGGCTCACTGCATCCTTCACCTCCCAGGTTCAAGCGATTCTCCTGCCTTAGCCTCTTGAGTAGCTGGAATTACAGGTGCCTGCCACCGCACCTGGCTAATTTTTGTATTTTTAATGAAGGTGGGGTTTCATCATGTTGGCCAGGCTGGTCTCTGAACTCCTCACCTCAAGTGATTCACCTGTCTGAGCCTCCCAAAGTGCTGGGATTACAGGCATGAGCCATGGTGCCCAGCCAGAATCAAGCTCTTAACAATTCTACGATCAAACCCAAGTAACTCCTTATACCTTCCCAATACAAACCTCCCAATTCAGGTTGATTATAATATTATCGGTTATATTGTGTCATGGAATGACAAAGTTTTAAGGTACTTCGTAACCCATATGAATGTATCTCCAGAGATTATAAAGAAAATGTTTTAGAAAGTGAAATATATAGAAAATTATGCCCTTTAATCTTTAGAGGTTGTAGTTACAACATATAACCAAAAACCAAACATAAAAATATACATATTCTTGTGTTCTTTTTTTAGGAGAATTTTTCCTCTTCTATGAGCCTCAAAAAGACTACTGGGGTTTCCTGACCCCCATGACTGTGCCTAGAATCCAGGGCTTAGCAGCTGTATACAAGGACTCTATCTACTACGTAGCTGGAACCTGTGGAAATCATCAACGTATGTTTACTGTAGAAGCCTATGATATTGAGCTAAATAAATGGACTCGTAAGAAAGACTTTCCATGTGATCAGTCCATAAATCCATACCTTAAACTGGTACTTTTCCAGAACAAACTCCATTTATTTGTTCGAGCTACTCAAGTGACTGTCGAAGAACACGTCTTCAGAACCAGCAGAAAAAATTCCCTTTACCAGTATGATGACATTGCTGACCAGTGGATGAAAGTGTATGAAACCCCAGATCGGCTCTGGGACCTTGGCCGGCATTTTGAATGTGCTGTTGCTAAACTGTATCCTCAGTGTCTTCAGAAAGTACTCTAAATGAGTAGCAGGCCTTAGTGCATCACTGGCATCTCATTCTTAGGAAACTTGTCTTTGATACAAAAGAGTGCTGACAGTATTTCAGAAAGCTGAGAGTTTTATATGTGGAAAATGGGTATGCTTAAAGATCGCAGGGTAGTGAGGGATTTTCCTTCATCCTTGTGACATTTCATTTCAGTAAGGAAAAGACAACGAAGTGCAATTATCAGCATTTTTTTTCCTGGCATAAAATCAATCATTTCATTTTATAATTTTGTGATAAATAGTAACTGAGGTACCAGAAGAATCAGGACAACTATGCACTCTTATAAGAGCATTTAGGGTATTATTGGGTAAAGACATCTAAACTCGTTTGATGTGACTTTTAATTTTAAATACGGGTAACAATCTGAGGCAATATCACTAGGACTTTAGCTGTGACCTCTCTAACACAGAGAAGCACTAACTTAGATCCTCATTCTGAATATTTATGTGTATCTATTTTTGTGTACTGTTTTCAAGTGTACTGAGATTTAAATATGTTCTGTTATTAGAGTAGATTGAAGGAAAAATTAGTCTCAGAAAGAGCTTTTAGTCTGATTGTTTCCATTTGCCATGTAACTTTAAGTTAAGCTAAAGTTTTAAAGTGGCAGTTTTCTGTCGATAACTTTTTCAAGTGCTAACACTGTCTCATTTGTGAAAATCTGGAAAAGTGCTCATATTCACAGGTGGCTGGTGCTAGTCTAACTTAATTCATGTGTATAACTAGATAGATTTAAATGGTCTGAGCCTATGCCTATCTTTCAAATTGGTGTGCATTTCATGGCCACAGTTCTTTACCTGTTGAACTCCTGTGATTTCACAAGATTGTCTACTTATGTGATAGGAAGATATGACCAGTTATTCATCTAACTGGACTCAATCTTAGAATAGTAGGAACATTATACCCAGTTTGCACTAACATGGGCCATTTGTAGCCCAACCGTCTCTTCCATCTACCTGTCCATTCAATATTGGTACAAGGAAAGGTAACTTATTTCTCTTCTGTACAGAGCATAATGTGAAGTTTTATACCTACTTTTAAAATTCTGCTTTCCAGAAACATAAAATTCCTGCAGTGGTCTAATTTAATTTCTTTTAAGTTTCATATTACAATTAAAACCTCATTTTTTTTTTTTTTCAATTTTTGCACTTAACAGTGATGAATACTTTTACATTGGAATCCTCCTTCTAGCTGAAGGTGATTGAAAAGGAAAAGAGTGAGTGAACAGTACCATAGCTTTCTAGATACTAAAGCATTTTTTGTATTTAACTGATGAATTTCTAACAATCAGTTAGGAATATTAACATGAAGGACAAACCAACTTATGTGTGTACCTAAGGCAGGCATTTGGATCAGTAACATATTTTACTAAGCCTAGCATAATTCATAAAGGGTATAAGCATAGGACAGATTCTGCCCTCAATCACAATATTTTTATTCACTTGAAAGCAAACTGGCATGGTTCGTATTTTAAAAATTTTGCACAACTTGTAATGTGATACTGTGAAACAAATGGAAAACATCGCCTCTTTGCATCACATACCTCGTTTTTCAGAAACTTTCCAAACTGCTTTACATAGACCTCTACAAGTAGGGAATGTTTTCTGAAGCAGAAGTTAAAACGGACAGCATTTCTAGAATTAACATTTTAAAATCTAGTCTTAGCTAGATACATGGTTTCTTCTCATCGGCGTTGATAGTATGTCTGTAATCTCTGTATAAACTTTGTCAATATTTTTACCTCCCCAGTTTTATCTTCTACTGTTTTGTTTTTGTTTTTTATTGTCATGCTGTTTTGGAGTTATTACTGTGCATTTTAAAAATCATTCTTTACAGTTTTGCATTGCTGAGAGAAAAAACAATTTTTTTTTTTGCAAGAGATGTTCATGTAATTTATTTTTGAAAGCTTTGTTGAATAAGATTTCCTGCCGCTTTTTGACAATCTTGTGTATTTAGAAAAATGCATTACTTGAAAACATGACATAGAACGTTGAGTTAGCAATTTACATGTGCTGTATGTTATATAAGAGAATGACATACTGTGGCTAATTCAACAGTAGATTTATTCTCTTTGTCGGCACAACAGTTGATCTTTTGGCTATAACAATTTATATTGAGGGTACGATCTAAGTTAAGTGTGTCAAAAGCAAGGCTTAGGATTTGTTATGGGAGTAGACTATATATTGAATTTTGTATGAAGAACTATTTGTTTAAATTATATAGCTGGGATATTTTGCCACTTTTAAAATGGATTCAGAAGAGGTCCTAGGAAACTAAGATTAGTGACATGTGTGGGTTTATGTTTAGATATTTAAGGTGCATTTTCATAGTGTGATAAGACTTTAAGTAAAAGGCACAATGGGTACTACAGAATTAAAATGTAGGTCTAACATATGCCAGTTCCACTTTAACTTTGTTTTTGCATTTGAAGAATGTATGTAGCACTTTCCTATATATTTTTTACACATTGAAAACTGGACTTGGTATAACTATGTTATAGGAAAGTAGAAATTGTATTCTTTATTTTCCATCTTCGTTTTCTGTTCTACAAAGTTGATGCTTAAGCATCAAGCTGATTTCATTGGTCATGAGAACAAATGGATGTGATCATCAAGGAATCAGATTCCCTATGTAAAGCAGTTTAAAATGGAATTCAATGTTCAGTGCTCAGGTATGTAGTAAGTACTGTAGTCCTGTGGGGGCAAATGTGTAGATATTTTTAAACATTTTGCCATAATTGCACAATTTTTTGCATTTTTACCTGATGTCATTGTTTCTTATAATAAAACCTTTTCTGATTGAAAACTTCCAGTGTTGCAAAGTGATGTCTGACTAGTGAGTGTTGCAGAATTAAAATCTGGTAAAAAAATCATGAACTACCTTATGTCCTGATAGAATGGAATGAGATTTTAATCTATCGAATACCTGTTCTCTGGTAAAAAATGAACTAGTTAATATATATAATACTTTCTTAAATTCTAAAGCAAGCTCACTTACATTGGTAAATTCTTTGTTCTGTTTGTTCTGGCCTAAAATCTTGTTATGTTTGACTCTTTTGTGTTGGTCCACTTTGCATTACCATAAAGGAATACCTGAGAGTGAGGCCTCAAGAGGCTTTAGCTCATGGCAGAGGGTGAAGCGGGAGCAGGAAAGACAGGGGGCCAGAGAGAGTTGGGGAAGGTCCCTGTCTCTTTAACAACCAGATCTCACATGAGCTCGTTACCATGGGGAGGGTACCAAGCCATTGATGAAGGATCCACCCCCATGATCCAGATACCTTCCACTAGGCCCCACCTCCGACATTGGGGATCACATTTTGACATGAGATTTGGAGGGGACAAATACCCAAACTATATAATCTCTTACATATTTCATGTTTAATTCATCAGAAAGTCCTGTTGCTTCCTCCTTCATAATACACCTAGACTCAGACCACATACCATTTGCACCACTGTCACCCTAGTCTAAGCCAGTCTATCTTACCTGACTTAATGCAGTTTCCACTGACTGGTCTTCCTTCTATCACCCTTGATCCCTCATATGCTATTCTTTTCTCCACACAGTAGTCGGAGTGATCGTCTTAAAACACAAGTCAGATCATGTTTCTCTTCTGCTCAGATCCTTCCAATGGCTTCCCATCTCCCTTCATATGACAGCCAAATTCCACACTTACATGATCCATGCCTCCCAACCTCAATGCCATTCGTTTGGCTTGCTCTATTTTAGCCACACTGACCTTGCTGTTCCTTAGACCTGCTGAGTACCTCCACAGCGACTTTGCCCTTGCTATCTCTTGCCAGATAGATATTGACAACTCACTCACTTTCTTTTTTATTAAAACATCACCTTACTGGAGAGGCCTTCTCTGATCACATTTTGTAAGATGAGATCATCCAACCCTACCCCCATCATACCTCCTGCTTTATTTTTCTGCTTTATTTTCCGTGAGTGTCTTCCCCCATTGAAATGTACACTCCACAAAGGCAACAAGAAATGTATTTTAATTCACTGTTGCACTTTAGATTGATGCCTAGCACATAGTAGGCACTCAATAAATGTTTGTAGGAAGAAATGAATTTTCAGTAAAGTCTTGGAGCCTAAAGGATTATCAATTTTATTGGTCTTAAAAAAAAAAAGGTTTAGTTCTAATGAATTTTCTCTATTGTTTTGTGTTTTCAGTTTCATCGATTTCTAATTTTTATAGTTTTTTTTTCTTCTGGTTGCTTTAAGTATTAATAACTCATCTTTCTCTTTCTTTTCTTTTTTTTTTTTTGAGATAGGTCCTTACTCTGCCCAGGCTGGAGTGCAGTGACACAATCCTGGCTCACTGCAGTCGCCTTCAGGGCTCAAGAGAGCCTCCCACTTCAGCCTCCCGAGTAGCTGGGACTACAGGCACATGCCACTGTGACCAGCTAATTTTTGTTTCTTTCTTTCTTTTTTTTTTTTTTTTTGGTAGATACGGGGTTTCACCATGTTGCCCAAGCTGATCTCAAACTCCTGGGCTCAAGTGTTCTGCCTGTCTCAGTCTTCTGAAGTGCTGGGATTACAGGCATGAGCCACTGTGACCAGCCGCCTTTTCCTAATATATGCATTGAATGCTATAAATTTCCCTCTAAGTATTTCTTTTGTAGCATCCCACAAATTTTATGTAGCATTTTCATTTTCTTAGTACAAAATATTTTTATCATATCTTCTTGGGGAATATACCCTTTCATAATTATGTAATGCTTCTCTTTATCCCTGATAATCTTTTTTCTGAAGTCTTCTCTGTTTGAAATTAATATAGCCACTCAAGTTTTCTTTTAATTAGTGTTTGCTTCATTTATCTTTCTCCATCCCTTTTCTTTTAACCTATCCTAATTTTTATACTTAAAAGGGGTTTCTTGTAGACAACTTACAGTTGGGACTTATTTTAATATCCACTGTGAGAATGCTGGTATGTTTAGACCAGCATTGCATTTAAAGTGAGTACTGATAGAGTTGGGTTAATATCTACCATATTGGTTATTGTTTTCTATGTGTTGCCCTTCTTCTTTGTTTCTTTTTTTCACCTATTTTCCTGCTTTCTCTTTTTTTTTTTAACTTTCATTTATTTATTTATTTATTTTTTTATTATTATTATACTTTAAGTTCTAGGGTACATGTGCATAACGTGCAGGTTTATTACATATGTATACTTGTGCCATGTTGGTGTGCTGCACCCATCAACTCGTCAGCCATCAGAGAAATGCAAATCAAAACCACAATGAGATACCATCTCACACCAGTTAGAATGGCGATCATTAAAAAGTCAGGAAACAACAGGTGCTGCTGGAGAGGATGTGGAGAAATAGGAACACTTTTACACTGTTGGTGGGATTGTAAACTGGTTCAACCATTATGGAAAACAGTATGGCAATTCCTCAAGGATCTAGAACTAGATGTACCATATGACCCAGCCATCCCATTACTAGGTATATACCCAAAGGATTATAAATCATGCTGCTATAAAGACACATGCACACGTATGTTTATTGCGGCACTATTCACAATAGCAAAGACTTGGAATCAACCCAAATGTCTATCAGTGACAGACTGGATTAAGAAAATGTGGCACATATACACCATGGAATACTATGCAGCCATAAAAAAGGATGAGTTTGTAGGGACATGGATGCAGTTGGAAACCATAATTCTTAGCAAACTATCACAAGAACAGAAAACCAAACACCACATGTTCTCACTCATAGGTGGGAACTGAACAATGAGATCACTTGGACTTGGGAAGGGGGACATCACACACCGGGGCCTATCATGGGGAGGAGGGAGGGGGGAGGGATTGCATTGGGAGTTATACCTGTCTCTGGTTTTGACTGAGCATCTTATAGGATTGTATTTTATCTCCTCCTAGCCCTTCAATTATACTTTAATTTTTTTCAGTGGTTGCATTAGACTTACAATATACATTTCAAAACTAATCTAAGTCCACCTTTAAATAACACTATAGTGCTTCATGTGTAGTGTAGGTACCTTACAACAAAGTTCCCAATTCTCCCCTCTGATCCCTTATGACATCGCTGTCATTCATTTTAGTTATCCATATGCTATAACCACGCAATACATTGTTATGTCATATTTTAGATCAATTGATATTTAAAACATAAGATATTTTACTTCATCTTCACTTATTCCTTCAGTATTCATTTATTTAGGTAGATCTAAGTTTCTGTTCTGTTTCAATTTCCTTCTGCCCAAATAACTTCTTTTATTGGACATTGCTTGCAAGACAGGTCTGCAGGTCATGAATTCCTTCAGATTTTTGTTTGAAAAAGTCTTTCTTTTTCATGTTTCAAGGATAATTTTGCTGGATCTAGGTTTGTGGGTGTTTTGCTTCAACTTTGTAAAGTGAGTATCTTCTAATTAGATATCAGTTGTTCAGTGGGCCTGTGTCTTGGGGCTGTGATCTTCACAGGTGTTTCTCTATTGGTACAGCTTTTGGTTTTCCCCTCTCCATCCTCTCTCTGACTGCACCATTCCCAATTGTATTTCTTTGAAGCCCTGACCCATGTTGATTAAATTCTTTTCCCTTTAGGTGAGAAGAGAAGGTTAAAGAGGTTTGGGATGGGGGGAATGCTCATCCCTCAGCTTTTATCAAGCTCTGCCAAAATGTTTTTCCGTGGAGAGTACGCTTTTAAAATGGAAAAGGCTCTGGGTGTATTCTATGATCATTACTCTTCCTGTCCCCTAGTCAGAGCCACTAGGGGGTCTGTCTCAGATCTTTGCCATAAGAACCTGGTGGAGTGCCTGTTGGTAAAATCCACAGAAGCATAAGGGCCCCATAAGACTGAAGTTCCCAGGAGTTTTCCACTTTCATGGGAGTCCATGTTCATCCTCAGTGATTCACCAAAAATGACCATTTACGTGTTCTTACAGTTTATGGCTCTGGTTACTTCTGGTCAAGGTTAGCAGATGTGGACTGTGACTCTGAATTCACCTCTACTCCAGGGTAACATTTGCCCTGCAGCCTGATTTCTCTGATGGATCTAATAAAAGTCATTGATTGTCAGTTTGAATACCTTTTTCTTCCAAGGTTAGGAATGACAGTAATGACAATATCCAGGATCTTTACATTTTCAGTGCTAAATCTGGAATCCCCTATAATAAGCTTCTAATACACATTTTTGATTGAATGATTCTTCAGTTATACATAAATATCTTGTGCCATCTTTTATACGTGTAATGTATTTCACAAAAAATAAGCTAAAGAGTTAGTCTCCCTTTTAAAAACCTGTACACTTAATCATATTTAGGTATCTTTTATTTATCTTTTATTTATAATTTATATGGCCATGGGATTATTTCACATGTAGTTCAGTGAATATTGACTCTTGAGTACCTAATAATCCATATTTCTTGGACCAAATTAAAGTTATATAATTAACTTATATAAATTATATAATTAACTTATATAAATTACATAATTAACTTATGTAAGTTAACAATATCAATCATTTTGAGATTTTGTTTTCCTAGGCTACTAAAACTAAATTGAAAATTACAATGTAATAATTTTAAATTATCCTTACCATGAATAGACAGAACATTTTCTATTGGCTAGTTTTTTAGAAATGAGATTTAATAGATCCTTTTTGTTCTCTCTTTCCTCTTCCGCAAGTATATGCACAATGGTATGATTTGGCGAATAAAACACTATAATATTAAGTAAAAAATGTGGAATATGTTTTCTAAATATTTTCTATTGGTCTGATGAACATGAATTACAGTGTTTTCGGTTACCATGGGTAGATTACTTACCTTTTCTGAGCTTTAGTTTTTTCGTGCATAAAACAGGTTAATAATCTACCACATATTATCGAGTTTTTTTGAGGATCAAATAAGCATGTAAAACACTTATCACAGTGCCTTATCACAGCACATAATGAACACTTCCTAAATATTAATTTGTTGAAATTATTACCGACTATTCTGCTGTCTTTTAGATATACTTAAAACAACCTTTGTAGAGCAATATTCCTTAATAGCTAATATAAAGTATATATTAAAGAGAAGTGTAGCCATTTGGACTCTGATTGTGCTCATAAGTCATGCATGAAAACAATTTTTACAGTTTTACAGTCACACAGTTCTCACTTTCATTTCTGGACTGTGCATTTCTAAAGGATTGAAATTAAACCAATGGTATTTAAAGCAATTTATACAAGACTTGTAACCTCTGTCTGCAAAATAAAAATAATGCTTTTTGGCTTGTCTATTTTTACGAACTGACAAGGGTCTCAGTCCTTAGAGTTTATCTTGTTCTCTGTTCCCATTCAGAGATAAGGACCTGTCCTAGTCAGTTCAGGCTGCCATAACAAATTGCCATAGGCTGCATGGCTTAAATAACAAACATCTATTTCTCCCAGTCCTGGAGACTGGAAGTTTAAGATCAAGGTGCTAGCAGATCCTGTGTCTGGTGAGGGCCCTCTTCTCATTGCATCCTCTCATCGTGAAGAGCAGAGAAAGCAAGCTCTCTAGTGTCTTTTTACAAAGGTACTAATCCCAGAGCCCTCATGACCTAACCACCCCCAACGGCCCTACCTCCTAATACCATCACATTGGGGGTTAGGATTCCAGCATATGAATTTGGTGGAATTGACAGAAACATTCAGTCCATAGCAGGATTTAACAGAGTTCTGGTCACATAGTTCAGTTCTTGAAACATATGCTCGCAAAATCCTTTAAGGATAAAAAGATAAGGTCAAAACATCTTATCCCAACACTTAGATTAGGATGTCAAGTAGCCAAAGTTAAGTCTTGAGGAGCAAATGCCAACAGGAACATACACAATGCAGGGGAGTATTTCTTTGTAATCAGTGAGAACCTGAGACGGTAAGAAATCCACGGTGCTCTCTGACAACTGTTCTTAAAGCTCAAGAGCTTGGTCAAGGTTAGCGATGGAACTTAGGAGTCTGGCATATCCACAGAGTCGCTTTTAGTTGAATTTGAGTGAATAGATGAGTTAGTGCAAAGATAAATTGCAAAATGAGAAGTGAAAGTAGCTAAGAATAAAATTTAAGAAATTCAGCTGAAGGAGCAGAAGGCAACTGAAAAGTTATCAGAGAAGAAGGGAGACTCACAAAGGAGCAGTAATGCAGAAGAGAACTTCAGGAATGAGATCCAAAGAGAAGAAATGCAGACAGTAAGAAGCTCCTGGTCTAGCCATGTGAAGCTCCTGGTCTAGCCATGTAAAGATCTGAAAGGAGAGAGTGGTTTCAACCAAGTGCAAGGGATGAAAATCAGTCTCTGTGAATTAAGGTGCAGGTGGAGGATGTAAGTGGGCGTCAGTGGGTGAGAGTGCAGGTGCTTCCCCAGGAAGCCTGCAGGTGAGGAGATTCTGAGATGTGGAGGTGCTGGAGAAATAATATTTTTCAAAAAATCAGAACACTCAGACCTTTTCAGTAAAAACAGGAAATGAGAAATATCCCCGCAAAAAGTCAAAACCTCTTCCATTTCTAGACTATTCCCAGTTGAGAGTTCTGCAGTATCCCTGTTAACCCCCAAAGTGAAAGAGATTAGGGATATGCAAAAATGTGCAGTCAAAGGGGCAGGACTGATGAGAGACAAACCCCTAGAAATAGGAGCAGAGTGAAAAAAGAGAAAATCCTGACCCAGAGAGAGGTAGACACACTTTCTATAGCCTCTTACATTTCTGAAAGAGAATGAAAATATTAAGTTTTTGAAACTTCTTGCTACTTTGCCCCAGAGCCAAATATGGTTCCCACCCCGACCCAAAACATCTGGTTTGTGATAAGTGCTCAAATATCCTGTGCTTTCTAAAGTATGTGGTGGGTGTGGTGATGGCAGGAGTCACAGGCAGAAGAATGGATGAGCTAATCGGAGCGTGCATACATGAAGGTGAAGAGGTCAAGGGTCCTCTCACATGGTGTTCGTGTAGCTGGAGATGACAGGGAGATGACACCTATCACCTAGGAGCCTGCCTCAGTGAGTGGGGAGTTTCATGGATCTCAACTCAAGTTGTACAAGTATATGTCCTGGGGCAATTTTGATTCACAATTTATAAAATCACAGTAGGATTTTATAATTTTATAATTATATCCTATAGCCGTGGGTAGAAAAAAGAGGAGAGTAATTTTGATATGTGTATGTAGGCTGTTTTTTTTCACTTTATATGAATTGTTTATTCATAGCTTTTCCTTATTTTTCTTTCTTTAAATTTCATTTAATTTTATTTTAAGTTCCGGGATACACAAGGTTTTTATATTCATATATAAATGTGATATACAGCAAAATACTTGCATCAATATCTGTGTGTCTTTCTTGAAGGTTTCTAAGAAATTGGTTATAATTTTCTTTTTAATCTACATTTTACTAGTCCAAAAAATAAAATGCTATCCACAATTTACTGGGCACTGAATTGTGTCAGGTTGATTTCCATGTTAGCATGAAAAAATATATTTATCCTGTTGAGCATGACAAAATATATCTATCATACTTATATATATGATAACAACATCCCATGCGAAAAATAACATCTATGAGCCACTGACTAATATCTTATTCTTGCATATCACTTTCTAGTTTTTGAAATGCTTTGGTATCTGTTATCTTGTTGGTTCCTACTACTGGTCCTGCAGTCATCTGTCATGTTCCCCTTTTACTTTCGAAGGAACAAAGAAACAGAAAAGGAGTTGTTAAACTTAGGGATCAAACTTAACTGTAAATGAAAGCAGACCTGTTAATTTCCTCCCACTCCCTAGTGAGCAGGGACCCAGGAAGATGGCTGGAATGGTTATATTCAAAGGCAGAACGTGGAGGTGCTGGGACTGCAGACCGTTGGTCAAGGAGCCAGTCCGGGATGTAAAGTGAGTGAGCTCACTTTTGGAAGAGCTGAGTTTCAAGTGACAGAGGATCACTATGTATAGATTGCTGTGTGGAGAAACAGCCAGGATGGGTGTGGAGACAGGAAACTGAACGAAGGTGATAGGTCAGGCGAAGATGCGGAGTTGGCAGTCACCCAAATACTGGTCAGTGCTCAAGGCACTTACAGAGGGAAGGAGGAGAGAAGGGCCCGGTGAGAGCGAAGCGTCGGAGGGCCCATGTGAGGCCACAAGGAAGGGGAAGAGTGCATTTCAAAGAGCCAAGGACAGAGAGGTCCTGGGAGAAGCAGGAGCATAGCCTTGAGAAAGGAAAGAGGCTGCATGTGAAGGCAAAACTTGGTGTTTTCAGAATGACGACGGCTGCTGAAAACTCAGTTCAACTTTTTGTTCATCAAATGTTCACTGTTAAGTGCAGGTTTTAAATTTTGACTCTGAAAAATGGTTTCTTCATATAGAATAGCAATATGAATGATTTCATTCACTGGAACATCTCACCGCCTAACCAGTGACTCAGAGGAACTTTCGTCTGTTAATGAGTGTGGCATCCTTCTCCGCTCACCCTTCTGCACCTTGACATGGGACACTGCTCCTCTTCTGTGTCTGCATCTGCTTGAATTTGAAGCTCCCCAAGGGCAGGGACCCTTAGTCTCAAGTGTGTCCTGAGCACGGATCATGGTGCTTGGCAGACAGAGGTCCTTCAACCAATTAAAGGAACAATGACATGAATATCCCTATTCCGCTTTCCGGCGGTTTAGTTTTCCTCTCCGGGACTCTCTGACTCCACATTTCCCGTTGTTTGGAAAGATACATTTGCAGGCTTAGCCGTGATTGGCTAACATTTTTATATGGGGCCTGGCATTTTAACATCTGGAAGAGTTGTGAAATCAATTAGCTGCAGATAAAGATGGACAGATGGAAATATCTGGTGGTTTTCTGCACATGGGCTATGCACATAATCAGACCATTGCTTATTGTGCTACACTTGGACTCTGTTCTACCAGATTTTAGGAGGAGTATTGTCTTTTGTTTTGGAGCATGAGCACTCAGTCAGGACATAGAAATACCATCTCCTGCTGAAAGGGGACTGGGTGTAAATGTGGAATATTTATCAGTGTGAAGTTTTCATACACTTTTCTGACAGGCTTATCAAATCTCTCTGGAAAATTTAGGCTTCTGTTTCATTCAAACAATAATGCAGTTGCACTGGTCTCTGAATGTGTTGGATCCCGTACTACAAGTCAGCTCTGCCAGATTGGGTACTGTTTAGAACCTGTGCTAGGGAAACTCCTGAAATTTGAGGATCAGGAGGCCACTTTGGTAAGAAGTTGGATTAGAATGGCAACTCATGTGTCTTACTGTATTGTTTTAGATATAATAAGTAATCTAGAGATGATTTCAAGTATACAGGAGGGTGTACATAGCTTATATGCTACTATTAAGGTACTTGAGCATTAGTGGATTTTGATATCTCTGGGGTCTTAGAACCATTCCCCAATGGATACCAAGGGACAACTGTGTCTTCAAGCAATGTGTTCACACAGGTTTTTGGATAGTAAACTCTTTGAATCCTTGTGTGCCAGAAAATGTCTTCTGGGTCTCACCTTGCCAGGAAATATCCCTTGCTAACATTAGCTGGATATATTTACATTTTCTTCAACAGTAAGTGAAAGTAGCTTGAAAGATCCTCTAAAGGAGTGATGATGTGTAGGGTGGGATATAAGAAGGAAGCCAGGTGGGATATAAGAAGGAAACATCATCATGGGACTCCCACTGCAGATAGAGAATAAAAGGTAGGGAAAGAAAATACATAGGCATAACTAACACAGGAACAGAAAACCAAACACCACGTGTTGTCACTTATAAGTGGGAGCTGAACACTGAGAGCGCATGGTCACAGGGAGGGGAACGACTCACACTGGGGCCTGTCAGCGGGGCAAGGGGAGGAAGGACATCAGGATAAATAGCTAATGCATGCAGGGCTTAATACCTAGGTGACAGATTGATAGGTGCAGCAAACCACCATGGGACACGTTTTCCTATGTAACAAACCTGCACGTCCTGCACATGTATCCTGAAACTTCAAATTAAATTACATTTAAAAAAAAGAAAAGAAAATGCATAGGCTTGCCATTTGTATTTATTCTGAACTGGATGCCTTTCCCAGGAAGAATGCCTAAAAGTGCAAGTGGGTTGGTGGGGGAGAAAAGCAGCAATGATCATCTTTATATGTGTTGACCAAGTCAACTGAGCAGAGGTAAACCCTGAATCACAGAGGGGCTTGTAACATAGGAAGCTACTCTAACGTCATACTTACTCCTAAGTGAAAAATGCCAGAAACTGAGGAATGATGTTTCCTCCACGTCAGAAGATACAGCTGATTTGATGAGAAAGTACTTGAAAACAAGTTATCCGGATTAAAGCTACTGACAGATAATTGCTCCCCCAAATCCATCCCTACTCTGTTCTTGAGTCAAACAGTTGTCAGGATAAACTGTACATATACAAAAAAGAGTAACATGCAGAAAGAAATATCCAGGGGATCTATACATTGATAATATAAGGAGAGAGACAGAGTTGGGGGCGTGGGGAAGGAAGAGAGAGAGAGAGAGACAAAAACATGTTAAAAGAATTACTCCAGGAAACAAAAGAAAATTTCAGACACATGCTAAACATCACTAATACTAAACCTCCCTGAATCTGAACTCTTGCTCTACACTCCCTGGCTTGTGGGATCTTTGGCAAATTACTTCAGTTTTCAGTGTCTCCACATTTTTAACAAGAAATAATAATAGTGCCTTCATCATAGGTTTGCGAGAGAATTGGTAAGATAATATTTGCAAAACGTTCGTAAAGCTTTTGGCACATAATAGTACACTCTCTGTGTTAGCTATTTTTCAGGAGCACACAGTTGACATTCTCATATCAAAGAAGATATTATATAGAAAAAGAGATCAAAGAATTGATAAGGAGACAAAAAAGAAGATCAAGATGGATCTGGAGAACTCTCTAAAGAAATGAGAGCTAATCAATTCATTGCGGAAATCAGTATTTGTTAATAGAAGCTCAAGTAAAAATGACAGCTGAAAACTGAGCCAGGGACATGAGAAAAAATTGAAAAAAAAGTTGCACCAGAACAAAAGCTATAGTCTCATTCTGATAGACATAAAGTTCAACAACTAAAGTGAATAAAATCACTCAATAAGCCAGAAACATAAATACATTTGCTCTGTTAATGAACAATATCTTAGTGGAAATGTATCCAAACATATGTATTGGAATAACTGTATGGTAGTCCTATTAAAGTCAGAAGAAGGGGTACTGTTATTTATCCCTGCTCTGGTAATGCTAATGATTGAAAAATTAGACAAGTTAGCAAAATGAGAATAGATTTTTGTGGACAAAAGAGAGACAAGTGTAGGTGTGAATAATTGGTTTGCCTACCTAGAAATCTAAAAGAATCAAACAGAAAAGGGTAGAACTAATTATACAGTTCTGTGGGTTAGGCAGAGACAGTAGATGATTGTTAATACAGGAATCAAAACTTGGGCATGCCAACAAAATATCTCATTTTAAAGTTATACTCACAGTGACAATTAACAAATAAATTCATCCTTTTGGAGGATAGTTTATCACTTGTCCTATAATTTGTCCTGGAGAAATTCAGCACATGTGAAAACATTTACAGGCATACAAATAGTAACTGTTGTATTATTCGTAATAGCACATAAAAAGATGTGTTTTAAATAGAAAGATTATTTTAATTAGTATATAGAAAGATGTGTTTAAAATACAAATAACTGTTGTATCATTTGTAATTGTACATAGATGTGTTTAAATAGTACATAGATGTGTTTTAAACATGTATTTTTGATATTAAGAAAAAATATGCATCGTATAAGTGTATTCCATATTTATAGAAATGCTGTGTGTGCACATGTGTATCTTAAGTCTATCTGTGTACCTACACTAAATTCTCAATAGTGTTTAATTTCAGAGCCTAGGGTAGAGAAGTGCTCTTATTGCTTCATTTCTTCATTTTATATGGCTTTGTTTCTGAGTGTTTTTTTTTATTTTAATTTTTATTTATTTATTTATTTTGAGACAAAGTCTCACTCTGTCACCCAGGCTGGAGTGCAGTGGCATGATCCCGGCTCACCGCAACCTCCGCCTCCCGGGTTCAAGCAATTCTCCTGTTTCAGCCTCTCAAGTAGCTGGTATTACAGGCGTACACCACCATGCCCAGCTAATTTTTGTATTTTTAGTAGAGACAGGGTTTCACCATGATGACCAGGCTGGTCTCGAACTCTTGACCTTGTGATCCACCTACCTCCATCTCCCAAAGTGCTGGGATTACAGGCATAAGCCACTGCGCTTGGCCTCATTTTTGTTTCTTTTAAGCAAAGATAATATATGACTTATTACATAAATTAAATGAAGCTAACACTGAAAGTCCTTGAATTTGAACTTCAGCTCTCCTACTCACTGGTTTGTGTGATCTTTGGCAAATTACTTGAGTTTCCAGTGTTTTGGTTTCCACAGTTTTAACATGGGGCTAATAATAGTACCTGCCACATAGTACTGTTAGATAATTAATAAGATAATACACGTAAAACATTTAAAAAGTTCCTGGCACATAGCAAGTGCTCTGTAAGTGTTAGGTATAGTTTAGAAGTGCATGTTGAATAGTTGTGAATTATTTGCCCTAGATTACTTTATTATTGCTAGTTAATTTTTAGGAATATCATATTAAATAAAACTTTGATATATTTTTATAAGTCGTTACCAACTTATGTTTTATAAAATTATACTTCTCTACTGCTCAAGTGAATAAATTTATTTCCATATCAATTTTATCATCTTTCCTTTCCTTCAAATTTAATGAAGCAAATGTTGTGTATTGACATACTGATCTGGTTTTTTGTTTTTTATTTTTAGACAGGATTTCACTGTCAGTGTCACACTGTTACTGTAGCCTTGACCTAGGTTCAGGTGATCCTCCCACCTCAGCCTCCCTATTAGCTGAGACTACAGGCAAACAGCACCACGTCCAACTAACTTTTTGTAATTTTTGTAGAGATGGGTTTCACCATGTTGCCCAGGCTGGTCTCAAGCTCCTGGACTCAAGTGATCCTTCCACTTCGGTCTCCCAAAGTGCTGGGATTACAGGTTTGAGCCACCATGACTGGCCTTGTTTTTTAAAAATAAATATAGAACTTTTATCTCACTTTTAGCTTTTTACCCATTTTATCCCCTCCCACCCCCACCCCTTCAAATTTCATTACTCTTTAATTGTATACAGTCTCTCACTGCCAGAAGGCTATAGAACCTTCAACAAGTTCTTTCAGGAGACCGTAGTAAGAAAAGAGTACATTTATCTTTTGTTAAAAAAAAGTACTAGGCCAGGTGCGGTGGTTCGTACCTGTAATTCTCAGCACTTTGGGAGGCTGAGGCGGGCGGATCATGAGATTAAGAGATTGAGACCATCCTGGCCAACATGCTGAAACTCTGTCTCTACTAAAAATACAAAAATTAGCTGGGCATGGTGGCATGCGCCTGTAGTCCCAGCTACTCGGGCGGCTGAGGCAGGAGAATTGCTTGAACCTGGGAGGTGGAGGTGGCAGTGAGCTGAGACTGTGCCACTGCACTCCAGCCTGGTGGCAGAGTGGGACTCCATCTCACAAAAAACAAACAAAAAACAAACAAACCGTAAAAAAACAAGAAACGAAAACAAAAAACAAAACAAAACAAAAATCAAAAACTTACTTTGAACTTCTTAAGCATACATCTAAGTAGAGAAGGTAACAGATATTTTGTGGTTATATTTTTATCACCATGTTAGCTGGTAACTTAAAACAAAAACAAAAACAAAACAAAACAAAAACAGTTTCTCCTCTATCTCTAGGATGGTGTGAACCTGAAATTTGAATTTGGGTCCTTCTAGCATGGTGCTTTCTATCTAGGTTAGAAAAAAATGCTGTGTTTTCATCACATTATAGGGTAAGAATTCTGAGAAAAGGCAAGTTAGTGTTAACGAATACTCTAATAGCTCTTTTCAAGTTAGATCTTAGTATCACTTTAAATCTTTGAGTAACTATATTGTGGAATCTCAAGAGGATTTGAGATGCTTGTTTTAATTAGGAAATAAAACTTTGTCAACAACTCTGTGATAGGTATCTGTTCTTGGTTATTTTGGTTCATCTAGGTTATCGTTCTCCTCTTTCAGGGCTTAAACATATTAAAATTCTACAATTAGCTTTTTGGTAGAATTGGATATAACTCTAGTGATTATAATTCATAACTAATTTGGTAGCAGATAGAAAACTCATTGGCAAATGAATGTCTCATATTTCCAGAATGTACTATATATCCTGAAGAGATTTTTAAAACAATCTTTAATTTTTTTCTAACTTAGAAGTATATGTATGTAATCTATGTTCTTTCTGTGCCAGGAGGTCAGGCTAAAATGAAGCCATTCTAGCTGCATGAATATAACAGGGAATTTTATTAAATATCTCCGTTTCAGAAATGTTTAGTGCAGAATCAAACTTACTCTAATTGGAATTTTTTAGAGTTAGAAAATGTTGAAAAATTGAGTAAAATATGTGAAGAATTCTGGTTAATGGCTTCTCACTTTTTTCCCCCTGTGAACTTTGTTTCAGAGATGCCTTTCAAACCTTTTTGTTGCAATTATATAGCAGTTGACCTATATTCATTTAAAATGGGATGATAAAGTTTCTACTACTTTTTCTGTATTTTACCAGATTTTACATTAGTGACAAAGGCATGATTTTGAAAGTGTACTTTGGTCTTTGATCAGCAAATCATGACTCTTTGCATAGTCTTTGAGAGAGGCGCTGAAAGTCTTCAGGTAAATTAACATCTAATTAGGAGAAAGAGTGTTGTCCTCTCCTGCTGAAGGTCTCTGGGGAAGGCCAGTGCATAGTCATGCCCTAGCAGTCCATTCCTAAGTCTCGTCACCTGGAACCCAAGTCCCCTCTATGTGCGTGACATTCTGGTCTCCTTGACAAGAAGACTGTTTTCTCTCATTGACGACTTTGTGGACATGGAGAATATCTAATCAGTATATCTTTTCTATGACCCCTTCACATAATTGAAAAGGATAACTATGCCATTTCTTTGTTCTTTTCCTATATTTGACCCCTTTGAATAATTTTCCACTCATGCTGGATCGTCTCCAAGTTGATTGAAAAGTGTGCTGATCTTAAACTGAGTATTTGACCAATGCCAAATATCATAGACCACAGAAGGAGAGCTCATCAGTATTTTTATGTCTTTTAATAAAACCTGGTATCATGTTGGTCTTTCCTGTTTACGAGATGACTTTATGAATTTCTATTCACTTATATATTTTTTCTTCTCTAGCTAACTTTTAGCACTTCTACTTCCTTTATTTTAATTTTTCCCTAAAAGTAAGTGTATTCTACACTTGTTCCTATTGCATTTCATTTTATTTTTATAGGCAAGCTTTTCTTTTCTTAGTTGCTAGTGCCTTTGCCCACCAAGTTCCACACAAGCACTCTAAGTTCCAGCCACAACAAATGACTCACATTCCTGTAAACCTGTCATGCTTTTTCATGTCTGAATACCTAAGCATCCTCTTTCCTCTTCTCTACCTGGGTACTTGTGTTTGTCATTTAAGGCAAACCTCAAAGGTCACCGTATTTAGGAGGCCTTCCTCACATCCTCCCCAGCCTAAGTACCGCCCCTTTGTGCTCCCATAGAACGTCATATGGATCCTCTATCTTACCACTTGTTGGTTTATGAGTCCATCTCTGTGACATCTAAGGACAGTGATAAAGACCACTTTGTGGGTAGTGACTATGACCTACTCCTATCTCTCCTTACAACTTGTAGCACCTGGTTACACAGTAGAGTGTCAAAAATGTATGTGAGGCTGGGCACTGTGGCTCATGCCTATAATCTTAGCGTTTTGGGAGGCTGAGGGGGGAGGATCATTCGAGGCCAGGAGTTTGAGACCAGCCTGGGCAACACTGTGAGACCCTCTCTTAAAAAGGTTTTTTTAAAAAATAAGTAGCCAGGTATGATGGCATGAACCTGTAGTCCTAGCTTTTCTAGAAGCTGAGGCAGGATGATCAGTTAAGCCCAGGAGTTTAAGGCTGTAGTGAGCTATGATCACACCACTGCACTCCAGCTTGTGTGACAGAGTGTGACTCTAACTCTAAAAAACAATAGCAATGTTTGTGGAAAGAAATTAAGAGAATTTTAAAATGTATTACTGTTACCCAGAGCATTGTAATTCACATTAGTTTGATGTCATTTACAAACTACACATCCTAATTTGCTTCATTCAGTTCATGCCAGAAACATAAGAACAAATATCTAACATTTACTGAACACCATGTGCCAGATGCTATTTTAAAACGTTAAAATAATGAATTCATCTAAATTTTACAACAACCCTTATGGGGTAGGTACATTATTATTATTACAGATAAGGACAGACTTGCAGGAAGATTAAAAGACTTGCCACTACTTGACTGAGGCAGTGTTTGCCAGGTTACTGTTCTGCCAAGTTCCTCTTTCCCTTTTTCTTTTTTTGAGATGGCGTCTCGGTCTGTCACCAGCCTGGAGTACAGTGGTATGATCTCAGTTCACTGCAACCTCTACCTCCCGGGTTCAAGCAATTCTCCTGCCTCAGCCTTCTGAGTAGCTGGGATTATAGGCACGTGCCACCATGCCCAGCTAATTATTATTATTATTTTTTTTTTGGTATTTTTAGTAGAGATGGGGTTTCACCATGTTGGCCAGGATGGTCTCAACCTCTTGACCTTGTGATCTGGCTGCCTCGGCTTCCCATAGTGCTGGGATCACAGGTGTGAGCCACCACGGCTGGCCTCCCTTCCTTTTTTTATGCTGTCCTCTTTGGAAGCAAGTCACTAAGTGCAGCCCACGCTTAGGGAGTGGGGAGTTTTGCTTTTCCTGCATTCTCTTTTAAATCGCCTGCCTTGAGTTTTCTCACAGAGCATGACCTTGCTTGATTTTCTCCTTATCACTTAGATATTCTAAATAGAGGTCTAACCAAATGTCCTTAGTCGTATCTCCTTTCCCCACTCCCTAGACCATCTCATCCATGCCAGTGGCTTCTCTGTCTTTTCCTCCATGCTAGAGACTCTCAAAGGCATAACCTTCACTAAGGCTTTCTTGTGAGGCGCGAGACTAATTATCTCTGCTCAGAGGCCTGCAAGCATGTGACAGTTCTACCTTCCAAGAACTGAACTCTTCCTTTTCTTCCCCTCTCCGTTTCTATTAATAGCTTCTTTAATTGCTAAGTTGTTTACTCATGAAACTTCAGAGTGGTATCAAGTCTTTCTTGCTTGTACCTAATTCATTGCTTATCATGTCCCTGAAATCCTCCTTATGAAATATCTCATTGATCTCTTCCTTTTTATCGCCATGGTTAACCCCAGAGTCAGGGCCTCAATTTCTCTTATCTAGGTAGTTTCAGCTGGTAACTTACCACATGCCTCTTTCCTCACAGTGTATTCTATGCCCATGGTCAGATGATTATACAGTAGAGCTGAAATTATAGTATTCTGATTTAAAAATCTTCAATGGCTCACTAATAAGTGAATCTAATACAGTCCCCTGTATATATTCTCCAGGCAAGTGCTGTATCTCAGTTACTTCTTGTTATCAACGCTAGCATTTGCATAGAGTAAATCATTTTGACAGATTACTTTGCTTTACATTATATTGAAAATCCTTTAAAATGAGAAATAGTGCCTAGATAATTACTGTGAACAATGCCCTTACTTCTACACAACACTATCAATAATGGACCCCTTTTCCTTTCCCTTTCCTTCTCCTTCCCTTTTCCTCCTCTCTCTCTTCCTTTCTCCCTTCCCTTCCCTCACACATGCTGTACTACCACCAGCATTACCAATGAAGGGACAAGCATTTTACTCAACACTAGTGGGGTAGAGACAAAAATTGTTGAAATGTGGCTCCTTTCAGCCAAGGTGAAAGCATGTTCTTCACTGTGATGTATAAGTCACCAACCATTCTAGCCCTTACCTCCAAATACTTCCATACTCTGCTCACTGTTATCAAAATACGTCTTATATACACAAAGATGGGAACAATCAACAATGGGGTCTACCTGAGGGGGGAGGAGGGAGGTGGGAGGGAGGGTATGGGTTGGAAGGCTACCTATCAGTTACTATGCTCACTATCTTAGTGACAAGATCATTCATACACCAAGCAATTTACCCATATAACAAACCTGCACACGTACCCCCAGAACCTAACACAAAAGTAGAAAAAAAAAGTCTTATGTAAATTCTGTTTTTAAGCAAATTAATTTATCTAGAATGCCCTGCTTTTGGAGACAACCCCATTACACACACCCCCACCCACACACACAGATATTATCTCTCTTGTCTTTGAAGACATATAACATTCTGTTTATTTTAATGCATGGGGCTTTCTTTACAAAACTACAGTTCTTTGTGTACATGTCTTTTGTCCTTTGCCAGACTGATGGTTTCTTGAGGCAAGTGCTGTGTCTCAGTTACCTCCTGTTATCAATTCTAGTGTGTGCATAGAGTGGACACTCAGTAAATCATTTTGACAAGTTACCTTGCTTTATGTTGTATTGAAAGTCCTTGAAATGAGAAATAGTGCCTAGATAATTACTGTGAACATTGCCCTGGGTCCTATATAACACTATCAACAATGGACTGTATTTTATATCCAATTGAGTACACATCAAATAATTATCTAGCTGACATATAAGTATTGTTGGAAATTATTTTCTTTTATCATTAAAAAATGTTAAATGACAAGAACCAAAGAGAAACACATAGTCTAGGGGGTCTATACGCTTTAGTAGTTTTTATTTAATAGATCTTTAAATCCCTTTGTTAGCCAAGATATTTTAAGCACTTTCTAATATTTAATTGTGTAACATAACCATGGTTTTAGATTTAGCCATTTAGATAATTTTTCTCTTTTGTGTACTTTACAGAATTCATTTCAGATATAATTTTCAATTTTGAATAATAACATTTTAAATCAACCCCAAGGTAAAAGTTACAGCACAACATAAAAAATGAAGCCAGTTTTTCTGTGTTTCCCATTGGCAAATTACTGTGTTTTTTCTGCCACCAGGCTTCATCTAGTGATGTGACCTTTACCATGCTAATAGACAGCAAACAAAAATCTGCCAAATTGTGATAAAATATAAGTTTTAAATATAAAATAAATTAAGCTAAAAAGACTTGTAAAGGTCAAATGCATGGAAGGAATTCAGTTGAAACAGTGATTTGTGTTTAACACACGTTGCGCCAGTTTTTTCCCAAGGTTATTTTTGAACTTTTAAAGTTTAATAACTGTACAAGGAAATGCAATTTTTTAAAAAAGTAACACTATAGTGGTGTTGACTAATCTTCGTGGGACTCAAATGTTCGTTTATTCGGCAACTCTTTATTGGGCTCCCAATATGTGCCAGGCAATGGAATACAGCAGTGAAGACCTCAGTAATGATCTTGATCTCTTGCCACTTATGGTTTAATAGGAGATACAGATAAACATTCAACTACTTCATACAACAGACCCATTCTGTGAAAGAGGAAATGCAGGTGGAAGCTGGACCTATCTAACCCAGGCTGCTAAGTTGAGCCCTGAAGATAAGACGGAGGAGTTTGCTAGGCATAACAGAGTGGGAAGTGTGGTGCATACATAAAAGGCACAGAGGTACAAAGGTACAGAGAAGAAAGAAATGTGCATTCCGAAATGGAAAGAAGTTCATCACGGTGGAGTCGAGTTTGAGAGAATAAAGGACTATAAGTTAGTGGTTCTTAATCAAGGGAGACTTTGGCCCCAGGGAACATTTGTCAATTCCTGGTGCTTTTGGTTGTCACAAGTGGCAGTGGGGACTGCTATTAGCCTGTAGTGGGTAGAGGCCAGGGAAGCTGCTAAACATCCTACAGTGCACAGGACAGCCTTCACAACAAAGACTAGCTCTCAAGGTCAGTAGTGCTTAAGCTAAGAAACTGTAATATTAAAAGATAAACGTGTACACTTAAATCGGGGTTAGATTACAAAGCTATTGAAGGAATTTGGGATTTATTCTAGGAATCTGGGGGCACCACTGAAAGATTTTAAGCACATATTGTTTGTCACTCTGAGAACCACTTTATTATTATGGCTGAACCTCAGCATTTAAAAATCTATGCTAAGTCTCACTCATGTGGGCTAATCATTGTGCCTACTACACATGACATCTCCCTATTTTACAAAAGTGGAAAGAGCATTATTGTGAAAAGTTCGCTAAAAGTTTAAAAAAGAAGATGAATTAATTCTTTGATCCTCACCAGTCACAACATAATTATTTCAGAAACATGTGTATTTATTTAATTGGGCTCCTTCCTGTCACACAGGATTGAGCGTGGGGGGTCTATCTCATGAATCTAACGCACTTCTGGAGATTAATGGGAAATACACTGGGCCAAGGCAAGGTTACAACCTGAAATAAGTAAGTAAGCTTGTACATTCAGAGCAAAGAGTTTCTTAATTTACAAAAAACTTAGGGCCGGGCGCAGTGGCTCAAGCCTGTAATCCCAGCACTTTGGGAGGCCGAGATGGGCGGATCACGAGGTCAGGAGATTGAGACCATCCTGGCTAACACGGTGAAACCCCGTCTCTACTAAAAAAAAAAAAAAAAAAAAAAAAAAAAGTAGCCAGGCGTGGTGGCGGGCGCCTGTAGTCCCAGCTACTCGGGAGGCTGAGGCAGGAGAATGGCGTGAACCCAGGAGGCAGAGCTTGCAGTGAGCTGAGATCCAGCCACTGCACTCCAGCCTGGGCAACAGAGCGAGACTCCATCTCAAAAAACAAAACAAAACAAAAAACAAAAACGAAAAAACTTAGTTCCAGACTCCTTTGAACATCTGATGACACTAGGACCTCTTTTTTTTTTTTTTTTTTAAAGAAATAGGCACTTACGCTCCAAATGTTTAACTTCAGAGGCTCACAGACCCTAGAGAGATACAGTGGCTTCTCGCTTGATACTGATGGCCCTAGGAATATCTAATGGCCAGATTTATAGCAATAGACATTTGCCAAAAAAAAAAAAAAAAAAAAAAAAAAGGGATAGCATAATTTAGAATCAATCAGAGAAAGCTTAGCATTTCTTAATCAAGGAGCAACTCTTTCCAAAAATGCTCATCAAGATACCGTTTATGTCATCTTGTAAAATATAAATAATGTTGCATCACAGCAAAAAAAGTCTAGGGAAATGAGCAATTTTTTTATGATCCTTAATGAAGACAATGTGTTGCTCTGGTTACAGTAACCTCTGTGAGAAACAATTCTGTAAACCATGTGCTTTCTGCTGATTCCTTTCCATTTAATCATTACTTTCTCTAAAAATAGTGATTGATTATAGGCTCTGTGTCTTGCAAATTATTATCATGACTGAACCTCAGTATTTAAAAATCTATACTAAGTCTCACTCATGTGGGCTAATCATTGTGCCTACTACAAATGACATCTTCCTATTTTACAAAGGTGGAAAAGGGTGAACTGATATGTGCTTGAGTTCATCACAGTTTTTTTGTTCTAAAATCAAGTGCCAGACTGAATTCCTTTTACCTTCTTTGACTGCAGATGTCCCAATGGTCTAAGTCATGACAAAGTTGCCCCCAAACACCCACATCTTATATACACACATGCACACACACACACACACACACATATGGACACACACAGACACCCTCTTCAGTTCTTTGGAGGGTATAATGCATGCTTATATAAAGGTTTCTATCTATTTTGATGCCATCACCTTTAACTCAATTCTACTTCTTGATTTGCCAATGTGCCCTATCATTTTTCTCACTTGCTAGTTCTGTTCAGAGCATCTGTGTCAGCTTTAACTCCAATTCTCACTGTGATTTTTAGTAATCTGAACCACTTGAACCTGATTCCATTATTTTGGGATTTTGTGTACTATAAATATTAGTCATAGGCCAGGTGCAATGGCTCATGCCTGTAATCCCAGCACTTTGGAAGGCCAAGGCAGGAGGATTGCTTGATCCCAGGAGTTCAAGACCAGCTGGGGCAACATAGGGAGACCCTGTATCTACCAAAAAAAAAAAAAAGTTTAAAAGTTAGCTGGGTGCGGTGGCATATGCCTGTAGTTCCAGCTACTGGGAAGGCTGAGATGGAAGGATCACTTGAGTCCGGGAGGTCATGGCTGCAGTGAGCTGTGATTGTGCCACTGTACTCCAACCTGGGCAACAGAGTAAGACCCTGCCTCAAAAAATAAAATAAAATAAGTCAAAATCAAGGTATCAGTGGGGGGGGGGGGCTGCAGTTCCCCCTCGGGGACTCAGGGTCTTCTTAGGAGCTTCTTGCTTATTTGCAGAACTCATTTCCCTCTCATACTTTTTATGTTACTGCCTCTACCTTCAGACCCGCAATGGCAGGGAGAGGTCTCATGCTTCCCATCTCTCTGACTTCATGTTCTGCCACATAGCCCTGACACCAGCTTGGGAAAGTTCTCTGCTTTTAAGGGCTCATATGACTAGATTGGGCCAACCTGCATAACCCAAGATATTCCTTCCATCTTAGTTACTTTTGCACAGTCCCTTTGCCATGTAGCATAATATGCTCATAGGTCTCAAGGATTAAGATGTGGACATCAGGCTGGGTGCAGTGGCTCAGGCCTGTAATCCCAACACTTTGGGAGGCTGAGGCGGGCAGATCATGAGGTCAGGAGATCAAGACCAACCTGGCTAATACGGTGAAACTCTGTCTCTACTAAAAATACAAAAAATTAGCCGGGCATGGTGGTGGGCACCTGTAGTCTCAGCTACTCGGGAGGCTGAGGCAGGAGAATGGCATGAACCTGGGGGGTGGAGCTTGCAGTGAGCCAAGATGGCATCACTGGACTCCAGCCTGGGAGACAGAGCAAGACTCCGTCCCCAAAAAAAAAAAAAAAAAAAAAAGATGTGGACATCTTTCAGGAGCGTTCTTCCTACCACAGAAACCTACAGGTAAAGTGGCATGGACATTGAGAGAGAGAGAGAGAGAGAGAGAGAAGGGTTTTAATTAGGAATGTGAACGAGCTAGTCAATTAGAACTATGAGAAGTAGAACCATTTTAGCTGGACTTCGAGGTATAGATAGAATTTTGGTTGGTGGAGATGAAGTTGGGGGATGCATTTTAGATTAAGGTGTTTAGAGGAAATGATGAGAAGTCAAACTTGGAGTAGGGAGGAGGACAAAGGAGGTTGGAGTCAAGGAGTAGAAGACCTTAAATTATGGGTCAACAGTTTACTCGTACTAAACATATAAACTACACCTTAAGTAAAAATAAGTCTTAAAATTAAATATTAAACAGAAACATCCTTTAATGGCTACCAGTGAATTCTGAGAAAAGTCAGTTTGCAATAGTTGGATACATTTAGCAGCAGAAAGAATAATGTTACTAGTATGATGCGGGTTGTGGGAAAGGTCTGAGATTTGATGAAGCCAACTACAGAAATGGTTCCTTTTGCCAACTGCTATGTAAGGACTTCCGATTAAGGTTTGATATTTTCTACGAGGTGATGCCTCAGATTTTACACTATTGTAAGAGCCTGTTTCCACCATAAACGTGGAAATGTCTTGCAGGTTATCTCTTTCCTCTTTCATTCCTGAAAATAATCCATTGTATTATGACTTGAAAGTCTAGAGATGAAAAAAAAATACAAAAGATATAATAGAAGGAAAATTCCTGTTTACATTAGCAGCTGAAAAGATAAAAGGAAATAAACTTAAGAAACATGCAAGACTTATATGAAGAATACTTCAAAATGCTGTCAACAGATTTAAAAAAGACTCAAATTAATGGAAATATGTATTATTATGTTCTTAGATCAAGAAGACTAAATAGAAAGGCATCAATTTTCCTATGTTAATTCAAAATTTAATATGTTATGATGTCAATAAAGTACTGTTTTCTTTCATTTTTACTGGAAAAACTACATAAAAATTTGTTTGAAAAAAATGAGAATATTCAAAAATAAAAATTCTAAACAAGGAAAGCTGATAGGTGGGACTAGCCCCATCAGATGGTAAATTACACCTAAGTGTTTCAATAATTTAAACACTATGGTAGCAGTTCAAGACTAGACAGGGAATCCAATGGAACAGCACAATCCCAAAATAGACCCAAACACATGCTATATTATAAAGAAGCCATCTTATGTCAATGGAAAAAATATGAATTAGTCACTAAATGGTACTGGGACAACTGGCTAGCTATCTAGAAAAAAAATTGTATCTACAGAATACAGAATTCCAGTCTACAGAATAAACTCCAAGTGGATCGAAAATATCAATGTAAAAAGTAAAATCATAAAAACATTAGAAGAATAAAAAAGAAAATTCCTTTATGATCTTAGAAGATCAGAAGCGATAAAACCAAAGGTATATATAATGATTTTAACAATTTTTTCATGACTAAAAGCAACATAAGCTAAGTCAAAATATGCTAACACATTGATAAAAATATTTAAAGCAATATTTGAAATAGCAAAAAAAAAAAAAAAGGAACACTTTAAATTTCATCTGTAGGGATCAGTTAGTTGATAAATCATGTTTGAATCATATAATGAAATGCTATGATGCTATGAAAAAAAATAAGGGAGTTCCCTTTGTATTGACATAGGAAGAACTCTAAGATATGTTATGGAGTGAAAACAGCAAAGCGTAAAATATTGTCTTAGTATGCCACCTTGTGTATAAAAAGGAGGACATTAAAGACATATTTATATGTGCTTCTATATGTCACGTGCATCTGTATGAAGAGACCACCAAACAGGCTTTGTGTGAGCAACAAAGCTTTTTAATCACCTGGGTGCAGTCGGGCTGAGTCTGAAAAGAGAGTCAACGGAGGGAAATAGGGGTGGGGCCGTTTTATAGGATTTGGGTGGGTAGTGGAAAGTTAAAGTCAAAGGGGGTTGTTCTCTGGTGGGCAGGGGCGGGGGTCACAAGGTGCTCAGTAGGGGAGCTTCTGAGCCAGGAGAAGGAATTTCACAAGGTTAATCTCTTTAGTTAAGGTGGGGCAGAAACAAATCACAATGGTGGAATGTCATCAGTTAAGGTAGGAACTGGCCATTTTCACTTCTTTTGTGATTCTTCACTTGCTTTAGGCCATCTAGATGTATATGTGCAGGTCACAGGCGATACAATGGCTTAGCTAGGGCTCAGAGGCCTGACATTCCTGTCTTCTTATATTAATAAGAAAAGTAACATAAAATAGTATTGAAGTGTTGGGGCAGCGAACATTTTTGGGGAGTGGTATGGAGAGATAATGGGCGATGTTTCTCAGGGCTGCTTCAAGCAGGATTAGGGGCGGCGTGGGAACCTAGAATGGGAGAGATTAAGCTGAAGGAAGATTTTGTGGTAAGGGGTGATATTGTAGGGTTGTTAGAAGGAGCATTTGTCATATAGAATGATTGGTGATGGCCTGGATACGGTTTTGTATGAATTGAGAAACTAAATGGAAGACACAAGGTCTGAATAAGAGAAGGAGAAAAACAGGTATTAAAGGACTAAGATTTGAGAGTTCCCAGGACATCCAATAAGAGAGTGCCCAAGGAGGTTCAGTGTAATTACTTGCTTGGTTGGTGAGTTTTTGGGCTCTATCCTTGACTTTTTTTATGTTGTCATAGACCAGGCCAGATTGATTTAGGTAAAAACAACACTTTTCATTTAAAAATATACAGAGCCCCCCTTTTTTATTTAGCAGTGAGTAAGTCAAGGCCTTGGCGATTTTGGAGGAAAGATAAATGCAAAGCCAGCGATTGTCTATTAAAGAAGGATGAGAAACAGCTAGGAGACAGTGAGTGAGATTGATAGTGTGGTGGAGATAGCTGGGGAGAGGTAGAGGGTGGTATAAGAACAGGAAAGAGAATAAGAGTGAGTATAAAAGTAAAGAATAGGATTTCATCAGGGTGAAAGTATTGGAGTGTACCCTGTCAGCAAAGATCATCTATCCACTCTAAGAGGGAGTTAAGAGTGGCGGTTTGGGGATAGCTCAGGAGATATTAGCAGTGATGGCTTGGAGAAACAGTGTAAACTGGCAGTGTAAACAAGAGCAGGGCATTTATGAGTAGTTGAGAATGGTGAATAGGAGTATGACTAGACAGAAGATAGTAGGGATGACAAGTTTTTGGGGTGCAGTCCAAGTTGGGCTGGTGTCTGGAATGAGACTGGGGCCTAATAAAAAGGAGCGTCCATACAGGAGCTCAAATGCACTGTACCCTGCAGCATCCTGAGGGCAGGCCCGAATTCTGGGAAGGTCAAGTGGTAAAAGTATTGTCCAGTCCGTTTAGTTGGAGGCTGTGTTTTTAAAAGACCATTAGTCTGTTTTACCTTCCTGAAGATTGAGGACAGTAAGGGGTCTGAAGATTCCACTGAATACCAAGAGCCTGAGAAACTGCTTGGTGGATTTGACTAGTAAAGTCCTGTCCATTATTGGACTGTGTAGAGGTGGGAAGGCCAAACCGAGGAATTATGTCTGACAGAAGGGAAGAAATGACCATGGTGGCCTTCTCAGACCCTGTGGGAAAGGCTTCTACCCATCCAGTGAAAGTGTCTACCAAGACCAGAAGGCATTTTAGATTCCAGTGGGGTCCTGCTCAGATGGGACACAGCTTAGGAGGAATCCCAGGCTACAGGCATTCCTTGGCCCAGTGGCCAGATTTCCAACACTGAAGTAAGATCCTGGGGGAGGAGGTCCTGAAGGAAAGCTTGACCACTGTGGCTTAGGCATTTTGAAGTTCTTGTGTGCCGGAGATATGGCTGGGGTTTTTCTCACAGTGGAGGCAAGGAATTGCAACTCAGAAATATGTTGCTACTTGGCTGCCTCTACTCTATTATTGTACACCTTGAAGGCAAGGTTAATTAAGTCCTGTTGTGGGGTTTGAGGGTCAGAATCTAATATTTGGAGCTGTATTTAATGTTGGGAGTGGATTGGGTAATAAAATTCATATTGAGAATAAGACGGCCTTCTGACCTTTCAGGGTCTAGGGCTGTAAAGCATCTCAGGGTTGCTGCCAAATGAGTCATGAACTGGGCTGGGTTTTTATATTTGATGAAAAACAGCCTAAACGCTAACCGATTTGGGAGAGGTTGGATAAAGAAAAAGGAGCATTAACCTTGACTATACCTTTAGCTCCAGTCACCTCTTTAAGAGGAAATTGTTGGGCAGATTGGGAAGGGCTAGTCACAGCATGAAACCGTAAGCCAGACCAGGTGTGAGGAGGTGAGGTGATAGAAGGAGTATAAGGTTGGGGAGCAGAGGCTGAGGAAGAATTGGAGGCTGATTCAGCCTGGCAGGGAGCAACCTGAGGAGGAGCAGTCTGGGGACGAGGGGAGAGGTCAGATGGGTTGGTAGAAAAGGAAGATTGAAAAGACTCAGTGATGCTTGGGGTTGGGACTGAGGGGATAGGCAGGAGGGAAAGAAGGAGGTTTTGGGACGAGTTGCATTGGGAATAGATACTAGGGAGGGACTGATGTGTAAAAGAATGCCTGGACGTCAGGCACCTCAGACTATTTGCCCATTTTATGACAGGAATTATCTAGATCTTGTAGGATGGAAAAAATCAAAAGTGCCGTTTTCTGGCTATTTGGAACCACTGTCGAGTTTGTATTGGGGTTAAGCGGCATTACAGAAGAAAATAAGGCATTTAGGTTTTAGGTCTGGTGTGAATTGAAGAGGTTTTAAGTTCTTGAGAACACAGGCTAAGGGAGAAGAAGGAGGAATAGAGGGTGAAAGGTTGCCTATAGTGAAGGAGGCAAGCCCAGAGAAAAGAGAGGGTAGAGGCACGGAGAGAAGGCGTGGGGGGTGCTTGCCCCCCAGGAAAGTGGTGCTTGCCACTAAGGGTGAAGGATCAAGGCAGGCATCCCCACAGTGATCGGACACCTCTGAAATTTGGATGAATAATCAGGTAGGCATCCCCGCAGTGATTAAACACCAAGGGAAGACTGTTTTCCTGAGTCCATGACCGGTGCCGGAGTTTTGGGGTCATGGATAAAAGGTGTCTCCTCCGTCTCTACCAGAAAAGGAAAGGAACTGAAATTAAGAGAAGGGAGAGATTGAAGGATGGCTCCAAGATTGAAAGGAGAAAGAGACTGAGGGATAGTGAGAGAGGTTGGAGAAGAGAGTAAAAAGAGGCCGTTTACCCGATTTAAAGTTGGTGGGATGTTCCTTGGGCTGGTTGGTCTGAGGACCAGAGGTTGTAGGTGGATGTTTCTGACAGAGCAAAGAGCAGGAGGACAGGGGATTGATCTCCAAGGGAGGTCCAAATCACGGCACTGAATGTCACATGCGTCCGTGTGAAGAGACCACCAAACAAGCTTTGTGTGAGCAATAAAGCTTTTTAATCACCTGGGTGCAGGAAGGCTGAGTCTGAAAAGACAGTCAGCGAAGGGAGATGGGGTGGGGCTGTTTTATAGGAGTTGGGTGGGTAGTGGAAAATTACAGTCAAAGGGGGTTGTTCTCTTGCAGGCAGGGACAAGGTGCTCAGTAGTGGAGGTTCTGAGCCAGGAGAAGGAATTTCACAAGGTTAATCTCTTTAGTTAAGGTGGGGCAGAAACAAATCACAATGGTGGAATGTCATCAGTTAAGGCAGGAACCGGCCATTTTCACTTCTTTTGTAATTCTTCACTTGCTTCCGGCCATCTGGATGTATACGTGCTGGACACAGGGGATGACACAATGGCATAGCTTGGATTCAGAGGCCTGACAGTGTATGGATGCAGACACTTTGGAAGTGTACCTAAGAAACCAGTAATAGTGCTTATTTGTTCACAAAGGTTGGGAAAGTGAGTACGGATGGTCACAGGTGAGAGTAAGATTTTTCTCTGAATCCCTTTTCATATTATTTTATTTTATACTACTGATTCAAAAACTTACCCCCGAAATAAGATCTGGCAAATACCTCGCTTTTTCTAGGCAGCTGTAATTCATTCCATCAGTTCTTGTTTTATTAAGTCATCATAGGGACTATGTGCCAAGCCCAGAATTCTTTTCTGGCATCAGAATTGTACAATATTGACTTAAAAGTAATTGGCCTAGAATATGGTCCCACATGGTGCCAAAATACAAAAGGGTCTAGGTAATACTCAGTTTGACAAAGGTAAAGTCCTTTTGGGTTTTGGGCCTCTCTGGCTCTCATAGCCACTTCAGAATAGTCAGTTATAACCTTGTAACTCTCTGAATCCACGTACTAGGCTATGAAACTCCAGGGATCTGGTGAGCCAGGCTACTCGGGGTCAAGAATTGGGCAAGTCATCCATGACTAGGATACAGAGTTAGCAAATAAGGGATTGGCCAGGATTCCCACTCTGAATTTCTTTCTCTCTTCCCCTGTCCTTGATGATCTACCCTGACCGCTTACCTCTCTAGACTTCTATGAGCGCTGACATCGTGTAAGGGTCAAAAGAGAGAAATAGGGAGGAAGTCAGACTGAGAGAGAGAAAATTGCCATTTGCAGATACTACATACATGAGTGGTATTTTTAATTAATGATATGTTTTGGAGACACTTTCATTAAAACCATTTTTTTATTTTTAGGTTTATCTTTCTTTGAAAAGTTAAATTCTAGGAAAAGAGGCCCAGATCCTTTCAAATAGGGCAAGTTGTGGATGAAGACCAATTACCTGCATGCAGAGGGCAGAAAACGGAAGGGGGCAGGCAAGCTTAGAATAAATGAGATTCCATTCCAATTAAACGAGGAGTCTCAGAAGCACCTCCAGCAAGCTAGAATTACTGTGATGCCTGTTGATGTTTTAATCTCTTCTTTTCTATTGGGTGAGAGGCACATAAAGAAATCAGAGAAATAAGGAAGGCCAGTTACTTGAGAAACCACATAAAGCTTTCTTTTTTCTTTATAATTTTTAAGCATAAAGAGGCTGGCTGAAATTGAGATGAGATTACTATATAAATGGCCTGAAAAGAACAAAGGCAACAGTGGTTTTGATAACTGACCATGGTGGATAAGATTTTAATTCTTTAAAGAAATCCTAGAAAACCTTAAAAAAGAATCAGGTGGAAAGAGAATCACTCAAGCTTTGAAAGGAAACCTAAGGTTAAAATTAACAAGGCACATTAAGAGCTTGATAATGAGTTAGGAAAATACCCGATTCGGCCGGGCGTGGTGGCTCATGCCTGTAATCCCAGCACTTTGGGAGGCCGAGGCAGGCGGATCATGAGGTCAGGAGTTTGAGACCATCCTGGCTAACACAGTGAAACCCCATCTCTACTAAAAGTACAAAAAATTAGCAGGGCGTGGTGGCGGGCGCCTGTAGTCCCAGCTACTCGGGAGGCTGAGGCAGGAGAATGGCATGAACCCGGGAGGCGGAACTTGCAGCGAGCTGAGATGGCGCCACCGCACTCCAGCCTGGGCGACAGAGGGAGACTCCGTCTCAAAAAAAAGAAAAAGAAAAATACCCGATTTTACCGCGTAATTACCTAGGTTTTTCTCTAAAATTTAGTATCTTGTTTAAAGAGGGTATTTCTTCATATTTCTGGATTTTTTGCTTAAAGGAGAATTCTACTTTGGAGGAAGCCTGAGTAGAAAATTTTGTTAAATTTGGTGACTGACTTAATCATGCCTTTGGGAAGACTAGCTATTCAGGCCTTGAAGCTATAACTTAGACATCATTATGAATAGGATGACAGCATCTGCCCCCAAATAAAGAATTCAAATAGTGGGTAGAGTATTGAGAGAAACTTACTGAAGTGTTAGCATAAACATGCAAATCTGCAAAATAACCTTGGTATTTTGCCAAGGTTATTTTGCAGATTTGCATGTTTGCAAGCAACAGATATATACCATCCTGTATCTGTTGCTCAGAGGACAGCACTAAAATTGGCTCTTCAGGCAGGTGCAGCTTTCAAAACAAGAATTAGATTTTAGGTCTTCAGAGTCTAAAAAACAAGAAAAGCAAACAAAACTTAGAGATGATTGTTGAAATATATTTAATGTTTTACTTGTGCAACTTGAAAGCTAGTGATTTTTTTTTTTTTCTTTAGATGGAGTCTCCGTCTGTCGCCTAGGCTGGAGTGCAGTGGCGCAATCTCGGCTCACTGCAATCTCGGCTCCCGGGTTCAGACGATTTTCCTGCCTTAGCCTCTTGAGTAGCCGGGGTTACAGGCACGCCCCACCATGCCCGACTAATTCTTGTATTTTTAGTAGAGATGGGGTTTCACCATGTGGGCTAGGCTGGTCTCAAACTCCTGACCTCAGGTAATCTGCCCGTCTCGGCCTCCCAAAGTGCTGGGATTACATGTGTGAACCACTGTGCCTGGTCAAAAGCTAGTGATTTTTGTCTTTACATATTTTAATAAAGTAATTTTCAAAAGTTTTAAATGACATTGGAGCTGTTTGCAAATTTATCTTCTGTAGAATCTTACATACATAAAACAAACCAAAAACTAGAAATGTATTAGTTTTAACCTGTAAATTCACATTTTTTACAATTTTTACTTAGACTGTTGACAAGTTGATAATTTGAAAACAGAAGCTATCATTATAATAGTAATTACGACAGTTGTAGTCCTTTGTTAGCTTCAAGACGCAACTGATTTTTGTATGTTATTTTGTTTGCACAATAAGGAGAAAAATCTTAATTCACTAAATTGTAAATCACTCATTTTGCATTCGTTGGGTACTGGATTATTAAACTGATTTTGAAACACCACAAAGAATGGTAGATTGTTTTCCTACATTTATTCATTAATATTTCTAACTACTGTTCACATAATTGAGTAAGTGTTAAATTTTCAGAGAAGATGATAAAAAGATATAATCAATTCCTTTGGTAGAAAATGCTTTTAAACTGTATCTTATAATGTGATGCTTGGTGGTGTTTTAAAAAAATCTTTTGGTCGGACGCGGTGGCTCAAGCCTGTAATCCCAGCACTTTGGGAGGCCGAGATGGGCGGATCACGAGGTCAGGAGATCGAGACCATCCTGGCTAACCCAGTGAAATCCCGTCTCTACTAAAAAATACAAAAAACTAGCTGGCAAGGTGGCGGGCGCCTGTAGTCTCAGCTACTCTGGAGGCTGAGGCAGGAGAATGGCGTAAACCCGGGAGGCGGAGCTTACAGTGAGCTGAGATCCGGCCACTGCACTCCAGCATGGGCTACAGAGCGAGACTCCGTCTCAAACAAACAAACAAACAAACAAAAATCTTTTGTATACTTCAATGTTTGTCTATAGAATATAGAGTCACTTAAAATTTCAAATAGTAAAATAGATTTTGCTTTGCATATTAATTCCAAAATTTTGATTCATTACTAAGGATGGTATAACTACAACCTGAACAGCCTTATAAATGTTATTTATGTTGTAAAAATTACTGACATGACACAGAAACTGATGTAAAATGTATAATCAAATGTGACAGACATCACACTCCTGAATAATCAGTAAAAAGCCATGTATGAAAAGCTACATGTATTTTAAGAAATTAATATTGCATTTATAAGAGGTTCAATTATATGGAAAGAGATGTCCAAGCAAATACTATTTTGAAATTTGTGCCTAACTGATTTCACCTGACAGCAAAAGATCGGGCGTTAATGCTTTCTAATGTGTTAACATTTTGTATTTAGCACTTTTGAACAAGTTAGTTTGTGTGTTTGTGTGTTACAGTATAAATCACATCTAAAAAAGTATAAAGTAATGTTTGAATTAAACAATTGTATGACTCCTGAAGCACATTTTGAAATAGCTTTTAAGATATCTCAATAGTAGGGTCAGAGTTTTGGAAACAATTACTACAAGCCTAAAATCTTGAGCTTTCATGTTGGTTTATAAATCCCATAAATCTCTTAATCACTCCTAGAGCAAGCTTTCATCTAATTTCCCCAAGAGAGAGTTATCAAAGTAATTCTTGGAGTTCAATTAGGGCATGTTGGAGCTCTTCAGAGGATAGGTTTCATATACTTCTAATAAATCAATATGAATCTCAAGCTTGTATAATATTATAATTGTGCTAAATTCATTTCTTCAGAATGCCGTGCTATGACATTATGTCTTCATATTGTTATCACAAAAAGGCTGAATTTCTTTTCTAAAAAAAAAAGTAAAGGTAAACCTTCTATAAGTAAATAATAGGGCATTTTCTAAAGCTGTCTCACAGTGTATTTTTCTGGTTTGGTCTTTAGTTAATTTAACCTTTGGTCTGTATCAACTAAAGGTATTTTATTTAAGATGTCATGAATAGTAATAATTACTGAAAAAGATATAGTACCTTAGGAGGCTGGTAATCTGTCAGAAGCATAAAAAACATTAACACATGTATCCTTTACATTACTGAATTCACTTAATAGGCAAATTACCAGGGTCTATAATCATAGCCTGATTACAGCTTTCACTTCCTGTGTCAATTTCATGAAATGAAATCCATTTGAAAAAATTGTTTGTTCTACTTCCTGTTACTGTACTTTAGAAGAACAATAAACTCTAGTTAGCAACTCCTTTCCAAAAGTAGGCAATGTAAAATAAGTCAGCTTCTTCTAAAGCATTCATATAAATGATTTTAGCCTTCCTCATCTTGACCTTTACTTAGGTTTTCCTCATTATGATAATTTTTCAAGCAATCTGTGAAAGATAATATCACAACTCTCACTTCCCCTAATTATAGGCTTGTTGTGAGAGCTGTATTTGCACTCTCCCACCTTCTTCCTGTTTTGTCCTTATGTTAATCTGTGAAAGAACTAATGGGCATAAATCCTTTAAAAATTTTATTTAATTCTGGTAAAAATACTTCACATGAGATCTACCCTCTTAACAAAATTTTAAGTGTACAATTATAGTTACAATAGGTACGATGTTGTATTTTCTCTTTTCTTTTCTTTCTTTTTTTTTTTTTTGTTTCTGTATTCTAGTGACCAAGCGAGGCTCCTGAAGTGGTGTAGCACTATCTGGCATGGTGGGTAGTGACATGGGAAGGCAAAAATGACTTCAGAAAGAGGGTAGTTCAGATGACTCTTTAGCTTAGGTGCGAGGGTGATACACTGCTGCATTAAAGTTGCGTACAACTAAAGGGTTTGCTGGACAGCCAGATTCAGTCAGGCAAGTTCTGCCTTCTTGTTCAGATATATTTTAGCTGGATATAAAACACTTATGAAATATCTGTTAAGTAAATCCATCCACATAACCAGATATGGGAAAAAGCTGTATTAGCATGTTCCTGGTATTGTAGAAACCCCATTTTTCACCAATGTACAAATAGAAGACTCTGCTGAAGAGCTAATTATTACTTAGTGCTATCCTAATAAAGGGTAAGAAGAATGCCCATTTACCCAAGTGGGAAAAATTGAAATAATTATTTATTCTTGTTTTTGGAGCATACTTATACATAAATACTTGAGTGTGACTTTCATTCTGAAAACTCACATTGCTTAAAAAAATTAAGCCACATTAAACTGAATTTAAATAGTAATCAAACTATGATTATCTGACTCAAGTGACAACACGTTTATCTGTTTCCCATTCTTTCTCTGCTGATCAATTCTTCAGTTCCAATATAGCTCACCATTGACTGCAGCAAAGCAACAGCCTTGATAGAGTTGATTTTTTCCTTCCATTTACTATTTCCCATCTTACTTATCACATAAGAAAAATGAAGTACTTTGCCATATATTGCAACTTCCAGAAAAACAAAATCTTATTTATTTACATTAGAAAGCCCTGAAATAAGTGAAGCAGGTGAAACTGTCACAAAATTTGAAGGTATGAGTTAGCATGGTTAATCAGACATTCTATTCAAAGGTAAGGCACATAGGCTGTCTCATCTTTGACAGGAAGTATAGAGCACTAATGATTTTATCTGTTCTTTCTCCCTCATTTTGCTTCACACAATATACAAAAAAATGATTCAGGTGGGTGAAAGACCTGCATATGAAAAGCAAAGCTTCTAAGCAGTTTTTTAAAAAAGAAGTTAGGGGAATATTTTTGTGTCATTCACTATGGTTTGGATGTTTGACCCCCTCCAAATCTCATATTAAATGTGATTCCTAATAAAGTGTTTGAGTCATGGGAGTGGATCCCTCATGAATGGCTTGGTGTTATCCTTGAGATAATGCGTGAATTCTTGTTCTATTAGTTCCCATAAGAACAAAAAAGAGCCTAGTGAAAAAATAAAATAAAAATAAAAATAAAAAAGAGTCTGGAACATTGCTCCCACCCCATTGCTTCCCCTCTTTCCAAGTGTCTCTGCACATGCCAACTCCCATTCACCTTCCACCATGAGCGGAAGCAGCCTGTAGCCCTCACCAGAAGCAGATGCTGATGCCATGCTTCTTGTACAGGCTGTGAAACTGTGAGCCAAATAAGCCTCTTTTCTTAACAAATTACCCAGTCTTAGGTATTCCTTTATAGCAACACGAACATGGACTTAGATAGCACTAGAGCAAAAATGAACAGATCATAAGAGAAATGGTTGGTATATCTGACACATGAAAATTAAAAACTTGTGGCCGGGCGCGGTGGCTCAAGCCTGTAATCCCAGCACTTTGGGAGGCCGAAGCGGGCGGATCACAAGGTCAGGAGATCGAGACCACAGTGAAACCCCGTCTCTACTAAAAATACAAAAAATTAGCCGGGCGCGGTGGCGGGCGCCTGTAGTCCTAGCTACTCAGGAGGCTGAGGCAGGAGAATGGCGTGAACCCAGGAGGCGGAGCTTGCAGTGAGCCGAGATCGCGCCACTGCACTCCAGCCTGGGCAACAGTGTGAGACTCCGTCTCAAAAAAAAAAAAAAAAAAAAAAAAAAAAAAAAAAAAAAAAAACTTGTATGTAAAAAAAGACACTATAAACTAAGTTAAAAAACAATGACAAAAGGGAAAAAGATATTTGAAGACTCACAAGAAAAAGCATTCCTAACTAGAACCTGTAAACTCCTACAAGTCAACAAGAAGACAACTCATTAAAAAATGGGCAAATAATATGAATAGGTAATTCATAGATGAGAAAACTCAAATAAACATATTAAAAGATGTCAACCTCACTGGGAATGTGGGGAATGTAAATTAAAACAACAATGACAACATTTTATACTTCAAAATTTACAAGTCTGTTAATACCAGGTTTTAGCTTGTAGAGAAAGAGGGAATTTTCATAAACTTCTGGCAGAAGTATAAATTGGTAAAACCACTTGGGAAAGCAATTTGGTAACACTTAGTAAAGAAAATAAACCTATCCACATGCAGGTATATGCCTTAACTTTTGCACATATGCATAAGGAGACATTATAAAGGTATTCATTACGGCAATGGAAACAACTAGATGAATGGCCACATAAATGACAAAATCCTATATGGTAGCTAAAATGAATAAATATACCCAATACATATCAAAATATGATGTTCAGTGAAGAGCAAGTTGCACAATGTTTATTATTCAACTTGTATAAAAATATTAAGATATAGTTTATGCAGCAACATATACAAATATGGACGGGAAAGATATAAGCCATCATCAGAATAGAGGTCGTCTTTAGAGACAGAAACATGGAGGGGATTGGAATAGGGGAAGGAAAAGAGGAGATTCATTCTTCTCTGTAATATTCTATTTCATAAAAACAATTGCTGAAGCAAACATGACAAAATTAATGTCCATTATTTGCAGTCATGAGGACAAGAATATACACTATATTATCTTCTGTGTTTTTCTGCTTATTTTAATCATTTCATAACTAAGCAATAAAATAATAGCTGTACACTTTAAAGATCAATTAACAACAGATGTTCAAAACTAAAAATCTGAACTACTTAAATCATTTTATTTCCCAAAATAACAATTGATAAATTTTTTTAAATTAAAAAACTGATTTAAAAAATAATAAAAGCTAAACATTACATAGCAGGACTTATGGAATATGGCCAATATGTTCTTTAGACAAAAATTGATTGTCTTTAATGCATTTACTTCAAGAGTTAATTCAGAATAATTCCTATAAAATCTGAGGCAAGTAGCTGAAGGAAATAACAAAGATGATTGTAGAAATCAATACTTTCAAAACTGGGTCTTTAGAAAAACAAAGAAAATAGAAAAATTTCTAGAACATTTAAGAGAATAAACAATAAAACCTAATAAGTGATATTAGAAATAAAAAAGGCATACCTACAGAAAGAAATAGAGAAGTAAAAATGAAAAGAGTCTAATATGCACACTGGTATATGAACACATTTGAAAACAAAAAAAGAAATAAGTCTTCTTAAAAATATACATATAAAACTTAACTCAAGTAGAAATAGGAAACTCAAATAAAAGACAAACAAGGGAAAAATTAAGGATGGTACCAAAGGCTCTTGCATTGAATAGTATTAAGAGTGAATTATTTAAGACAAAATACATACATACATATATGTGTGTATATATATGTATATGATTCCCCACCACAGAAAAATATGGAAAGCTACCCAGGTCATTTTCCAAAGCTAGAAAACCTTGAAATCTACATGTGTCAAAGATGGCATTAAAATGTTTCTATAGCTTTTCCTCATTTACAGGTATAGGGTACACTAAAAAAAAAATAATTAGCAATAGAATTAGCTAATATATTAAAATAATTCATCCTATGATATCAGTATGTTAACTTATCAGTAGAGTCAATAAGAAAAACACAGATGCAGTCTTAATAGGTCCTCAATCAGAGTTGTGATAATTTTTTTTAACTATTATTTTTTTAACCTTATTTTTTTTTTGTTTGCATTTTAAGTTCTGGGATATATGTGCAGAACGTGCAGGTTTATTAAATAGGTATACATGTGCCATGGTGGTTTCCTGTAGCCATCAACCTGTCATCTAGGTTTTAAGCTCCACATGTATTAGGTATTTGTCCTACTGTTATCCCTCCCCTTGCCCCCAACTCCCTAACAGGCCCCGGGCTATGATGTTCTTTCACCGTGTCCATGTGTTCTCATTGCTCAACTCCCACTTATGAGTGAGGACATGAAGTGTTTGGTTTTCTGTTCCTGAGTTAGTTTGCTGAGGATGATGTTTTCCGGCTTCATCCATATCCCTGCAAAGGACATGAACTCATTCTTTTTATGGCTGCACAGTATTCCATGGCGTATATATGCCACATTTTATTTATCCAGTCTATGATTGATGGGCATCTGGGTTGGTTCTAAGACTTTGCTATTGTAAATGGTGCTGCAATAAACATATGTGTGCATGTGTCTTTATAGTAGAGTGATTTATAATCCTTTGGGTATATACCCAGTAATGGGATTGCTGGGTCAAATGGTATTTCTGGTTCTAGATTTTTGAGGAATCACCACACTGTCTTCTACAATGGTTGAACTAATTTGCACTCCCACCTACAGTGTAAAAACATTCCTATTTCTCTACCGCCTTGCCAGCATCTTTTGTTTCCTGACTTTTTAATAATCGCCATTCTAACTGGCATGAGATGGTATCACATTGTGGTTTTGATTTGCATTTCCCTAGTGACCAGTGATGATGAGCTTTTTTTTCATGTTCATTGGCCACATAGATGTGTTCATTTTGAGAAGTGTCTGTTCATATCCTTTGCCCACTTTTTGATGGAGTTGTTTGTTTCTTTTCTCGTAACATTTTTTGAGTTCCTCGTAGATTCTGGATATTAGACCTTTCTCAGATGGATAGATTGCAAAATTTTTCTCCCATTCTGTAGGTTGCCTGTTCACTCTGAGGGTAGTTTATTTTGCTGAGCAGAAGCTCTTTGGTTTAATTAGATGCCGTTTGTCAATTTTGGCTTTTGTTGTAATTGCTTTTGGTGTTTTAGTCATGAAGACTTTGCATATGCCTATGCCCTGAATGGTATTGCCTAGGTTTTCTTCTAGGGTTTTTATGGTTTTAGGTTTTATGTTTCTTTAATCCATCTTGAGTTAATTTTTGTATAAGGTGTAAGGAAGGGATCCAGTGTCAGTTTTCTGCATATGGCTAGTCAGTTTTCCCAACACCATTTATTAAATAGGGAATCCTTTCTCCATTGCTTGTTTTTGTCAGGTTTTTCAAAGATCTGTAGATGTGTGGTGTTATTTCTGAGGCCTCTGTTCTGTTCCATTTGTTTATATATCTGTTTTGATACAAGTATCATGCTGTTTTGGCTACTGTAGCCTTGTAATATAGTTTGAAGTCAGGTAGCATGATGCCTCCAGCTTTGTTATTTTTGCTTAGAATTGTCTTGGCTATATGGGCTTTTTTTTGGTTCCATATGAAATTTAAAGTAGTTTTTTTCTAATTCCGTGAAGAAAGTCAGTGGTAGCTTGATGGGAATAGCATTGAATCTGTAAATTACTTTGGGCAGTATGGCCATTTTCACGATTCTTCCTATTAATTCTTCCTATCCATGTTTTTCCATTTGTTTGTGTCCTCTCTTATTTCCTTGAGCAGTGGTTTGTAGTTCTCCTTGAAGAGGTCCTCCCTGCCCCTTGTAAGTTGTATTCCCAGGAATACAATGTTGCTTTTATTGTTAATGGGATGGATAGATAGATGGATAGTGTGTGAGAGAAGTGTTTTTCTTTTTAAATTATATTTTCTGATTGATATATCGAAAAGCTACTAGGGTGTGTGTGTGTGTGTGTGTGTGTGTGTGTGTGTGTAATTCAAACAGACTTTTAATTGACTCTATGGGGCTTTTAAAATAAAATTTTCCTGGGCTCAAGTGATCCTCTCACTTCAGCTTCCCCAGTAGCTGGGACTACAGGTACGTGCCACCAGTCCAGCTAATTCTTTTGTGTGTTCATCATGATGGGGTTTTGCCATATTACCAAGACCTGTCTCAAACTCCTGGACTCAAGTAATCCTCCCACCTTGGCCTCCCAAAATGTTGGAATTATAGGTATGAGCCACCGAGCCTGGCCCAATATTATTGCTGATGGTTTGGTCAGTCCATTGGAATGAGCCATTTTTTCAACTTCTCAAAGCATTGGTGCCTTGGTGGACATAGCTTCCAGACCTTGCATTGGAATTCTAGCAAAGTCTAAGAGGGATTCAGTCTTTTATTTCATAATATAACAGCCTGGTAATTCTGTATATAAGAGTCATGTAGATGAGATAATTTTTTAGAACCTATACTTACTCAGTGTATTTTGTTTCTGTTACAATAGCTTTTTTGATAAATAATTCCTATACCATATAAAATTCACTATTTAAAGTATGTAATTCAAGAGTTTTTAGTATATTCATGGAGTTGTACAACCACTATCTAATTCCAGAACATTTTCATCACTCCCAAAAAACCCATACCCATTAGCAGTAATTCCCCTCTTTCCTTCCCCCAGCCCCTAGTAACCACTAATCCAGTCTCTGTCTCTACTGATTTGTCTATTCTGGCCATTTTATATAATGGAATCATACAGTATTTGTCCTTTTGTGACTGGCTTTTTTTCACTTAGCATAATGTTTTCAAGATTCATCCATCCTGTAGTATGTATCATTATTTCATTATTTTTTATTATCAAAAAAGATTCTATTGCATGAATATATAACATTTTGTTTGGACATATTATATTTTGCTTATTTATTTATCAGATGGAGGTCACTTGAATTATTTCCACTTTTATGGCCATATGCTGCCATGAATATTTGTGTGTAAATTTTTGTGTAGACATATGTTTTCACTTGTCTTGGGCATGAACCAAAGAGTTAATTTACAAGTTTTAGTGTAATTTCATGTTTAATGTTTTTGGGAGCTGCAAAACTGTTTTTATTTTAAAGTGACTGTGTAAGTTGGACATGGTGGCTCATGCCTGTAATCCCAGTGCTTCAGAAGGATCACTTCAGGCCAGGAGTTTGATACCTGCCTAGGCAAAATAGCTAGACCCTTCTCTACAATACATAGATACATACAAAGTGACTGTGCTATTTTATAATTCATTGAGCAATGCATGAGGGTGACAATTTCTCCACATTCTAGTCAACATTTGTTATAGTTCTTCTTCTTAAATTTTAGACATTTTAGTGGGTCTGAGAGAAATAATACGCTATATTATTCTCATTCTTTTGAAACTGTTAAGGTATGATTTATGGCAGAGAATGTGGTCTACCTTGGTGAATGTTCCATATGAGCTTGAGAAGAATGCACATTCTGTTGTTGAGTGAAGTAATGTATAGATGTCAATTATATCCAGCTAATTGGTGATGTTTTTGAGTTCAACTATGACGTTTTTGAGTGCATGTGTCCTTACTGATTTTCTGTCTGCAAGATCTGTTCATTTCTGAAAGAGGGATATTGAAGTTACCCAACTATAATAGTGAATTCTTCTACTTCTTCTTGCAGTGCTATCAGTTTTATCTCACATATTTTCATGCTCTGTTGTTAGGCACATGCACATTATGGATAGTTATGTCTTTTTGGAGAACTGATCCATATCACTGTGTAATGCCCCTCGTTCTCCTTGATAACTTTTCTTGCATTGAAATCTTCTCTGTCTGAAATTAGTTTAGCTTGATTAACATTAGCATGGCATATCTTTCTGTATCACTTTACTTTTAATCCATATGTGTATATTTCAACTGAGTTTCTGGTAGACAACATACAGTTGGGTCTTGTTTTTTGATCCACACTGACTATCTGTCTTAACTGGTATATTTGTACCATTAATGTTTAAAATGATTATTAATATCTATCACTTTTTTTACTATTTTCTATTCATTGCTCTTGTCCTTTGTTTCTATTTTTGTCTTTTAACCTTTGTTTCTATTTTTGTCTTCCAAACTTTTTCTTCTTTTTGTGGTTTTAATTGATGATTTTATTTGATTCTATTTTTTTGGTTAGCATATCAATTATATTTTTTAAAAGTCTTTTCGTTACCCTAGAGTTGCAATATACATTTATGATTAATTCAAGTCCACATTCAGATGACACCATGCTACTTCATGGGTGGTGCAAGTACTTTATAATAAAAAGGATTCCTAATTTCTCCCTCCCACCCCATGCATTATTGCTGTCATTCATTTCACTTGTACATAAACTATAATAATTGAATATATTGTTGCTATCATTATTTTGGCCAAAGTTTTAATTGTTAGATCAATTAAGAGTAAGAAAAATAAAACCAGGCTGTGTGGCTCATGCTTGTAATCTCAGCACTTTGGGGGGCTGAGGCAGGAGGATTTCTTGAGGCCGGAAGTTTGAGACCAGTCTGAGCAACGTAACGAGACCTACTCTCTACTAAAAATAAAAACATTAGCTGGGTGTGAAGGCATGTATCTGTAGTCCCAGCTACTTGGGAGGCTGTGGCAGGAGGATTGCTTGAGCCCAAGAGTTCAAGGTTGCAGTGAGCTATGATCATATAACTCCAGCCTGGACAATGGAGCGAGACCCTGTCTCAAAAACAACAACAAAAAAGGAAACCAAAGGTTTTTATTTCATGTTTGCTTATTTCATCTCTAATGCTCTTCTTTTCTTTATATAGATCTGAGTTTCTGACTTCCATCATTTTCCTTCTCTCTGAAGAACTTCTGTTAACATTTCTTGCAAGACAGATCTACTGGCAACAAATTCCCTTTATTTTTTGTTCGTCTGAGAAAGTATAATTTCTCTTTCACTGTTAAAGGATAATTTTGCAGGATACAGAATTCTAGGTTTGTAGGTTTTTTCCTCTCAAAACTTTAAATATTTCACTTCACTCTCTTCTTACTTGCATGGCTTCTAAGAAGAAATTGGATGTAATTTATATCTTTGCTGCTTTTTAAGGAGTTTTTTTTTTCTTCTGGATTATTTCAATTTTTTTTTTTATTTTTGACTTTCTGCAGCTTGAATATGATATGCCTAGTTACAGTTTTTTTCTTGTTTCTTTTTCTTTCTTTCTTTCTTTTTTGCATTCATTCTGTTTAGTGTTCTCTAGTTTCTTAGATCTGTATGGTGTCTGACATTAATTTGGGAAACTCTCAGTCATTATTGCTTCAAATATTTATTTTTTTGTTTCTTTCTGTTTCTTTTCTTCTTCTGGTATTCCTATTACGTGTATGTTACACATTTCATAAGTGTCCTCTAGTTCTTGGATATTCAGCTACATTTTTAAAGTGTTTTTCTCTATGCTTTTCAGAAATTTTTATTGACATATCTTCAAGCTCAGAGATTCTTTCCTCAGATGTGTCCAGTCTACTAATGAGCAATCAAACTAGCATTTCTTTCTGATTCTTTCTTTCCATCTCTCTAGTTAAATTACCCTTCTTTTCTTGCATGTTGTCTATGTTTTCCATGAGAGCTCTTAGCATATTAATCATAGTTGTTTTAAATTCATGGTCTGATAATCAGAACATCTGTGCCATGTCTGAGCCTGGTTCCAATGCTTGCACTGTCTCTTCCACCTGTGTTTTTTGCCTTTTTGTATGCCTTGTGATTGTTTTGAAATCCTGGATAAAAGGAACTGCAGTAAATAGGTATTTAGTAATGTGGGTGGTAAGGCATGGAGAGAGGGAAAGTGTTCTGTAGTCTCACAATGAGGTCCCAGGTTTTTAGTTATCCTGTGCCCCTGGGCTGTGAATTTCACAAGTGCTTCTATGTTTTTTCCCCATTTTGGTGGGACAGGATGGTTAAAGTTGGATATTTCCCTTTCCTAAGGCCAGTTAATCTCTGGTAAACCTCATTAAATTAGACTCTGGTAAAATAGTTTTTCTTGAGGGCAGACCTTATTTAGAAGAACAGAAGGCTCTGGCTTATTTCAGAATGGCTGCTTTCCCCCTCCCTCATGCTGATCTTCACTGTGAGAAGTTGGTACAGCTCCTGAAGAAAAAACTCACCAAAGTGTGGGACTCCATAAGACTGTGAAGTCCTGAAGTTATTAACTCTCAGACTGTCCTTACTGAGTCCCCAGCAATTTGACAATAATAGTTCAGGTTTTCCTACCCTGGCACTGGTTTCTGTGGAAGTTTCTGGTTGTAGGTTTCTGCCCCAGTAAGTTGTGATTCTCTGTGTATACCTCAGTCCATTTATGTCACAATCAAGGAATACCTAAGGAAAGGTAAATTTTAAAAAGAGGTTTATTTGACTCACGGTTCTGCAGGCTGTACAAGAAACATGGGGCCAGCATCTATTTCTGGTAGTAGACTTAGGCTGCTTTCCTTCATGGCAGAAGGTGAAAGGGAGCCGGCATGTGCAGATATCATGTGGCAAGAGAGAGGGAAGAGGTGCCAGGCTCTTTTTAACAACCAGCTCTCACAGGAACTAAATAGAGCAAGAACTCACTTATTACCATGAGGATGGCACCAAGACATTCATGAGGGATCTGTCCCTGCTAACCCAAACACGACCCATGAGGGACCACCTTCAACACTGGGATCAAATTTTGACATGAGATTTTGGGGAACAAGCATCCAAACTACAGCACTACGGGTCTGTCTTTCCCATTTTGGGGGCAGTGGTTTGCCCTGTGATCTCAATTCTCTGCTGGATCTAAGAAGAGCTGTTGATTTTCAGTTTGTTCAGCTTTTTATTTGTTGTTAGGTTGAAGTGACGACTTTCAAGCTCCTTGTCTGCCAGACTGGAAACCCAAAGCAACCAGAGAAAATTTTAGCCTCTGATACCTACAGCTGCTGCAAATAGTAAATACATCCTAACTCAGTTAGATTAACATAAAGCCACACACAAAAAGCCTCTTCATCTCAGTTCCTTTTACGGAATATATCATGTCTGCCTTTTAACAAAACAAACAAACAAAAAGCATGTTAAAATGTAATGTCACATTTCTATCAATGAGATTCTTTCTCCACTTTTAGAGTTTGTTGCTGTTTGCTGTCGTTGTTGCCATTTACTTGTTTTGTGGCTTTCCTGGTCAAATTATGCAAATTCTGTATTTTTAGTCATGTGAAGTTACTAAAGATTGTGTTTGTGTGGTATGGTGGTTAGCAAATTATTAAATAGAGATTTCCTTAAGTGCTTTGAAACAGTAAGTCTTTTGGCTTCTGCCATTGGGTTCTTTGTGTGTATTGGAGCATGCCTTCAATCCTCAGGCTGACAGTTTGAAACTCTACCTTAGTCTTCACTTCCTGCTTACATAGAGCCCATGCTCAGCCCCAGGTGACAGAAAAGGGCTTTCTTGGGTCTTTCCCAAACACACACACAGCCCTGCATAGGCTCATGTTCTTCTAGATTCCCAGGAAAATGTTTGAGATTTTCAAAGCCCCCTATGGATACCTAATTCCCAAGTTTTCTCCTTTAAGTATTTTTGTCAGGCTCGTTAGCCTCAGCTGATATCACCACCTCAGAGAAGTGTGATGTTAAACAATTGCTGCTAATTTTTTCTTTTCATAATCAATGCCTTGGTGATGGGGCTGTTCCCAAACAGTGAGCTCTGAATCAAGTTAAATAAAGACAAACCCTAATAATAGAGCATCTCCAGGGAGCTTTCAAACAAGCCAGATAGTGACAGTTCTCTGGGGATGATGCTTTGTGGGCGGCTCTGAACCTCTTCTGCCTCCTCCAAAGGTTGCTAAGCTGCTGGTTTTTATACCTGCTGTGGTTGGGAGGCTGTTATTTTTCAAGGCTATGGCAGCACTGGGGAGATGGGGATGGGAATAAGAGGAGAGAAAGCCATGAAGTTTGCAGTTCTTACTGAGATTCAGCCATTTTCTTGAATAAATACATACATAGCCAAAGAACTGTTGTAAGCCTTTGATTAATACTCAGAATTCTGAAACGTTGATGTTCATGATTTTTGCCAGTGTTCTCATTGCTTTTGTGGAGGAGCTGATTTCCTGAGGTCCTTATTCCAGCATTCTAGAAGTGCTTTTCCTGTTTTGTGCTAATGGCATCTATTTTGAGATGATTAATTCACCACCATTTGAAACTCTCCCAGTCATGATGAGAGCTATTTGATATGAAAGCACTGATGGGAATCATCTTGCTGGAATGTTTTACTATCACTACCTGATGCTCTATTTCTCTTCATGCCTCTTTTCTTAAATGTAGTTAAACATAGAGAATAAATAAAAGAAACTTTGTCAGGATACAAGAGCATGAATGCTAGATCAGTTAACCAGAAACTCCCAAGGATGAAACTGATCAGCTCTTCAGGTCTAAAAATTGAAATGATTCAATTGTTATCACTTTCAGGTAGATATAGTTTTCCTTCTAAAAAGCATTTAAAGTGAAAATACCATGTTGCTTTTGAAAATGGAAGTCATTGCAAGATCACATGTTTCAGAGTGAGGGTAAAGTAACTGTTTTTGCTTCTTCCTTATTTAAAAACATTCAATAGTTATGTGTATTTTTCCTTAAAATAGGAAGATATGAACGTAAGATTTTAGGTTGATGCTTTAGTGAGCATCCACTTTAGGTTGATGCTCACTTAATAACATAAACAAACATTTTTAAGAACGTTTTTAATCCAGATTTAAGGAAGTTAATTATATTAAAAGTGGTAATAATAATTTAGCAATGTTTTAATAGGAAAATAATTATTGAGTAGTATTTCCTGTCATTTAAGATAGCCAATATTATCATAAAGTTTGGAGATTATGGATGCTTTATGTTATATTTGGCACATGGTTCTTATTACATAAGACTCTTCCTATTTATAAACTAGGAGCAAAGGGAGGTGATATAATTAAGTGTCTAAATTAATTCTATAGAACAAATAAATTCAGACCATAAAAATTTAGAATGTCATTATTCTCACAAGAATGAGCCAAAGTTTATCATTATTCTCTTTATATTTCTTTTAAAAGTGTTTGCAGAGCAAATTAATTGAATAAGTAAATTCTCAGGAACAAACTATAAAAGGTATGCACATACAAATTATTAATCTATTTAAAAATTTTGAGAGAGGTTCTTGCTCTATTGCCTAGACTGGAGTGTAGTGGTGTGATCACAGCTCACTGCAGATCCAAATTATTGCATTTAAATAATCCTCCTGTATCAGCCTTCCAAGTAGCTAGGACCACAGTGCACGCCACCATGCCTAGCTAATGAAAAAAAATTTTTTTTGTAGAGATGGAGTCTCATCATGTTGCCCAGGCTGGTCTTGAGCTCACAGGCTCAAGGGATCCTCCTGCCTTGGTCTCCCAAAGCACTGGGTTTATAATGTGCTCCTCCACACCCAGCTGACTTATTAATTTAGATTATTATTAATTATCTTTTAAAGCAGGCCGCTTTTCCCATTTGGAAACACTTTAATAACATGTATCAAGATATGTATTGGTGACTCATCTCTTCATTAAACATTTATTTCATTCCAATTAATGTGCTAGAGGCTGACAATGAAAAAGTAGACAGGGCTCTCATGGAATATGGTAGAAGACCCAGCTCTCCTCCTGACTCCATACTCCCTGAAGTTGACAGAAATAAAGTTGAAGCAAGTTGAGATAAGTGCTACGCAGGAACCGGAAGAGGCTGAGACATAAGAAAAGAGCATGGGGGAGAAGAACCTACTATATATAGTACAAGCATGGGAAACCTCTCTGATGAGGAGCTCTAAAGGATGAGACATTCTAGGTGATTCGGAGAATCATGTTAAGCAGAGAACAGCATGAGCAAAGTCCTGAGGCTGGAAAGAACTTGGAGTATTTCATGAATGAAAAAAGTCAATGATGCATAATAAGAAATTGAGAGTAGAAGGAAGTGAGAAGGGTGGGTGTAGTGAGATGAAGTTGGGGAAAAAGGCAAGGTCCAGATCAAGTGAGGCCTCCACAGGTCAAACTCTGGATGAAGTTTTGGGTTTTCCCCTCAAGGACACAGGACCTATACTTATTCAGCAAATAAAGCAGGACCATTTGGGGTTAAATGATAGCATAGACAACGCTTAGAGATTGTTTCCTAGGAAAATAAAATGAACACGTTGCTTCCAAAAGAATTTCTGTCAACAAAAAGACAAATTTTCAATCTCTCTTTTGGTTATGTGGGTACCATAAATTAATTTAGGAAGCTGCCAGAGCTCTAACAACACCAGAAACATTTTCAGGTATCTGTGGTAGCTGAAAGGCCTTCCAACTCAGGTCCTCATGGGCTAGAACATCTTGGATAGTTTAATAATAAGGTAAGACAGTTTTAGGCTGAAAATCAAATCAGGTCTTCATAATAATTGCTAACATTTATTGAGGACTTACTACATATCAAGCACTATTATCAGTGCTTCATGTGAATTAACTCATCTAATCTCTATAACCCTATGTAATTATTATTAATATCCTCATTTTTAATATGTGGAAACTAAGGCAAAAAGAACTCAGGTAACTTTCTCAGGGTTGTATATTTGGAAAGTGATAGAACTAGGATTTGAACCCAGCTAATCTGATATCAGAGGCCACGCAGTGTCCACTGCACCTCACTGTCTAATCTTAGGGTAATTATACTTCATGGTTTGGTTTAGGCACACTGCACGCCTGGAAACTCCATCAGTTTATGAAGGGGAGGCCCAGCTGCCCATATGATAAAAGGCTGATTATATCACTAGGTGGATTAACTGTCATAATGAAGATTAAAAACAAAAATGTCTTTGGTTGGAAAACCAAGTTAACATTAAATGAACTTCCTGATATGTATACGGAATCTGAGCCAGAAAAGTGCCTTTGAGGGAAAAAGTTGCTTAGGTCATCCAGTATTGGAAAATGGTTTCTCCTCCATCCCACATCCTGAAATAACCTGGGATGACTCATAAAGGAGGTGGCCATGGAAATACAAGCTTGGAAACCAGTGCCTAACTAAATTTGTTAAGGAAAAGATGGAATGGTATCTGACATGAGCACATTTTTTATCATATTTCCAAAATTTTGATTTTTAAACTGTGGTGATTGAAAATATATTTACCTATATTTGTGGCCTAAAACTAATTTAGAAGTATGTGACTTTTTGGGAATGTTTACTTGCAGCAGAATATACTATGTGCACATTTCCAGTACATATCAAAACTTTGTATCCTAAACATTTCTTAGTTATTTATATGCATCTTTTAAAAATTATATGTTAATTAGGAGAGCAGTAAATTCTATCAATGAGTTTTACAATTCAATATGCATATGTTAAAAAATAATCCACTAAAGGAAAATACTCATTTACCACATCTTTTGCACATATCCACATTCCGCTGATAATCTTCCACTAGAAATAACACAGAATAGCAATACGTGAAGAAACAAAAGAAGTCTTTAAAAAATATGTAGAAATCTCATGTTTTCTCTTGAAATAACATTTTCTACCTTCTAAACTTTATGTTGTAACTTATAGGAGTGAATACACATTGTTATGAATCTTACAGCTATGTGTTGATTTGTCCTGGTAAATTGAATTAGATTCTGGAATTTCTTCTGGTAATGATGACCTATAATAACAGAATGATTAAAAAGAAGAGAAAAGAGGAAGAAATAGAAATAAGTGCTGAAAAGACACAAGAAGACAAAAGCATAAATCAGAAGCAAAAATGTGAACAGTTGAGAAAGATGATAAAAGTAAGTTATTATCTGAAATTAAATGTATTTTAATTACTTCATTTTATGCTTATAATGTTAATATAAAGTTGAAATTAATTAGTTTTTGAACACTCTAAATGCAGGGTAATCTTCAGAATACTATAAAATATTGCCTTTCTATATCCACAGTTATTTCCAAGTTAAATATAACTATACTGTTAATGATTCTTAAACATGTGTTTACATATTCAAGGTATTGACATTTACATAAAAATGATGACATTTTACAAGCATCAGAGATACAATAATACAGGAAGATGGCATAAATTAGGTATTTTATCAATTTTATAGCTTCCCATTTTTAGGAATGATAGTGTCATATCACAAGTATATTATTATAACTATATTACACTGAGACATATGATACAAGCACATTATGCTCATAAACCTGTGTTAAGATTAATACTGATATTACATGGAGCAGATAACAATTCACTGGATGTATATGTCAGCCATCAAGTAGCCCTGACATATCAGAGTTGCCTTGGAATTAAAACCACGTTAGTGCAGCTGTATTAGATTCCCGAAAGATAAGCCCAGTGCTCTAAAACATTCATTGGGAAATTTTCTAGGTTGTAGACATTTTCAGTTAGTAGAAAATCCTTGAATCACTGCTAATTTCCACTTTTAAGTTTTCCCCTCTTCTGTGTGATCAACAGTTTTAGTAGACTCTGTTTTCCATTTCAAGTGATAACATAGTCTGATACTTTTTCAAGTACATGCCTTGATTAGTTGGTTAGAAATATTTACTATGTGGATAACTATATTAAAATATATGGATATGTTCTTATTATACAAGCTATTTTTCTATCTAATTGATATTAATAAAACAATACTTTTTAAAACCTGTGTAGTTTTCTACAAACATCTTATTCTCTGAAATGTGAACACCACAGCTTTTCTTCCTAAAACCAATTTAGAGTTATTTTTTGGACTGTCAACTGTTCAGAGACAATTTTGTTAATTTTAGACTGTACACTAAATATGAAGCATATTTGTGGCTAGAAATACAAAATCTAGTTAACTTTTTTTCTTATAATGATTATCTTCATTGCTTTTCAAACTTTACATCACATAATCAATTTTCATTTGATTTGTTGGTAGTACTTTGCATTTTGTTTTTCTATTTGTTATTTCAGAGAGTTAAGAATGTATTCTGATGATAATATGCCTTAAAACATCAACATATCCTAATTTTAATAAATACTATGAGGTCTGTCATTTGAGGAGTTTGATTTGTAATGAAGTGTAGTAAATATTTCTGTTTGCACAAAGCATAAAACGTTATAACATGTTCAAGTTTAAATCCTTTGTTGCATTCGAAATGATTCACTCATTTTCCACAGAAAAGCCTCAATTACAAAGTAAAAAAAAATTAAATAATCAGTAGAAGAGAAGTAGGTTTAAAAAGGATGCTCAAAGTGTATTGAAAAAAAAGGCTATGAGGCTGGGCAGGGTGGCTCACGCCTGTAATCTCAGCACTTTGGGAGGCCGAGGCAGGCATACTGCTTGAGGCCAGGAGTTCAAGACAAGCCTGGCCAACATAGTGAAACCTGGTCTCTACTAAAATTACAAAAACTAGCCAGTAGTGGTGGCGTGGCTTGTAATCCTAGCTATGTTGGGAGGTTCAGGCAGAAGAATTGCTTGACTTGGGAGGTGTAGGTTGCAATGAGCCAAGATCGTGCCACTGCACTCTAGCCTAGGCAACAGAGTGAGACTCCATCTCAAAAAAGAAAAAAAAAAAAGGATATGAAAAATATGTTGGGGATTTTCCACCAGAGAGAACACAAACCCACAAATAGGTAAAGAAAGACCAAAAATAGTCTTTTGGAAAATGTTGATAAGGGCTGATGGAAGATCAATGTAGTATATTTGGAACATTCTGGACTATACAACACTAAATGGCCCTTCACTGCAGGACTACTCAGAGCCTGATATGTACATTGTTTATTACTGAGAAGCTACATATAAGAGCACGCAGGGCTTCTGAAATAGCTTTGATGGTGGAAAATTGTTTGTTTCTTGGTAGTCACCTCATAGAATATCTGTGACAAATGCTTCGGGACATGGTGTGGTACCTATTTATGTCACCAACTTTATTATAGAATACATTTATTGAGGTTTCATTTAAATCTCAGGTCAAGTGATATTACATAAATTCCAACTCTCTCTTAATATAGTCATTTATCTTTGCAGATTACCTTGGAATGAAGGAAATTTCACCTGTTTTTGTAAAATATAAGATTCTGAGTTAATAAACAAAAGATTCTATTTTTAACTTTTAAAGTCTAATTAAAATTTCCAACAGCATAAATTAATGCTGCAGAATAGAGAGTTCAGAAACAGACATATGCAGACATGCTCAATTACTTTTTGATAAAATTACAAAGGCATTTCAGTGGATTTCACCAAAATAAAAATTTCTGCTCTGGGAAAGACACTATTAAGAGAATGTAAAGCAAGTCACAGATTGAGACAAAGGTTTGCAAGTCATATATCTAATAAAGGACTTGTATCCAGAATATATAAAGAACTTTCAAAACTTAGTAATCAGAAAATAACCCAACTTAAAAAATGAGTGAAAGATTTGAACAAACAATTCACCATTGAAGATACGGCAAATAAGCACATGAAAAGACGTTTAATATTGTTAGTCATTGGGGAAATGCAAATGAAAACCACAATGAATTGCCACTACACATCTATTAGAATAGCTAACATAACCAACGAAGAAACAGTACCAAAAACAACAATGACAAAACTGATACCACCAAGTACTGACCAGGATACAGGGAAATTAAAACTCTCGTACATTGTGGGGAGTTTAAAATAGTAAAGTCACTTTGAAAAATAGGTTGAGATTTTCTTATAAAGTTAAATATTCACTTATCCCCTAGAACCAGTAATTCTACTTCTAGCTATTTACCCAGGAGAAATGAAAACATGGTCATACAAGAACCTTTTCATAAAGGCTTATAGCAGCTCTATTCATAATCATAAAAAATTGGAAGGAACCCTTCAATGAGCAAATAGATAATCTGAGATGCATTCATATGGTGGAATACTACTAAGCAATAAAAAGGAAAAATATTCACACATAAACAACTTGAATGCATCTCAGATGCAAAAGAAGACTCAAAGGCTATGAGATTTCATTTATGTTGCATCCTGAAAAAGGCAAAACTATAGGGGATAGAATGGTTACCAGGGGTTAAGGATCAGGAATCTTGATTGTGGCGGTGGTCACAGGACTTGACACATTTTCCAAAATTCATAAAGCTATACTTTAAAAAGAGTAAATTTTACTGTATGTAAATAAATAATGAGTTTTAAAACCCCACCAAAAGATGGAGTGGAAGGAGGTAATTTAACTGCCTATACAGAAAGCTATTTGACACAAAGGACAAAGATAAAATCTTAGCCCATTATAAGTATGATAACCATATAATGTATCACCCGAACTGGACACTCGATGATGAAAGAGGGGTCTATGTTATTTAGAATGAGACAACAACCTAAGACTCTCCCAGGCACAATGAGCTGTACAGTCACCTTAATCTTAAGGAAAGTCAGAAAAACACACCAAAGAAGCTACTCACACCAATACAAATAAGTGTTGCTTATGTGGCCACATATTAACATGTGGCAACTCCATTGGAGATTGAACTGTAAGAGTCATCAGATTATAATGTGGCCACTCTTGAACCACAAGGTTATCACATGTTGTGACATACACAGGATTTGTAACATTATACATAGGAACAATTTTGTAGTCCAAAGCAATACAAAAATATCTGAATTATGGAAACTTCTCCAATGTTTTATTGTAACAAACATGCTAACAGTGTATCACCTATGCCCACTGTGTTTGTCTGGTCTTGGTCTTATATTGCTATAGAGAGATACCTGAGGCTAGGTAACTTATAAGAAAAGGAAGTTTAATTGGCTCCTGGTTCTGGAGGCTCTACAGGAAGGGTGGTGCCAACATCCAGTTGGCTTCTGGTGAGGTCTCAGGAAGCTTCCAATAATGGCAGAAGGTGAAGGGGGAGGAAGCATGTCACCTGGCAAGAGCGGGAGTAAGAGAGAGATAAGGAGGTCCCAGACTATTTAAAACAAACAGATCTCATTTGAACTGAGTGAGAACTCTGCCATTTGCAGATTAAATTTGAGTGAATGGGTTTTGCCTTAGCACACTCCTTCCTTCTTTTTCATTTATTTATGCTTTTCATAACCCTAAGTGTTACTTACCCAGCAATGCTTTGTGTCATTTGACTGTCAACTCTACACATCATTCTTACAGAAATATTTACTCTGTGTCATGCCCTGTACTAAACACTGAGGATTCATTGGAGTATGATCCTGCCTTCACAGGGATTTACAGTATTTTAGAGGGCATGTAGGGGAAAAGAAGGGGGCCAGGCTTGTAAACAGTATTCATCCATCTCTCAATGTGCTATCTTATTAAAAATACAGACAGAGCACATGGAAGGAGGGGCCTAATATAGCTTAGATAGGAAAAACTTAAAGAAGTGACCTCCAAACAGCTTTACCCTGAGGGTAGCAGGGAGTAATTGAAATGTTTCAAGCGATTTTAGTGATCTGATATGATTTGCATTTTAGAAAGATAACTCTGGCTGCTTTGTGGAACACTGAGAGAGAGAGAGAGTGAGAGAGAGAGAGAGAGAGAGAAATCAGGAGAAAAGAAATTCAGATAACAGACAAGAGATTATGGTGGTCTGAGGCTAGAAAGGGAGAGATACATTCAAGTCAGTCAGAAGTCTGAATCAATTGAATGGGTTGTGGTGGTGAGGAGAAACTCTAGGATAACACTAAGGAATAATAAGAGATTCCATTTGTTAGATGCTGCATATCCATGCAGGATAAAGCTGATGTATTTTACAGATGAGGAGATTACAATTCCAAGAGATTAGTAATATTCACAAGTCCAAAGAATTGATGAGTAAATGGTAGAATCCAAGTCATCCTGGCATTAAGGCCATGAACCTGATCAGAGTGTTAATTTGGGCATCAACTAATTGTCTGCTTTCTCTGGTTCAGAAAGTTGACTGCTTGAGTTTGAATCCAAGACCTACCACATGCTAGCGGTGTGACCCTAAGCAAGTTATTTAGTCCCTTCAGTCTATACATTTCTCATGTATATAATGACAATGAAAGTGGCTTTAACTTTCTGTATTTGCTCAGCTCAGTTCCTGGCACATGTAAGCACCCAGTAAAGATGAGCTGGTCCTCCAGAGTGGGGAGGTTTTTTGCAGGTATGAGGCTATACAGACCCAGCTCCTTAACTGCACAGAGGCATAAACAATGTATGGCAAACATCCTTGGCTCTCAATCTGTTTGCCTGTTTTTGAGGGCTCACTGGTTCTTCCTCATGTCCCAGATCTCTAAAGGGGAAATCCTCCAGGACCCAAACCTTGGATCTCCTCTTTTCCATCTACATCCTCTTTCTATGTGATTGCACCCATTTTCTTGACTTTAAATGTTGTGTATATTCTAATGACTCTCACATTTCAGTCTCCAGTTCTCTGCCTTAGAGCCATGTACATGCTGCCTCTTGACAACTCCACATGAATGTCTGCAGTCCAAAACCAAGCTTCTGACTTTCTTCCCAAAACTCACTCCTCCTGTAGCCTGCCTCAGTCAGGTTCATGGAAAATTTTAAATTCAATTTGCTTAGATCCAAAACAATGGTGTTGTACTTCTTTTTATTGCATCCCACATCAGATTCATAGAAAAACCTATTAGCTATGCCTTCAAAATATATCCAGAGTCAGACTACTTCTCATCATCTCTACGGCTACCTTCCTCATCTGAGCCACCTTCTTGCTCACCTGGATTGGTGCAATCACCTACTAATTCATCTCACTGCTTCTCTGCTATCCAGCTGCTGAATATGTCTAACAAGGCAGACACAGTGGTCCTTTAAGACACAAATCAGATCACATAACTCCTCTATTCTGACCCTTCCAAAGATGTCCCATGATCTAAGCACCCTATATGACCTATACCCCTGTTATCTTCTTGACAAAATTGCCTGCAGTACTCCCTTTCACTAACTGCTGCAGCCACATGGGCCTCATTGCTGGTCATGGAACTTGTCAGCCATGCTCTCATTTCAGGACCTTTGCACTTGTGGTGACCTCTGCCTGGAAAGCCCTTCCTCCAGACAGGGAGGGCTAGCTCCCACACTTCCTGCAATCTTTACCCCTCTTATCTCCTGAGAGAAGCATTTCCTGGTCTAAATGTCTACCTACCTAAAATGTGAGCTACATGTAATGTTTCTTGTTCCACTTTGTTGCTTCATTTTTAGTTTTTATCACAATCTAACTTACTGAACACACACACACACACACACCTCTCTCTCTCTTTCTCACACACACACACCTTGCTTATTGTTTCTTTTTCCTAGTAGAAGTAAGCTGCATGGGGCACCGGCTTTAACCTGTTTTATTCACTGCTGTGTCCTCAGTGCCTAGAACAGTGAATCCTCAGTGCTTAGTACAGGGCATGACACAGAGTAAGAGTAAGTATTTCTCTAAGAGTGATGCATAGAGTTGACGGTCAAATGACACAAAGCATTGCTGGGTGAATGACACGTAGGGTTGCTGAAAGCATAAATAAATGAATGAGAAGGAAGGAGTATGCTAAGGCAAAACTCATTCTCTCAAATTTAATCTGCAAATGGCAGAATTCTCAGCATTTTAGGATGAAAAACTAGGGATGTTTCTAAACCAACATCAAAGGTGCAATTGGTGAAGGTTAGGAGAGAGGAAAGGTGGAAGGGTCTGCCCTATTGAATTACAGAGTAAACATTACAGGAAGCACCTTTGATTCTAAGGCTGGGTCAGAAAGTGGAGATATATAGGCCCCACACACCTGGTTTGCTTGTTTTGTTATTGATTGCTGAACTTAAAGGGTAGTATAACGAGGCAGGTGTGATCCTTGTTCACAAGACAGGCAGTTTAGTACCAGGTCAAGATACAAACAGCATCTCCTACACTCCCTTCACACTGCATTTGGGCTACATGCCCCTAGGAAACATCTAAAATTGCCACTGTACTCTGAGGAAAGGTAAAAGAGTAAGACATCAAATCAGGAGCCTTAGGGACTCTTTGGAAGTGGGGATTGTGATGACACAGAATAGCTGGAAACGAATGACATGCCCTGCTTCCTAAAATTGATGGGGATTGCTTCATGTGTGTATCCAAGCACAGCCCCTTGGAAGTAATGCTATATTTGAAGAATTTTATAATTTTCTGGCCCGATCTGCATGTTTCTTTTCTTCCTCCAGTTTATTTGACGGCTGAGTATGTTTTGGAGTTTCCCTCAAAGTCTGTTCCAAGGAACAGACGTATCTGTTGGCATTATCTAGGAATTCATTACAGCTGCAGAATCTGCATTTTAACATAATCCTGAAGTGACTTGGATGTATGTAAAAATTTGAGAAGTTTTATTTTAAAGGACTATCAGAGAAGAGCAAAACCTCAGTGCTTCTCAAAGTATAGTCCCTGGACCAAAAGCATCAGGATCACTTGGGAACTTGTTAGAAATGCTGATTTTTAAAACTTTTATTTTAGGTTCAGAGGTACATGTGAAGATTTGTTACGTAGGCAAACATGAATCACAGGGGTTTGGTGTACAGATTATTTCATCACCCAGGTATTAGGCCCAGTACCCAAGAGTTATTGTTTCTGCTCCTCTCCCTCCTCCCACCCTCAACTATCAAGTAGACCCCAGCATCTGTTGTTTCCTTCTTTGTGTTCATAAGTTCTCATCATATAAGTGAGAACATGTGGTATTTGGTTTTCTGTTTCTGCATTTGCTGAGGATAAGAGCCTCCAGCCCTATCCATGTTCCTGCAAAAGACATGATCTTGTTCATTTTTAATGGCTACATAGTATTCTATGGTGTATATGTGCCACATTTGCTTTATCCCATTTGCCATTGATGGGCATTTAGGTTGATTCCATGTCTTTGCTATTGTGGATAGTGCTGCGGTGAATATTTGTGTGCATGTGTCTTTATGGTAGAATGATTTATATTCCTCTGGGTACATACCCAGTAATGGGATTGCTGAGTCGAATAGTAGTTTTGCTTTTAGCTCTTGGAGGAATCACCATATTGCTTTCCACAATGGTTGAACTCATTTACACTCCCACCGACAATGTATAAGTGTTTCCTTTTCTCTGCAACCTTGCCAGCATCTGTTATTTTTTGACATTTTAATAATAACTAGAAATGCAGATTTTTAGCCCTATCTCAGAACTACTGAATCAGATGCTCAGGTGGAACCTACTGCTCTACATTGTAACAAGCCTTTTAGGTGATGCTGGTGCTTGCTAATATTTGAAAACCACTGATTTGGGTGGACTGCAAGATTCAGTCCAGGTGGGGTGTAATGACTGCCCTGGAAGTCAGAGATGAGGATGCTGGATGTATTGCTAGCTGCAATTAATTAGCTGTGTGACCTTGGGGAAGTAGCTTGACTAATTAACTGGATCTAGTCTCCTTAGTTGCAAAGAGAAAAATATATAAATTCCTTGGAGTGAAAGTTCTGCAAGTGGGATTTGTGGGGACCCAGGTGGTGTATTGAGGGCCTTACCAAAAATTTAGTAATTTCAGAAATAAAAATAATAGAACAAATAATAAAAATAATAAGCAAAAGTGTATTGTGCTTAAATATATTCAGTGATTTTGAAATATAGGATACGAATGTTACAGAACTATTATAAAATCCTCCTCCCCATATGTTCCGAAGTCTGAGCTGCAGAAGCCTGATCAGTTCTCAGTAACTTTTAGTTAACAGGGGGCAGATCATTTCATTAATGTGTTTTCACATCATTTTCTTATTGCCATTTTCATTAGTTAATTTCCCACTTTTATTTGCTACAGTTATACTATGTTATCATTGCAATTTTTAATAATGGTTCAATGACTCATGAGTGGCTCATTGATGCTTTGTTTTATTTTTTTTGACATGGCATCTCTTTCTAGATTGCTAATTTAAAGTGCCAATGCAATAATTACAAAAATGTGATTTCAGAATTACCCTGGTGATGCAATAAATAGCACTTTTAGGTGAATGTAAGATTTGAATCTGATTACATAGGGACAAGTGAATCTTCAATATGAAGATTTTACATGGCAGTTGAAAGAGTGTCATATGAAATGAAAAAATATCATCTAAACATTTTCTTTTACTCTTCACCACGTCTGTTATGAATCTTTGAGAATACACCGTTATATTTGTAGCTTTTCTCATTGACAAAAAGACAAATATCATATTCTATCCAGAAGCTTACTAATAAAACATTAATGACATATAACATCTCAGTAGAAACGAGACAAAAACTCTTGCTGGATTCCTTTGTGACAGCATTGGATGATAGTATAATCCCAGTAATGTGTAACATGGAAGAGCACCTGCTCACACTCACATGCATATGCTAAGATGGATGAACACAGTAAGATGCAAGCCAAGAATCTACTTTGTGCACACACACCTAGCACATAGATGACGGAATAATGCTCAATGACTTTATTTTTATTTAAAATTTTATTTGTATACAGTTATGGGTTACAAGGGTAATTTTGTTACATGGATATATTGAATAGTGGTGAAGTCAGGGCTTTTAGTGTGTCCATCAACAGAATAACATACATTGTATCCATTAAGTAATTTCTCCTCTCTTTCTGCTTGGGCAGTAGAGTTTTGTTTATTTATTTTTATTTCATGTGATATCCCCAAGAACAGATTCTCAGCAACATATTATTATCTCCAGTATCAAAATGTATCACTGCACAGCCAAATCAGTAACATTTTTCAAGATCAAACTGTGGAGTAGATGGCTTGATTGACAAGAGTCTGACTTGTTTCCCCAAATAAGTTGAATTTTTTACTTTTCTAAGAGAAAAATCAATAATCTCATTGGCCATTACACACACACACACACACACACACACACACACACACACACACACACACGCTGTAACCGAATAAGAAGAACGTTTTCCAGAGCCCAAAACAACCAGAGTGATTAGGAATCCATTAGCTGCCATCTTTCAAATTACGTATTCAATCTTACAGCTTTTGAATGGATATGGTCATCTAATGGTGCACTGTAGTCTTCAGCGAAATCCTATACACAATTTCTTGGTCCATCCATGTTCAATGGGACTATGTAAAACTGTTGGAGCCAAGAATCTCATACCACCATTTTTACCTCTAGTTTCATGTTCATATTTTATCCACAGTTTATATAACTCCTCTGTTTAGTTTTCCTGAATTTACATTCATGGAATCAATGTTGTGCAGCACACACATTTTTAAGGAATTAAGGCCTACGGAGTCTTTCAAGGAAACCAAGGATTGCTTTCCAGTTTAAAGCTGCTTTCCTCTTTTTGTGTTTTCTATGGACCTAAAGAAATGAAAACTCTCAGTTGAGATTTTCAGGAAAGTACCTGACCGCTGACTGACTCAATACGTTGCTATGAGAAATTAAATATGCAAATCATTTTTACATGCATGTTTATATAGGGAAAACACCTGCACATCTGGATCCCCAGCAGTCTCTGCTGATTAATATGCATGTAACCCAGAACTGCCCATTGCTGGGTAATAAGAGTTTTAAATGTACTTGGCTTATTTTCAAGTAAATCTCTGGGTCTTCAGTACTGCAATTAAATGTACCAGGTTAGATGCTCATTTCATGTTAAACCACTTCCTACCCTATGAAAGAAGTTCTATTTTTGCATTTAATAGATATTTTTTCTTTACTTTGGAAGAAAAAAAAGGCTCCTGTTAACAGCAAACAATGAGATTTACAATGTAAAGAAAACCATCTGGTAAACTAGAATGTTTTACAGAGTGATTTAAAAAAGTAAAAAGGTTGAGGAAGATGGTTCTGCCATGAAACAGCTGAAAGATCAAACGTAACTGAAAAACACTGGGGCCAGGTTGCCTCTGATGAATGATATCTCCTTTTTGATAGTGTACTTGTAAAATTCAGATTGTACATGCACCATTTTATTTGGGAATCTACAAAGCCTTGGAGATAGGTAGCAACAAGTTGATTATTTTTTTTAAGGTGGAGAAATTGAAGCTTGGCATCCCAATGTCCCATTCAAGATGTTCCAAGCAGTAGATGGAAATGCAGGTGAGCAGTAGAGTTCATTCTAATTCACTTCCCTTGTTCAGGCCCCTCCCACCGTGCCAATGCTATTCTTTCTGCTTGGGTATTGCTCATTCTTCGCCTGAGAGTATTTGTTCCATCTTCTCTAGAAATGAAAGCTTTAACCTATGGGCTTTTCATTTAAATAACATCATTTACATTTTATTTTATTTTTCAGACAGGTCTCCAGGGAGAGAATCTCTGGGAATTAATTATGTACCACACAAGACTTTTAAAAATATGAGGTTCAAACTGGCTGATGTTACTTACGGAAATGGACTGTCAAATAAAACAATCTAAGAAATATTTAACAGTGACATCTGACACATATTATTCCAAATTAGGTATCACATATCTTATGACAGTCCAACAGAAAGCAGAGTTTTATTGTGCATATTTTGCCTTAAAAGATTATTCTTTTTGCACCTTAGTAATACAAATAACAGTTTATAAGCATTTACACTCTATCATTAAAAACTTACATTAATATAAGACTATTCTAATAGAACCTAGTTTGAACACATGTGTATTTGTGGGTTTATATAAGTTCATATGTCAAACATTAGACAATTTTAATTGCTGAACTTAACCTTTAAAACAACTTAATGAGATAAGTAGTATTTTTATTCTACACATACAAGGAAAGTGAAACCTTTAAAACGTGAGGGAGGGTGAGTGACTCATTCAATGTTACTGGGCTTTTGCCTGTCCCTTTTGACCCTGCCAACAGAAATATTTCTTCCTCTGTCCTTTCTTCCACACACTTCACCTTCTATTTACTTAAATATACTTTTGTTCTTCTGAACTCAAGCTAGTACTTATGATATGGGGAAGACAAATTAGTAAAGAAAGGAAGTTGATATTTAGTCCAAAAATAAGCAACCTAGTAAAAGAATACAAAAGTGATGATGAGATCAATAAAATATTCTAGCGTTGGCTCTAATTTTCTGGTTTTTGCTTTACAAACTAGTTTTATTTTACATTGCCAATGACTTTTGGAGTCACTCTCTTCACACCACTTTAGCCCACCCATTGATAATCACACTTTTATATCTGTCAGTGAAATTTATTCAGTCCTGATATAGTCAATGTAGACATTCTGTTCTCAGATTACAACTTTCTTTTCTTTCAGTTCTCTCTTTTATTTCCAAGAAATCAGCCTTTGCCTACACTCAGAACTACAGTCCTTTCTTGTTTTCCTCCCAGGCTCCTCTGTCTTAATTTATTTCACTTTTCTCTGCTCAGCTTAGAATTTGCTTCTCTTCAATCACCGTCTTACAAATATTCTGAACTCCCTTGACCTCTTAACCTTTTCTTGCACTTGACCAACCAAACTCCATCTATATTTGGACAAATCCCAGAATCTACCTTTTTCATATGCAGACTTCTGGGAAGTGCTGAATACAACTGTGCAAACTAAGGCATTAGCCTTAGTTTTACAATTGTGGTCACTGACCTCAAAGGGCTTGTTCTTTTTCTCTAATAATACTATTTTCAGTCTTATATAGTCTCTTTTGCTTATTTTTTACAGCACTTAAGTAAAATATTCTCCACTCTTGTCAAGCCTTCATTTCCTTATCTCATCATCATCTTCACAGAAAAAAAAAAAAAAAAACTAGAAAGAATCAGAGGAAAATTACCTCAACCTTCTTCAACCAAGTCCAAGTATTTTTCTTTCCTGAACCGTACTGTTTTAGTTGGGGTTCTGCTAAAACCTAAGGTGAGATAACATAGAAATGCTAATGCTTTGTAGGAAAGTGTAATCCCAAGATGATGTGAGTCAGAGGATGGTGCAATGGTTTGAATGTTTGTGTCTCTTCCAAAATTTATACTGAAACTTAATCACCAATGCAATAGTTTTAGAGATATGAACTTTGGAAGTCATGAGGACTCTGCCCTAGTGACTGGCATTAGCATCCTTATAAAAGAATTCAATGTTTGGTGGCTCATGCCTGTAATCCCAGCACTTTGGGAGGCCAAGGCAGGAGGATCATGGGATCAGGAAATCGAGACCATCCTGGTCAACATGGTGAAATCCTGTCTCTACTAAAAAAAGTGCAAAAATTAGCTGGGTGTGGTGGTGGACACCTGTAATCCCAGCTATTAGGGAGGCTGAGGCAGGAGAATCCCTTGAACCAGGGAGTCGGAGGTTGCAGTGAGCCGAGATTGTGCCACTGCACTCCAGCCTGGTGACAGAGTGAGATTCCGTCTCAAAAAAAAAAAAAAAAAAAAAATTAGGACTCAATGTTGAAGGGAGCTCTCTTTTGCCCTCCCATCCCTTCCAGCACATGAAGACATAGTGTTCCTTTTCTCTGAAGGATGCAGCAAGAAAGTGCCATCTTGGAAAGGGAGACAAAGCTCTTACCAGACACCAAACCTGCTGGCACCATGGCCTTGGACTTCCCAGCCTCCAGAACCACAAGAAATAAATTCATGTTGTATGTAAATTATCCAGTCTGTGGTATTTTGTGATAGCAGCACAAATAAACTAAGACAGATAGAAAGCAGATATAGGTGATGCAGCATTCACCTGTCTGCTGCTTTGTGAGATGCAAAGTCACTCACCCAGCGGCCTCTCCCTTAAAACCTGTACCGAACATAGGTATTCCAGAATAGAATGAGGAATAGATGAGGACATTTCCAACAGTTCCTGCTCATCTTTTGCCTTTTCATGGGCCAAAGTTTGTCTCAGAGGCAGTTACTTTTCCACACTTCTCTCTTGTGGCACTTGGTACCTTTTCAAATTTTGTTTTCTGTCTCCTTTCTATCATCTCCTTTTTAAGGTATTATTTACACCTATATTTGACTGCTGGAAGTTTCCCATGGTTCACTGATATCCTTTTTAATCTTTAGAGCTGTTTATCTCTCTATGATTTATTTTGGACAATTTCTATTTGCTATGACTTCAGGTTCACTAACCTTTCCTTCTGCAATATCTAATCTACAATTGTTTTCCTATCCACTGTATTTTGCATCTCAGACACTGTAGTTTTCATCTCTAGAAGTTTGATTTGTATCTTTTCATGTCTTTCATGTCCCCACTTAACATATTTGATCTTTCCTCTAGCTTCTGGAATATATGGAGTAGTTAAATAACTGTTTTAATGTCCTTGTCTAATACTTTTATCACTTGTAGCATTTCTAGATGAGTTTCTGTTGATTTTTCTCCTATGGGTTACATTTTTCTGCCTTTTTGCAAACTTGGTAATTTTTTGTTGGATGCCAGACATTATGAATTTTAGCTTATTGGGTATTGGATTATTTCTTTTTTATTTTTTTGAGACAGGGTTTTGCTCTGTCACCCAGGCTAAAGAGCAGTGGTGTGATCACAGCTCACTGCAACCTCAACCTCTTGGGCACAAGTGACCCTCCTGCCTCAGTCTCTCAAGTAACTGGGCCCACAGGTGTGTGCCACCACGCCTGGTTAATTTTTGTATTTTTTCTAGAGACAGGGTTTCACCACATTGCCCAGGCTGATCTCAAACTCCTGAGCTCAAGCAATCTGCCTGCCTTGGCCTCCCAAAATACTGTATTACAGATGTGAGCCACCATGCCCAGCCAGGTGCCAGATTGATCCTTTCCTTCCTTTCCTTCCTTCCTGTCTCACTCTGTTGCCAGCCTGGAGTGCAGTGGCATGATCTCAGCTCACTGCAATCTCTGCCTCCTGGGTTCAAGCAATTTTCCTGCCTCAGCCTCCTGAGTAGCTGGGATTACAGGCACACACCACCACGCCAAGCTAATTTTTGTATTTTTAGTAGAGACGGGGTTTCACCATGTTGGGCAGGATGGTCTCGATCTCCTGACCTTGTAATCCACCAACCTCAGACACCCAAAGTGCTGGGATTACAGGGGTGAGCCACTGCGCCTGGCCTGGATTATTTCCTTCTAAAGTTATTCTCCAGCTTTGTTTTGAAACAAGGTTAAGTTGCTTTGAAACACTGTGGCCCTTTCAGGTCTTGCTTTTAAACTTTGCTAGTGAGAACTAGAGCAGTGTTTGATCTAGGGTTAATTTTCCTCACTATTGAGGTGCTCTAACTGATGCTTTTAGTTCTTCATATGTTTTCATCTACTCCCCAAAAAGCATGTAGTATGACTGGCTTAGGTATCTGTGCATGGGCTCTCCAAGACCATCCCCAAGGTGTATGATTTGCTAGGAGAACTCACAGGACTCTCTATATGTTGTACTCACTGTGAAGATTTATTACAGCAACAAGATAGAAATCAAAATCAACAAAGGAAAAGGGCACTTGGGGTGAAATCTGAAACAAACTGGGTGTAGGCTCTCAAAGACATCTCCAAGTGGAGTCACACAGGATGTGCTTAATTCTACCAGCAACAAGTCAGGACAACATGTGTGAAATATTGTCTACCAGGCAAGCTCATTACAAACTAAGTGCCCAGGGGTGTTCTTGGGGGCTGGTCTTGTGGGCAGCCTCTGTCTGGCATATACCAAGATTCCAGACTCCCCAGGAGAAAGCAGGTGTTTAAAAATAAAGCACATTATTTGTATGAGTAGTTTAGGCACAATGAACCATTCTTACTGGGGAACAGTTGTAACTCTCGTGAAATCCAGGAGCAGCCTTGCAAGCAGGTATTTGCAAGTTATTACAGCAGTTCCAGCCCTGCTATAATAGCTCTTCTGCACAGTGCTGATCCCTTAAGTTTCCTTAGCACCTTATAGTTCTCCTATAAACCCACTGTTCTACTGCCTGTCTGCCACAGATGGTCAACTCTGTGAGAAAAGAAGGCATATTATGAGCCCGTGAGAAAAGAAGAAACTATACTTCATTCAATATTGTGTCTCCTGTGCCTAGCCTAAAGCTTGGCATAAAGTAGATGGTGAAAAATACTTGTTAAATGAAGATAAAGGATTAATACTGTGAGAACATATAAAACTCTTAAAACTATAAAGATACATGGGCAAAGGACATAAACAAATCAATATTCACTAATAAGCAAATCATCTGACTTTAAAAATTGGGAGTTCTTTCTAATGTATCAAAGTGACAACAGTCAAATAAATATTAATATAAAAAGTTAAGGATGTGGATAAATGGTAACTGTTATTCATTGCTGAAAATAATATGTAAGTTATAAATGACTGATTTAGTAATGTGTATCAATAATTTAAAATGTTCATAACCATGTCCCAGGAAATTTCACTTATAATAATTTATCATATAAAACATTGAGATAAAAAAGACATAAAGCTGTTAATTGCAGCATTATTTAAAATGGCATGTATGTGCTAACACTACAAATGTCCAATGATAGGAGAAGGTTAATTAAATTATAAGATATAAATAAAATGAGATATTAAGAAGTCAACTATAGATTGCTTTCAATACTTTATGATGACATGTAAAAACACCACAATATAATAAGTGAAAAACTCAAGATATCAAACAGTCAACATATTTTGTTCCAAATTCTGTGTATATATATGTATATTTACATATAAAATGTGTATTATTAAAACTATGATAAAGTTGGGAAATATATATGTTAATATTAACTACTTGTGATGAGTTTAATAATGGGGTCACTGTTCTTATTTTTCTTTTTAAGTGCTTTTCAAATGGGTATTTTTGTAATTAGGATACACATGTGTATACTTGCATACATATACATTCATACAAATGAACATGTATTTCCTAATTTGTTTCATTATTTGATTATTGAATAATAACTACTATGGGGAGAAGAATCTCAAATTAAATATCATATATGAAGTACATGAATAAAAAAAATTATACTTGTCATCATGAGAGGACCAATTCTCATCGGAGACATCTGGGGAACTCACTAAGTCTTAGCTGGTACTTATCCAGCACTACTCACCATTAGCAATATTTTATTTAAAAATATACTTCTGAACATGTGATTGTTTCATTTCAGAAATTAAACACTTTTTCAATATCCACACAGTTGAGATTTCTGCTTCCTTTTCATGTGATCTTAGGGTTATTTATGTCTATTTCTGAAGTCTAGTGTATCAAAGTATTCACCAGATATTTTATACTGTCTTTGAAATTTTGATTTTACTGTCTTTCATAAGTTTTAAAATATTTGCTTTTAAAATGGGAGTGAAAAGTGCAATCATCAAAGGTTAATTAAATTTCTCCCATCTGGAAATATGAATATTCTGAATATTTACATAGGATTAAAAGATTTAGACACACATATGCGCGCGCACACACACACACTCACCAGAGACAGAGACAGACTTGTAACTTCTACTTCCAAAACCCTAATAAATAAAGTTATGTAATTTGATGACAAATTATTTATTAAACAGAATCTATACTGACAAGTTGTATTCTCTGCATTTTCCTATCTGATTATGTTTCCATCTCATTCAAACCATTATAGACAATGAATATTTTGATTAGTCATGTTGGGATACTGAATTATGTCTAAAACCAAGCTGCTTCTCTGTCCTGGTTTGGATTTCTTCTAGAGGAAAGGCCAGACCAAGAACTTGGGTATAAGTAACTTGTTTGGGAGGTAATCCCAGGAGACATATTGAGGACATGGGGAGTGAGTCAGGGAACCCAGGAATGCTTGAAGCAGGTGTTCATGATCAGGCTTCTTCTGAGGGCAATCTGGATCTTGTTTTCTCTGGAGACCACCAGAGAGACTGTGTGGAACATGCCTCAGAAATGTCCCACTTAAGGACAAGGAAGCTGGGGTATGAATTCTTTTTATGTACCAACACTTGTCTATATTATTTGAAGGTCATCACAGGGACATTGACTCCCAGGCATTTTCAGCCATCCCCATGAGCAGGCTGCACATGCCAACAGGCAGAGAGGAATGCCGATGCTCTGTGGGTGGGAGCTGTCTGTGGGAGACTTCTGGTGTGGAGGAAGGCCCCGACTACACCTCTGTGTGGAACAAGACATGGTCAGGGGAAAGAAGTGATGCTTTCACTTTTATTCTTTCACAGAGTCACTAGTTCTGACATCAGTCTTAGCACTTAGGAGCCCAGTGACTTTGAGCCAGTTATTAATCCTCCCAAATGCCAGTTTTTTTTATCTGGACTTAGGTTTGGTCAGAACAAGTATCTGAAACTTAGAAGTATGGAAAAAAATTACTACATATTCCCTCAGTGTTGTGCTGGGCTTGATTTTCTATTGGCTTGGCTATTTTACAACTCTGTAGGGACAGAGGTTAATTTGTAGATTTTTGTCGTATAGAATGGAAATAATTTCTATCTGATAGAATAGAGCACCCCAAAGGTGACAGTTATGCTTCTCGTGGACATTATTCCATTTGGTATTCAACCCAGAAATCTTATCCTAGTATTGCCTACAAACATCTGGCATCTAAATGTTCTTTGAACTGGTTTTAATATGTCAGTGGACTTTTGTTAATGAATGAATTGAATAAAAATATTTGGCATGTACTCATTTTACATTTACTGGAGAGTCATAATTTTTGCTTCTTTGAAAACAATAATGTTACAGTTTTATAAACTTATTTTAGCTGTGAGACTCTCCCATCCAAGCCTCCATGGACCCACTATAGGTAAAATGGATGAGTATGCAGGAAGTGGTGTATGCAGGAAGTGCTGAATAGGCAGGAAGTGAGTATGCAGGAAGTGGTGACCTGCCCACCTACAAGCCTCTCACAGGCTGCTGAGGAATCTCTCTGCCTCTTTGGAAGTGAGCTTTTTAACTGCTCTTCTAAATGATTCTCAGTTATCTTTTGGTCCTTTCTTTGTTTCAAAACCCTTTCTTTAACAGAAAAGAAAATTGTAGAGACAAAGACCACCCAAATGAAAATTAAACAGATTATTTAGCTGGAGCTTGCTATACAAAGGAGTCAGCCACCATCACTTGTGATACACAGAGACTTAAAGACAGGAAGAGGAGAGGGAAAGCTTACAGGGAAAAGGAGGAGGCTTCAGGTATGCACTGACTGGAGGCTGTTGGCATGGGAAAGCTGGAGGTGGGCTGACTAGAAGTAGAGTTCCAATGTGATTCGGTTGGGGAGCATATTTTACTTTCTGTGTTTCGAAGTAGGAAGTGGGAGGACAGTGGCAAAAATTAGGGAAGCTGTCAGCTATTAAGTACTGACTACTTTGGGTTGATGGCTACAGAAATTGTAATTTGACTTCTTTGACTGGCTGCTGCAGATTGTGGGTCAAAGTTCTCTTTTTATATATGATCTGGCCATTGTCCATTTGTATTTTCAGTCCATCAAAATGAAGGCTTAAGTGTATTGAGTTGCGTGAGGTTCTGCACTCAGTGACTAAGGAAGACTATATTGCCTGTGAATTCTAGCCTTAGCTTAACTGTAAAGAACTAAAGTTCCTTTGGTTAGAAAGTAAAACAAATCCCTGAGGCCCAGACCAAGACTAGGAAATAACAAAAACTGGGAGGGCAGATTAAAGAGGAGATAGAGAGAGAAATTGAGATAGAAAGTTTATTCAAAGGGATAATAATAGAGAACTCCCCAAACCTAGAGAAAGATTTCAATATCTAAGCACAAGAAGGTTAAGAACGCCAAGCAGATTTAACTCAAAGAAGACTACCTCAAGGCATTTAATAATCAAACTCCTAAAGGTCAAGGATAAAGGATCCTAAAAGCAGCAAGAGAACAGAAACAAATAACATACAAAGGCACTTCAATACTTCTGGCAGCAGCCTTTGCAGTGGAAAACTTACAGGACAGGAGAGAGTGGCATGATATTTTTTAAGTGCTGAAGGAAAAAAACTTTTATCTTGGAATAGTATATCCAGCAAAAATGTCCTTCAGACATGAAGGAGAAATAAAGACTTTCCTAGACAAACAAAAGCTGAGGGATTTCATCAACATCAGATCTGTCCTAAGAGAAATGTTAAAGGGAGTTCTTCAATTTTAAAGAAAATGAGATTAACAAGCAATAAGAAATCACCTGAAGGTACAGAACTCATGGATAATAGTAAGTGCACAAACACAGAATATTATAACACTGTAATTGTGGTGTGTAAATTACTCCTATGTTGAGTAGAAAGACTAAAAATGAACTTATTAAAAATAGTAAATAACTTTTTATATCTTATAATAATATTATATATTATACTTATATATGTATATATTATATAATTATAAATATTATATAATTATAATATATATTAACTATTTATATCTTATACTGTCTATATCTTAAAAAATAACTTTTGAAGAAAAGTATTTTACTTTAGAAAGTAAAACTTTCTAAATATATAACTAATATATTAAAAATACATTAAAATATAATACAATAAAAATGTAAATAATAGCTTTTGAAGATATAGACAGTATCATAAGATATAAATAGAAACAACAAAAAAGTTTAAAAGTGAGGCGGATGAAGTTAAAGTGTAGCGTTTTTATCAGATTTCTCTTTGCTTATTTGTTTATACTGTTAAGTATTCATGAGTTTAAAGTAATGGGCTATAAGATGTCATTTGCAAGGCGTATGGTAACTTCAAATAAAAGAAAACCTACAAGAGATACACAAAAAATAAAAAGCAAGAAATTAAAACTTATCTTTTGTGAAGGAGAAAATTACCTTCACACAAAGGAAGACAGGAAGGAAAGAAGAAAGGAGAGAAAAACAAAAGACAATCAGAAAATAAATAGCAAAGTGAGAGGAGTAAGTCCTTATCAATAATAACATTGCATGTAAATGGACTAAACTCTCAAAACAAAAGACATAGAGTAGCTGAATGGATTTTTTAAAAAAGAACCAATGATCTGTTGCCTACAAGAAACACACTTCATCTATAAAGACATACATAGACTAAAAACAAAGAATATCAAAAAGATATTCAATGCAAATGGAAATCAAAAAAGAGCAAGAGTAGCTATATATTGGACAAAATAGATTTCAAGTAGTATCTATCAAAGTTTCAGTAGTATCTATCAGACAAAATAGAATTCAAGACAAGTACTATAAAAAGAGAAAAAGAAAGTCATTATATAATGATAAAGGGGTCAATTTAGCAAGAGGATATAACAATTTTAAGTATGTATGTACCCAACAGTGGAATACCAGATATATGAAGCAAGTATTAGAGCTAAAGAGAGAGATAGACCCCAATACAATAATAGCTGGAGATTTCAACACCCCACTTTTAGCAATGAATAGATCATCCAGACAGAAAATCAACTAAGAAATATTGAACTTATAGAAGATCTGTGCTATAGACCAAATGGACCTAATAGATACTTATAGCACATTTCATCCAACAGGTAAAGAATACACATTCTTCTCCTCAGCATATGGATCCTTCTCAAGGGTAGACCATTTATTAGATCACAAAACAAGTCTTAAAAAACTAAAACAAAATTGAACTCATATTAAGTATCTTCTCTGACCACAGTGAAATAAAGTTAGAAATCAATAACAAAAGGAATTTTCTAAACTATGAAAACACATAGAAATTAAACAATATGTGCCAGAATGACTAGTAGGCCAATGAAGAAATTAAGAAGGAAATTGAAAAAATTTTGAACCAATGAAAATAGGAACACAATATACTAAAACGTATGGGATACTGCAAAAGCAGTAGTAAAAGGAAAGTTTATAGCAATAAGCACCTACATCAAAAAAGTAGATAAATATCAAATAGACAACCTAATGATACATCTTAAAAAAGTAGAAAAGCAAGAGCAAATCAAACCCATAATCAATAGAAAAGAAATAAAGATCAGAACAAAAGTAAATGAAATTGAAACAAAACACCTTTAAATATTTTATTTCAAACGATAAAGTGAAAGGTTGTTTTTTTTAAAAAAGCAAACAAAATTGACATTTAGCCAGACTTACAGAAAATAAGAGATGGAGGGAGGGAGAGAGAGAGAGGGGGAGGTGGGGAGAGAGAGAGAGAGAGAGAGAGAGAGAGAGAGAGAGAAGACCCAAATAAATACAATCAGAGATGAAAAAGAGACATTACAACTGATACCACAGAAATTTAAAGTATCATTAGAGGCTACTCTGAGCAATTATATGTCAATAAATTGAAATATCTAGAGGAAATGGGTGAATTCCTAGACACATACAACTTACCAATGTTGAACCATGAAGGAATTTAAAACCTGAACAGACTGATAACAAGTAACGAGATTGAAGCCTCAATGAAAAGTCTCCAAGCAAAGAAAACCCTGGGTCCCAGTGGCTTCACTACTAAATTTTATGAAACACTTAAAAAAGAACTAATATCAATCCTAGTTGAACTATTCCAAAAAATAGAGGAAGAAGGAATACTACCAAATGCATTCTACAAGGCCAGTATTACCCTAACATCAAAACCATACAAATACACATCAAAAAAGGAAAATTACAGGCCAATATCCCTGATGAAAATTTATGCAAAAATAAAATAATAGCAAATCTAATTCAACAACACATTAAAAAGATTATTCATCATGACCAAATGAGATTTATCCCAGGGATGCAAGGATGGCTCGACATATACAAGGTCAATGAATGTGCTGCGTCATATTAGCAGAATGAAAGACAAAACCCATATGACCATTTCAATTAATGCTGACAAAGCGTTTGATAAAATTCAAGATCACTTCGTGATAAAACCTTAAATAAACTGGGTATAGAAGGAACATACCTCAACACAATAAAGGCCATATACAACAGACCTACAGCTAGTATTATACTGGATGGGGAAAAACTGAAAGCCTTTCCTCTAAGATCTGGAGCAAGTCAAGGATGTTCACTTTCACCATTGTTACCTAACATAGTATTGGAAATCCTAGCTAGAACAATCAGACAAGAGAAAGAAATAGAGGACATCTAAATTGGAATGGAAGATGTCAAATTATCCTTGTGTGCAGATGATATGATCTTATATTTGGATAAAGCTAAAGACTCCACCAAAAACTATTAGAACTGCTAAACAGACTCAGTAAAGTTGCAGGATACAAAATCATATAAAAATCAGTAACATCTCTATATGCCAACAGCAAACAATCTGAAAAAGAAATAAAGAAAGTAAATCCATTTACAAAAGCTACAAATCAAATAACATACCTATGAATTAACTTAACCAGAGAAGTGAAAGATTTCTATAATAAAAATTATAAAACACTGATGAAAGAAATTGAAGAGGACACCAAAAAATGGAAGGATATTTCATGTTCATGAATTGGAAGAATGAATATTGTTAAAATGTCCACACTACCCAAAGCAGTCCATAGAGTCAATGCAACTCCTATCAAAATCCCAATGACATTCTTCACAGAGTAGAAAAAAAATCCTAAAATTTTTCTGGAGCCACAAAACACCCATAATAGCCAAAGGTAACCTGAGCAAAAAGAACAAAACTGGAGGAATGACGTTACATGACTTCAAATTATACTATACAGCTATAGTAAACAAAACAGCATGGTACTGGCATAAAAATAGACATATAGACCAATGAAACAGAATAAAGAACCCAGAAATAAGTCCATATATCTACAGTAAACTCATTTTTGACAAAGGTGCCAAGAACATACACTGGGGAAAAGACAGTCTCTTCAATAAATGGTGCTGGGAAAACTGGATATCCATATGCAGAAGAATGAAACAATTCCTATCTCTCACCAAATACAAAACAAAATCAAAACAGATTAGAGACTTAAATATAAGACCTCAAAGTATGAAAATACTTAGAGAATACATTGGAGAAACTCTCCAAGACATTGGTCTGAGCAATGATTTCTTAAGTAACACCCCACAGGCATAGGCAATCAAAGCAAAAATGGACTAATAGGATCACATTGAGTTAAAAAGCTTCTGCACAGTAAAGGAAACAATCAAATAAGAGAAAACCCACAGAATAGGAGAAAATATGTGCAAACTACCCATCTGACAATGGGTTAATAACCAGAATATATAAGAAGCTCAAGCAACTTAATAGGAAAAAATTTAATCTGATTAAAAATGGGCAAAAGATCTGGATAGACATTTCTCAAAAGAAGACATACAAATGGTAAGCAGGTACATGAGAAGGTGCTCAACATCATTGATCATTAGAGAAATACAAATCAATACTACAAAGAAATATCATCTCACTCCAGTAAGAATGGATTTTAGCCCAAACAGGTAATAATGAATCCTGGCAAGGGAAAAAGGGAACCCTTGTACACTGTTGGTGGGAATGTAAAATAGTATTTCCCCTGTGGAGAACAGTTTGGAATTTCCTCAAAACACTAAAAATAGAACATATGATCCAGCAATCCCACTGGTAGATATACACCCAAAAGAAAGGAAATCAGTATATCAGAGATATCAGCACTCCTATGTTTATTGCAGCACTGTTCACAATAGCCAAGATTTGGAAGCAACCAAAGTGTCCATCAACAGATGAATGGATAAAGAAAATGTGGTACATATACACAATGTAGTACTATTCAGCCATACGGAAGAATGAGATTCTGTCATTTCCAACAACATGGATGGAGCTAGAGGTCATTATGTTAAGTGAAATAAGCCAGGCTCAGAAAGGCAATCTTTGTATGTTCTCACACATTTGTGGGAGCTAAAAATTAAAACAATTGAACTCATGGAGACAGAGAATAGAATGATGGTTACCAGAGGCTAGGAAGGGTAGTGGAGGTGGGGGGACAGTGAGGATGGTCAGTGGGTAAAAGCGTATAGTTAGACAGATGAATAAGATTATATATTTGATAGCACAACAGAGTCACCTGATAGCACAACAGACTATGGATCAATAATAATTTATTGTACAGTTAAAATAACTAAAATAATATAATTGGATTGTTTTTAACACAAAGAGAGGATAAATGCCTGAGGTTATGGAGACTCCATTTACCCTGATGTGATTACTACACATTGTATGCCCGTATTAAAATATCTTATTTACTCCATAAATATACACATGCACTATGTACCTACAAAAATTAAAAATAACAACAACAACAACTACAACATAACTAGGAGGCCAGAGCAGAAGAAATGGAAAGGGCAGCTTGTGAATGCATGTGAGAGATCCCAGGGCTTTCCACAGATTAACTGAGGCTTCAAAAAAGGCAGTGAGGACTGAGGACAGAAGGTTTACTGGAAGTTGGAGAAAGTCTTGGTGTTTATGTGACCTCTGAAACCCCAAGGATGATGGTTAATTTTAGTTTTCAACTTGACTGGATTAAGGAATACTGAAATGACTGATAAAGCATTATTTCTGAGTGTGTCTGTGAGGGTGTTTCTGGAAGAGACTGGCATGTGAGTCAGTGGAGTGAGTGGGTAAGATTTGCCTGCAATATGGACCGGCAGCAGCCAATCAGCTGGGGGCCCAGATAGAATAAAAAGGCAGGAGAAAGGTAGTTCCTGCCCTGACCCTTTCTGAGCACACTTGCTTGCCTTTCTGCCTTCTGCCATGGGATGATACAGCATGAAGGGCCCTGCTGGATGTGAGCCCCTTGACCTTGAACTTCCCAGCCTTCAGAACAGTAAGAAATAAATCTCTATTTGTTATAAATTATCCAGTCTCAGGTATTCTATGATAGCAGCACAAAATAGACTAAGACACCAGGCTAGTGGAACCCATGGGAATGAAGCTTATATCTACATTTATATTTGGATTCCTCATGTTGGACCTGACATACATTTCCTTTTCAGGAATCTGCAGATAGCCCTTTACATCCAGGCTTGGATTCCTCCCTTATCTGAGAACAGCATTACACACAGAACAAAAGTACCTAGTGCCATGTGGACAGACCAAAAAACTCTTTGATCAGTCATTCCACTCATGTATGCCAGCCTGTTCCTAAACCAGGGATGGTAATGAAAGTAATTTAACATACATCTATAATTAATTGGTTACACTTTTCCTGCTGCTGGCAAATCATACTATTTTAGAAAAGTTCATGGAATTAATCTCCCAGAAGGGAGATGATGTGGAAAGCCTTCAGAAATAAATGGTTTTGTTTACTCCCAAACATCTGAGTTTTAAGAACCAATTTTGACTATAGGTCAGGGCTAATTTAATGTTTCAAATTAGTCTTTTAGAAAGCTGTATGAAGTCAAATATCTTCTTCTCCCCACCAGATATATAGGATATCTACAGCATAACAGCATAGAAATCATTTTCTTTATCAAATGGTTCCTATAATCTGTTAAGGGCAATAGATAATATTTTTTTAATAGGAAGAAAATATGAAGATAAGAGATGTTATAAAAAGGCCTTTACATTTATTTATCCAAGTTGATCTTTAGACAAAAGAGAATATTGTGTATTCCTGGTGTAGGTGTTACTTAGTGTTTTAGAAGTGATTTAGAATGAAAAAGTGTATGCTCATGAAGTTCAGGGGTGATTAAAATTTGGCCAGACTCCAAAGTAGGGTGACCAATTGATCCTGGTTTTCCTGGGACTTTCCTGGTTTTAGCACTGAAAATTCTGTGTTCCTAGAAATCACTGCAGTCCTGGAACCATTGGTCAGCCAACCAAGATTTCAAAGAATTTGAGTTTAAATAGATTCAATTTTGAAAACTGATGAATGGAATGAAGTAAGGGTAAGTCCTTAAGGATGGAAAGTAGATATCCAAAATATGACAGAAAAAAATTGACCGTAGAAATACAGCAATCAGAGGATCATAGACTGCACATGATTCCCAGAATTGAAGTTTTGAAGATAGATTCAAGAGTTGCGTCTCATTAATATCCTTCTAGCAATCCAAGATATGATAAGACATGACTCACATTCTTTGATCCTACTGTCTGCTTCTTCCATCACACTCTTTTTGTTTGTTTCTAAGAACGTCTAGACTAGTAGAAGTAGCACCACTTGGACATGTGTTAGAAATGCAAGTTCTCAAACCTCAGAGTTACTGAATCTGAAACTCTGGAGAAAGGGGCAGAAATCTGTTGTAGCAAACCTTCCATGTGATTCTGATGCATGTTAAATATTAAGAACCACTGATCAAGAGCAATCCTTCCTAATCTTTTTTATACTATGGATACATCAAAAATTATAATTTTATATATAGCACATGGGGCAAGTGGGTGAGGCTACTTCGGGCTGTAGCGAGGGGCTAAAGTGTCACTCAGCTTACCTGCAATCCATTAAGGACATGTGTTTCTCCATACCAGATAACAAGAGACTTGATGGCTACACCTACTTTCACCATATTCCTGCTGCTCTTTCTTACTTATGATACCAGCCAAAGTGGTACCTGTAACCAATAGTGGTTTCCTCCATAGATCTGAAGCTGTTGAAAAATTCAACAGTAAATAAATGGCTTCATAATTTTTTTTGTGTGCAGAGAAACCAAGAAAGCTGAAATCACCCTAAGTAATAGATCTTTGCCCCAACTGAGTTTCCAGAAACAGAGAGTCCTGGGGCATTCTTTGGGATAATGTAGTCAAGGAACACTGAAGGAACAGAACTGTAGACCTGTAGACCAGATGAGTCATGCTCTGGTTTTTTTTTTCCCATCTTGCATTGCATCTTTTTTAATAGGTTCCCTCTTGTCTTTTCCAGAAAAAAAGTATAGGTTTGTCATCTTTTGTAGTGTCCAGGGGGAATTTGGCCCAAAGTGTCTGAGAGGGGCCACTTTACTCATCAAAGCTGGGAATTAATCTTAGTAACAACTAGAAGTCAAGGTGGGAATCTGGCAATGGGTGCTTAATGCCTAAGAGGACAATGGATTGAGACCACAGCTCAGTAGAACTCTCAACCACTTAATGTAAGGATCTCAACTCCAGAGAGGAATAAATGATTTGAACAAACTAACTTGTAATTCAGGATGGATGATGTCAATACATCAACCAATATGTGGGGAGTTGTGTGACAAAAACTTAGCCTTAAACTAAACATTTAGATATTCTCACACTGAAAAGTATCCAGAAACATATTTTAAATTTCAACAAGTACAGCAGACTCTTTCCAGAGAGGCTTGAGTTTACTTTGCACATGGCTTTCTGAAAATGTATGAATCTCAGCTCCAAAACAGAAACTCTCTCCAATTTGAAGAAGCATTTAGGCCCATTTAAAATCATTCAGCTATGAACTAAATTGGACAAAGAATGTCTGTCCAATTAAGAACAACTTCCAAGACATTCTTTTCTTGTCAAGTCATCAAAATAATATTTTCAAAGTCTCAATAGATCACATGCATCTTATAGTGTACTCAGTTTCATCATTCAAATAATCTATGATTAATTTAATTGTGAGATAACTTTATTTCCATTAACTTTGGCTTTTTCAAACCAGGTTGATGTGGCAGTTGCCTTTAAGTGGAACACTGAAGATTTTATTAATATATAAGATCAAAGAGACACACAGGTGTAAAAATCGGCCAATTGCCATAAACGAGCTGGATTCAAAAGCTGTGCTTCAGCTTAATATCTGATCTTCAGCCAACATTATTTTCTTACTTGGGGGTATTCTTTTTATGGGCATAGTGTTGATAAAGACCACTTTTAGTAAGAATATAGTTTTATTTAAACCTTCTTCAAGAAGCCATGGGGCTTCAACAACATTGTAACCTCACACTTGTCTCCTAGAAATAAGCAATATGACAGCAGTCAGCAAATGTTACCCTACACAGAATTAATCTTCAGGTTTGTGCCATCTGTGTGTGCCTGCCTGTTGTTATTTGTGGGTTGTTATTTCCTCCATCTCACTGATAACTATTTCTGTGTCTGAACTTCTAATGTACGTATTGGAGGTAGGCAGGAAAATCTCTCTCTCTCTGTTTTTTTTTTTTTAAGACGGAGTCTCACTCTGTTGCCCAGGCTGGAGTGCAGTGGTGTGAGCTCAGCTTACTGCAATCTCCGCCTCCCAGGTTCACGCCATTCTCCCGCCTCAGCCTCCCGAGTAGCTGGAACTACAGGTGCCCGCCACTGCGTCTGGCTAATTTTTTGTGTTTTTAGTAGAGACGGGGTTTCACTGTGTTAGCCAGGATGGTCTCGATCTCCTGACCTCGTGATCCGCCCGTCTCGGCCTCCCAAAGTGCTGGGATTGAGCCACCGCTCCCGGCCAGGAGAATCTCTTAAAATCAACTCTTTTTTTTTTTTTTTCCAAATGCAAATATGCCTGGGAGGATTTTTACTTGAAATAATTTACAATAAAGTATGAACAACTTGTTAGTGTTGCTGTCCTCGCCAAGAGAGAGACTGAGTGTGAAAGAGAAAGACACCCCTGCCGCCGGAAAGAATGGAGGAAGAGTCATCTAAATTAGCCACTTCTCAGTTCTGTTCAGGCTCTGAGCTAACAAGGCACACCCAAACCAGCCTAAGGCGTTAGATATTTTCACAAGGCCGTTCATCCAAGTACGATGACAGCAACATCCCTGCTGCTGCTGCTGGAACTACAGTAGCATTAAATATTTACTGAGCACTAATTATGTTCCAGAAAATATACTGCTTCATTGTCTAATTTAAATCTTACAACTCCCCACAATAGATTCTCTTATTACCCCATTTGAAAGATGGAGATTTAGAGGCAGTAAATAACTTTATCCACCACATATAAGAAATACATGGCAAAACTAGGAAATGACTTGATACTCTGAATGAATAACTATACCACTCTGCGGGAAGCCAAGGCCTCCTCTCCCTAGGGGCTGTGTATCCTGGTTAGGAGATTGGAGTTGACCATCTGAGATGTTATGGGAACACTTCTAAGGTTTAAGTTAACAGGAGGTGATTTGTCTTCAAATGAGAACACATCCCAAATTGAGAAGGAGGTTGGCTCCTAGGATGGACAGTCCTCTGCTCTTCTAAAAAATTCCAAAGTACTCATAAAGCCCTTGATTCAATCCAGAGCTCATAGAACTTGCTCTGCCTCTGGCCCTCTTCCAAGAAGCTGTGATTTCCTGGTTCTGCAGATCTGGCTTCATTTGGAAACAGGCAACGTAGTTCCCTGGAACAGCCACTCTGAGCACGCTTTCAGAACAGAGCATATTTTGCACTTCTCCCAGACACTCACACAGCATAAGCCCCCTGTTTACATCTGGATGATGTTTTCCTATAAAGAGTAAAATGAAGAGCTGAAGCAATTTTCTGAAACAGCTGAGGCAAAAACTTCAGATGAATGATACTGACGTCTTACAATATTCTTATTAGCCAAGTACTGTAATTGTTCAACTCCAGACTCTTCGTCATCTTAACACAAATTTTAAATTGTGTCCATAGAGAGAGTATCTACCATTGCAAACAATTGTAAACAACTCAGCTGCAAGATGGCTCTGAAAAGATATGTCAGGGCCCAGATCCAGAAGCAAAACTGTTGGAGGCCTGAAAAAAAGCTTCCTCAGTTTCAATAGGCTGCAGTCATATATTCTTTCTGTATTTCTGTGAAGGAGAATTTTTATTACCAGATGCAAGTTGTTAGCAGAAAATTCCTACCTTTCTTTTAATCTGAGCTCTCCATCATCTGAGAGCAATACCCTTCCAGGGATTCTTGCAGGGCAGAATGGAAAAGAAGTGAAAAGCTACAATGCTTAATTCAAGGTCTACACTCCTCCCTCTGAATGAACCCAGTACGTTTTCTCACAAGTGTGCTGTGAAGAATAACTAATGAATGATCATAAACCACCCAGACAACTTAGAGTGCAGTATAAGTGATGGACCCTATTTTTTTTCCCATGACTTTTCTTTCATTTTGTACAGAGCACAGAGAGTCTGGGTGTTATGTCTGTGCTCCATTATATGATCCCTGTGGCTTTTTGCAAGTAACAAATAGCCCTCCCCAGCTAATACTCATATTGAGCCACACATGCTTGTGTTCTGTAGAGGCTGCTTTTATAGATGAGGTTACTACATGTGATTCTACCTTCTATGGTAATAACCTTGCAGCTTTTGAATATGTTTAGAACAAGCTAATAAGAAATAGGTCCCCAAAACGTGTTTCTGCTCCATAGAAACAGCCATGGAACACAAGAGAAATCCGTAAGAGTTTTGAATGCGGTGTCTGTCAGTGTCAGAGTGAGGGCTGAGGTTTCTCCAGAATCTATTTGGAGGAAAACAGAAGACTGCTTGGGACTGACTACCTCGTTAAACAATAAAAGAGTCTCAGGACATTATATAAACGTAAATTTACTCAGTCTTTTGTGTAGGGAAGCATAGGGAGCAGAAAATGAGTCACAGAAGCCATTTTCTAGGGAACTAGGTAAATAACAATCTGTGTAACCTCAGGGTTACAACCTTCATGATGGAAAGAGAAAGTAATAGTGTCCCTTTCTTGAATAGCATAATATTAACAGGAGTACCAAAAAAACAGATAAAACAGTTCTTTGTTTCAGCTTTTGGATGTGTATTTTAAATTGCATAAAGGTCACAGATGAGATAAGGATCCTGGGGTGCCTCCTCTTGTGTTAACTCACCTAAGCTATGAAACTCATCCTAGTTCTGTTAGCTACGGGGATTTCATTTAAATCTATGCCATCACTTCTGGTTTGAGCTTGGACATGGAAAGAACTTGGGAGTCAACATCCTCCTTCTTAGAATAAGCAAAATATGAACAAACTGGAAATCAACAACTTTTTTTGGATGCATCAGAGTACCAGAATTGCAAAACAAACTGTTACCCCCAAATCAGGCGAGATAGGGTTGTCTAGAGGGAGACAGTTGAGATTTGCTTATCTGGAGCAAAAGCTAGAGCTATAAACTGGTAGGAACATTAAAACGGAAAGTTTGATGAATTGCTGGAAGCTGAATGTTTACTAGTATAAGGGTGAGAAATTCCTGGGGGCTACATCTTAAGGGGGACTCATACCTTCATGGTTTTCCTAGATGTATCTAGGAACCTCTGCCAGATTCTCACAGTGAGGATCCAAGAAAGATGCCCTGTGACTCTGGAAGGAATAGGGGAAGAGTAATCTTTGTGAAATATGCCCAGAGGGTTCTACATAATGAAGTCTACTCAGCAGGGGGAAAGAAGGAGACAGACTTGTGAAAGTCACAGCCCAAGTTACTGGTCCACTAAAACACTGAGATCTAATTGGAAGGATATAGAATGTGCCCCCTTACCTACACTATGTTACCACACTAACAGAACTCTGGTATCATAACAGCAGATTATGTTTGAGTTGTAAGACACAGACTCTCTCTGAGATGGAATACTGAGGGAAGCCCAAAGTCAAGAGAGAAGAAAAACGCGAACAAGGACTCTAGAGGAATTTGAAGCTGCTGGCATCTGTAGGTACAGCAAGCGTTACACACGGCTGAATTTCTGGCCAAATTAGCATAAATCCTCACACTTTGGGCTATTTAATTCAGTTCCGAGGAACCAATAAGTGTTCAGGTTTCAACAAGAAAAATTATAAGGCATTCCAAAATGTAAAACAAACAAACAAACAAAAACAAACCAAAAAACTACACAGTCTGAAGAGACAAAGGAAGCATCAGAACCAAACTTAGATATGACATAGATGTTGGAATTATCAAACAAGGAATTTAAAATAATGAAGATTAAGAAGTTAAGAGCTCTAGTGGAAAAGTAGACAACATACCTACAAGAGCATACAGTAATATAAAAAGAGAGATGAAAACTCTAAGAAATAATCAAAAGGAAATGGAAACGGTACTAATAATCAAAACTAGAAATCAGAAACAGTAGAACAGAAATGAAGAATGCCACCCATGGGGTGAAGAAAGAATCACAGTGACAGCATGGAAGAAATGTCAGTAGAAACTCCCCTAACTGAAATGCAAAGAGGAAAAACAATTCTTTAAAAACAAGCAAAATAGAATTTCCAAGAACTGTGGGACAACTGCAAAAGGTATATCACATGTATAATTAGAATACCAGAAGGAAAATAAAAGGACAATGGAGAAGGCTGAGAACTTTTCAAAACTAATGACAGCGCTGGTGCATGGCTCATGCCTATAATCCCAGCACTTTGGAAGGCTGAGGCAGGCAGATCACCTGAGGTCAGGGGTTTGAGACCAGCCTGGCCAACATGGTGAAACCTGTCTCTACTAAAAATACAAAAATTAGTTGAGCATGGTGGCAGGTACCTGTAATCCCAGCCACTTGGGAGGCTGAGGCAGGAGAATGGCTTGAACCTGGGAGTTGGAGGTTGCAGTGATCTGAGATAGTACCACTGCACTCTAGCCAGGGCAACAGAGTGAGACTCTGTCTCAACAAAACAAAACAAAACAAAACCCGACAAATACAAAACTACATATCCAGAAAGCTTAGAGGACACCACACAGTGTAAAGCATAAACAACCCACTCCCCCAACCAAAAAAAAAAAAAAAAAAAAAAACAAACAAACAAAACAAAAAAAACTTTTAAACAAACCATAGCTAGGCATATCATATTTAAACTAAGTAAGTTAAAGACAAAGAATAAATCTTGATTTATTCTTCTTTCGAGATTATAAGGCATTCCAAAATGCAAAACAAAAAAATAAAAAGAAACCAAGGCAGGGACTGGGGAGAACTTTGCCTACAGAGGAACAAGAATAAAAATTACAGTGGACTGCTTGTCAGAAACCATGCAAACAAGAGAAGAGTAAAATGAAATACTCAATGTGTTATAGGCTGAATGTTTGTGTGTTCCCCAGATTCATATGTTGAAGCCCTAATACCTAGTGCAGCTATGTTTGGACATGGGCCTCTTAAGGAAGTAAAGTTAAATGAGGTCATAAGTGTGGGGCCCTGACCTGGTAGGAAGTAGTGTCCTCATAAGAGACACCAGAGAGCTCACACTCTCTCTCTCCATGTGCATGCATTAAGGAAAGGCCATGTGAGGACATAGTGAGGTGGTTATCTGCAATCCAGGAGGACAGCCCTCACTAGAAAGCAAATGAGCTGGAACCAAGTTGATTTTGGACTTCCAGCCTCTGGAACTATAAGAAAATAAATTTCTGTTGCGTAAGACACCAAGTCTATGGTAGTTCGTTATGGCAGGCCAAGTAGCAAGCAATACAGTGTTGGAAGAAAGAAACAGCAATCCAGAATTCCATATACAGTGAAATTATCCATCAAAAATGAAGAGGAAAGACTTCATCAGATGAACAAAAATGGAGAGAATTTACCAACAGTCTTGTCCTGTGGGCCATGTTAAAATAAGTTTTTTGGGTAGAAGAAAAATGATATAAGTAAGAAACTTGAACTATACAAAAGAAAGGAAGAACATTGGAGAATAAATCAATGAAAGCAAAAGAAAATATTGTATTTTTATTGTTTCAGGTTAATCTGAAAGACAAGTATGTATTGAAAGTAATAATACTAATAATAATATAGTGGGTGATTATAGGATATGGATGAGTGAATTAATGACAGCAATGGCACAAGAGGGAGGGATTGGAAATATCGTATTTATATGTACCTGCATTACATGTGAAACAGTACAGTGTTATTTGATGGTGAGCTTCTATTAATTTAAAATGTATACTGTAAATTTGGGGCAACCATCAAAAAAAATTTAAGTATAACTGATATACTAAGAAAGGAGATAAAATAAGATTATATAAAATGCTCATTTGAAATTAGAGTAGGCAGAAAAATGAGAGAGCTAGGAAGGCAATAAAAAACAATTCAATAAATAGAAAACAGACACATAGTAGATGATAACCCAACCATATAAACAATGAATTTAAATTGGAATGTTCTATAAACACTAATTAAAAAGAGATTGTTATAGTGGATATAAAAACAAGTTCCAACTATATGTTGTGTACAAGAAACCCACATTGTATATAAAGACTCAGGCTGAAAGAAAAGAAATGGAAAAAAATATGCCAACCTTAGTCAAAAGAAAGTTGGAGCGGCTAAATTAATTTCAGGCAAGGCAGCCTTGTAAACAGGAATGATTATTGGGGCAAAGATGAGCATTATTATAATTGTAAAGGGGCCAATTCTCCAAAAACATCATGACAATTTTAAATGTATATGCACCTACAAATAGAACACCAAAATACACGGGGCAAAAACTGAATAACTGTAAGGAGAAGCAAATAAATCCACTATCATAGTTGGAGATTTCAACATTTCTGTATTGGTAAGTGACATACTTGGAGATTTCAACATTTCTGTATTGGTAAGTGACATACTAAGGAGACAGAAAGTCATAAGATTATAAATGATCTGAACAGCCCCACCAATCAACTTGGTCTAATTGATATTTTATAGCATAATCCATCCAACAACAGCAGATGCTTCTCAGGTTCACATGGAGCATTCACCAAGATAAACCACATCCTCAAGCATAAAACATACCTGAATAAATTTAAAAGAATAGAATTTATACAAAATGTGTCCTGAGACCACAAGAAAATTAGACTCGAAATCAGTAACAGAAAGTTATATCTGAAAATTAAACAATACACTTTTAAATAAACCATGGGTCAAAGAAGAGGTCTTAATGAAAATTATAAAATATTTTTAATTAAATGAAAAGGGAAATACAACCTATGAAAACACATGGGACACAGAAGAAGTAGTTCTTAGAGGGACATTTATGGCACTAAATGTATGTATTAGAAAATAAGAATTATCAAAATTCTGCATCCTAAAGTTCTGCTATGGAAAACAAGCAAAAAAGAGCAATTTAAATTTAAAGCAAGCAGAATAAAAGAAATAATAAAAATTAAAATAAAAATCAATGAAAGTAAAAACACAAAACAAAAGAAAAAAAATCAATGGAATTTAAAAACTGGCTCTTTGAAAAGATCAATAAAATTCACAAACCTCTAGCCAGGCTAACCATGAAAAAAAAAAAAAGAAGACACAAGTTGCAACATCAGATGTGAATGTAAGTTCATCACTATTGATCCATTGAACATCTACAGGATAATAAAAGAATACTATGAACAGACAGCTCTATGACCACTGTGATAATTTAGATTAAACAGAGCAATTTCTTGAAGGACACAAACTTTCAAAATGCACAGAAATAGATAACCAGCATAGCCCTATGTCTATTTAATAATTCAAATCAATAATTAATACCTTTCTAACAAAGAAAGCTAGACTCGGATGTGTTAGCTGGTAAATTCTAACAAACATTCAAGGTAGAGATTATACCAATTCTCCACAATCTCTTCTAGGAAATAGAAGCAGAGGGAACACTTCTGAAATATCCTAGGAATTTAGTATTACTCCAATATCAAAAACATTTCAAGAAAGAAAAAATACACATGAATATATCTCATGAACAAAAATGCAAAAATCTTCAAGAAAATATTATGAAATTAAATATAGCAATGTATAAAATATTATACATCAACATTAAGTTGGATTTATTCCAAATATGCAAAGCTGGTTCAACATTAAAAAATCAATCAATGTAACCCACTGTATCAATAGGCTAAAGAAGAAAGGTTATATCATCATATCAATTGATGCTAAAAAGGCATTCAACAAAATTGAACATAGTCATTTAAAAAACCATCAGAAAACTAAGAATAGAGAGAAACTTCCTCCACTTAATCAAAAACATATACAAAATAGCTACAGCTAACATCATACTTAATGGTGAGAGACTGGACACTTTCCTCTAAGATTGGAAACAAGGAAAGGATCTCTCCTCAACACTCTTGTTTAATATCATACTGGAAGTCCTAGCTTGTTCAATGAGACACACAGAAGAAATAAAATGTATACAAATTAGAAAGGAAGAAATAGAATGGTCTTTATTTGCAGATGATATAATCATCTATGTAGAAAAACTGAAAGAATCAACAAAAAGCTAACAGAACTAATAAGTGAGCATAGTAAGTTTGCAGGATGAAAGGTTAAGACGAAAGACACAGGATGAAAGGTTAGGATGAAAGGTTAAGAGTTAATCGCTGTTTTATATATTAGTAGCTAACAATTGGAATTTGAAATTTAAAAAGATACTATTTACAGTGGTACACCCACAAAAAGAAATACTTGGTATAAATTTAACAACACATTTATAGATTTGTATGCAAAATACTATAAAATTCTGATTAAAAAAATCAAATAAGGTATAGATAGAGAGATCTTCCATGTTCCTGGATTGGAAGACTCAATATTATTAAGATGGCAATTCTTCTCAACTTTATCTATAGATTCAACATAATTCTACTCAAAATTCCAGCAAGAAGTTGTATACATTTTGACAAACTGATTCTAAAGTTTATGTGACAAAAAGACTTAGAATAGCTAAAACAATAGTGAAGAAGAACATGGAGGACTCATAATACCTAACTTTAAGACTTTCTATAAAGCTAGAAATCAATATACCATAGTATTGGGAAAAGAATAGACACATGTATCAATAAAACAGAAAAAGACTTACACAAATGTAGTCAATTGCTCTTTGACAAATATGCAAAGGTAATTCAATGGAAAAAAGACAGTCTTTTCAACAATTAGTGTGGGAACAGTTGGATGTCTCTCTATAAAAAAAAATGAACATAGACACAAATCTTACACATTTTCCAAAAGTTATCTCAAAATTTATCATAGACCTAAAATTAAAAGGCAGAACTACAAATCTTTTAGAAGAAGGCATGAAAGAAAATCCACATGACCTTAGGGTTGATGGTTAGTCTTTAGATACAGCGCCAGAGCACAATACATGGAAGAAAAATTGATTAGTAGATTTTATTAAATTAAAAAGCTCTGCTGTGCAAGATACATTGTTAAGAGAATGAAAAGACAAGGCACAGGCTGGGAGACAACATTTTAAAACAAATATGCGATAGTTTGGATGCTGTCCCCTCTAAATCTCATGTTGAATTGTAGTTCCCAATGTTGAAGGTGGGGATGTGAGAGGTCTTTGGGTCACCTCAGGGGGCGTATCCCTCATGGCTTGGTGCTGTCTTCCAGTAGTAAGTGAGTTCTTGCAAGATCTGGTTATTTAAAAGTATGTATCACTTTTCCATCTGTCTCTTTCTTCCGGTTGCTATGTGAGATGCCTGCTCCCTCTTCACCTTCCACCATGAGTGTGAGCTTCCTGAGGCTTCCCCAGAAGCCACCCATGTTATGCCTAGAAGCCTCAGGAAGCAGTTGCCAGCACTATACTTCCTGTAAAGCTTGCAGAAATATGAGCCAATTAAATCTGTCTTCTTTATACATTACCCAGTCTCAGTTATTTCTTTATAGCAATGCAAAAATGATTTAACACAGAAAATTGGTATCAGGAGTGAGGAACTTCTATAAAGAGACCTGAAAATGTAGAATGGAGTAACAGGCAGAGGTTGGAAGAGTGTGGAGTGCTCAGAGGAAGACACGAAGATGGGGGAAAGTTTGGAACTTCTTAGAGACTGGGTAAATGATTGTGACCAAAATGCTGATAGTAATATGGACAGCAAAGGACAGGCTGATGAGGTCTCAGATAAAAATGAGGAATTTACTGGGAACTGGAGCAAAGATCACCCATGTTATGCCTTAGCAAAGGACTTGACTGCATTCTGTTCATGCCCTAGGGAGCTGAGGAAGTTTGAACTTAAGAGTGATGACTTGGGGTATCTGACAGAAGATAATTCTAAGTGTTTAAGACTTGTCCTTACTGCTTCTAAAAACCTATTCTCAGATGTAGGAGCAAATAAATGACTTAAATTTGGAAGTTATATTTAAACAGGAAGCAGAGTGTAAAAGTTTGGAAAATTTTATAGCCTAACCATGTGGCAAAAAAGGGCTTTTTTGGGGGGATGAATTGCTGTGGAGCAACCACTTATTAGAAAGGTTTGCATGACTAAAAAGAGCCAAGTGCTGATAGCCAAGACAATGGGAAAAAGTCCTTAAAGGGCTTTCAGAGACATTTGAAGCAGCCCCTCCCATCATAGGCCCAAAGGCCTAGGAGGAAAGAACGGTTTTGTTGGCCATGCCCTGGACTCTGCAGCCTTGAGCAGTCTTGGGCACCACTTCCTGCATTCAGACCACTCCAGCTTTAGCCATGGCTCAAAGGGATCCAGTTATAGCTTGGGTCACAGCTCTGGAGGGCACAAGCCATAAGCCTCGGTGGTTTCCACATGGTGTTAAGCCTGCAGGCTCACAGAGTGCAAGAGTGAAGAAGCTCTGGAAGTCTCTGCCTAGATTTCAGAGAATTTATGGAAAAGCCTGGGTGTCCAGGCAGAAGTCTGTTGTAGGGGTAGAGCCCTCACATAGAGCCTCTACTATGGTAGTGCAGAGGGGAAATGTGGGGTTGAGGCCCCATGCAGAGTCCCCACTGGGGAACTGTCTAGTAAAACCTTGGGAAGGGGGCCACTATCCTTCAAATCCCAGAATGGTAGAGCCACCAGCAGCTTGCAGCCTCAGCATGAAAAAGCCACAGGGAGTTTCCCAGGGCTTTGGGAGTCCATCCCTTGTAGCAGTTTCCTTGGATGTGGTACATAGAGTCAAAGGAGGTTATTTTGGAGCTTCAGGATTTAATGACTGCACTGCTGGGTTTTAGACTTGTGTGGGCCTATAGCTCCTTTCTTTTGGTGGATTTCTCCTTTTTTGGAATGAGAATGTTTACAAATTCTTATACCCCTCTTGTATCTTGGAAGTAAAAAACGTATTTTTGATTTTACAGGCTTATAGGTGGAAGAGACTTGCTTTGTCTCAGATGAGACTTTGCACTTTGGACTTTTGAGTAATGCTGAAATGAGTTGAGACTTTTCAAGGATTATTGGCAGAAGATGTGCAATGTGAGAAGAACATGAGATGTGTGAGGCCAGGGGCAGGATAATGGAGTTTGGATTGTAATCCTCAATGTTGGAGGTGAGGCCTGGTGAGAGGTGTTTGGGTCACGAAGGTGGATTCCTTATGGCTTGGTGGTCTCCTCACTACAGTGAGTTCTCCTGAGATCTGATTGTTTAAAAGTGTTTGGCACCTCCGTCCCTTACTTGCTCCTGTTCTTACCATGTGAAACATCTGGTCCTCCTTTGCCTTCTGCCATGTTTGTAAGCTTCTTGAGGCCTCCTGAGAAGCTGAGCAGATACCAGGACCATGCTTTTTATAAAGCATGTAGAACCATGAGTCAATTAATTTTATTTTCTTTATAAGTTACTCAGTCTCAGGTATTCCTTTATAGCAATGCAAGAATGGCCTAACGCAACATATTTAACAAAAGACTTGTATCTGTAATACACAAGAACGCTTAAAAACTCAACGATAAGAAAATAAACAAGCCAATGAAGAAATGGGCAAAAGATCTAAACAGATACCTGAGCAAGAAAGATATAAAAATGGCAAAGGAGCATATGAAAAGATGCTAAATATAATTTGCCATCACAGAAGTACACATTAAAACAACAATAAGATACTACTACATTCCTATTAGATTGATTAAAATCCAAAAAACTGACAACATCAATTGCCAGCAAGGATGCAGAGCACAGGAAATTTCACCTATTGTTGCAGTGGAAGCAAAATGGTATAGTCATTTTGGAAGAGGTTTTACAGTTTCTTGCAAAGCTAAAATAGGCTTACCACATGTTCCAAGACTCATGCTCCTAGGTGTTAACCCAACTGATATGAAAACCCATGTCCACACAAAACCAGTGTGTGAATGTTTACAGCTACCTTATTTAAAACTACCATCAACTAAAAGCAACCAAGATGTCCTTCAATAGGTAAATGGATAAATAAATTGTGATACATTCAGACAATGTGATGCCATTCAGTAAAAATGAATGTGCAATCAAGCCACTAGACTAGGTTGGAGAGAATCGTGCATGAGGTAGAATCTGACACTTTGGAGCTGCGCTGTCCAGGGGGAGTGACTAGTCACATGAACACTTAAAATATGGCTAATGTGATTGAAGAACTGAATTTTCAATTTAATTTAAAATTAAATACCCACCATGTGTCTGGTGGCTGCTATATCAGGAAGTCCAGCTTTAAAACATTAAATTCTGTTCCTCCCTGCTGCAAATGTCTCCAACTCCAGATCTAGTGCCCTTTGCTTCTCTCTCCATTCTTTGTTATAAGGATCAATTTACCCTTTCTCTCTTAGTTTTTATCTGATGCTCTGTTATGGTGGAAGGTGAGGATATGGGACAGGAAGAGTGAGGATAAGCAGACAAGTCTACTGAATAAAGACAGAGTCCTCTTTTTTGTGGAGTTTCAGATACTTCTAAGGATTCTGCATGGATTCATTTATCTAATTGTCATAAAACCCTTGATCTAAGTAACATTATAATGATTTCCATTTTATAGATGTGGTACGTGACACACAGAGAGGCTGACAAAGTTCACGTAGCTAAGAAACAGTGGAATCAGGCCAGGTTCACATTGTAAACCACTGTGCTATAGTGTCTCCTAGTACGGCCCTAATTTGTGGGGCCAATGGGCTTGAGATGGCATTCATTTACCTCCGATACTACAGAGTACAAAAGCAGCAGCTTCTGGAATTTAGGTATCATGAATGATTAGTACCTTTGTTCAAATGATTAGTACCTTGTCCTACTCCAGGGAGTAGGACATAGAACATCGTAGGGCTGATCTGGGCTGGGGAAGAGATGGCATCCATCTTCTACCAATATTTGCATTGACCAAGTCATTTTTAGGTCCAGGGTCTTCAGTGGCTTCCCAGTTATCTAGGCATCAAATGCAAACTCCTCAGCCTGGAATTTGTATCTAACTTACCTTTGTGACTTGATCTTCAACTCCTTGGGTGTTTCTAGCCTCTACATGGTCTCCACTACCCACTGGTCTCTGAGCCCTTCTTGCACCAGTCTTCTTGACTTCCTAATTTGTGATTGAGGCATCTTTCTCAGTGGGATCTAGGAGGTCTAGCTATTCACTCATGTTTCTCAACCTTTCATCTGCCTGGAAGCCTGTGTAGAATACACCAACCCAGTAACATGAAGCCCAGCAATTGCCTCCCTTCCATTCCACTACCATTGCCCTTGCTTATGTCCACACTACCTGAACCACTGTGGTCTCCTAACTCCTCCTACCTGTAACCCACCCCCAAAATGCACCCAATAGCTGCTGGCTTGGTCTTCCTAGCACAGCTCAGCAACTCAGACTCTTGCTCATTTGCTTAAAACTTTCACCCTTTCCCCACTACATGGGAATAATAAAGGTTTCCTACCTCTCTTAATCACTGGCCTTCTTGCATTTTCCCAAGCATGCTGATGTGTATTTACCCATGAAGCTTTGTATGCACTAGTCCCTCTGCCTGGGATGCCCAAGTGGCTGTTTCCCACGTAGCAGTCAGGACTATGCTCAAGTTTCATTCTCTCAGAGAAGCCTTCCATGAACAGAATAGTGGATCTAGCTCTCCCTTTATTCTCTTTTCCCCGCTGCTTTTCTTTGAAGCATTTATCCTTGCTTCACATTATACACTAGGTCCTTGAAGAATACCATTTTGTTCAATGTTTCGTTACAATGTTGATGAGAAAACTAATTGATTCTGTGGAGTCTGCACATTCTCCTCATGTCTGTGTGAGTTTTCTATGGGTCTTCCGATTTCCTCCCACATCCCGAGGCTGTGCATGTCAGGTTAATGGGTGTGTCTAAATGGTCCCCGTCTGAATACGTGTGGGTGTGTGAGTGCACCCTACAATGGGCTGGTGTCCTGTCCGGGGCTGGTTCCTGCCTTGTGCCTTGAGCCACTGGGACAGACTCCAGCCACCTGAGATCCTGAACTGGAAAAATTGGATAAATCATTATCTTACTTGTTTTGATTAATCTTTTAAAAATGTAAGTATAGTTTACATTAATTTCAATGTTTAATATTAAAAGGGTTTGGGGTCTTTCTTTAGAAGTTTGGCAATTTTGTGTTTAGAAATATGCCAAAGGAACTTAACTCCTGTTGCTATAAGTTAGCCTAGGTAAAATTGGTTTCATTATATGTAGTTGCACTTAAAGTTGCGGTTTCCAAGAATCTATCAAGGATATTAAGCGAGGACTTACTGAATATTTTTTGTTTTGGTTTTTTGTTAGTCTCCCTACTGGAACGTAATTCTGCCAGGGCTCACATGTTGTCTGTGTTATTTACTGCTATCTACCACACCGAGAACCATGCCTAGGCACCCAATAAACATTTGTTAAACAGATGAGAAAATGTAAAATATAAATCAGATAGCTCTATTAATCAGACATCCTGGTTACAAGAAACAGAAATCTATGAGGGCAGTGCTTATTAATAACATTTGGAAGGGGAATGGCCTTTTGTTTCTCTAGAGCTGTATGGACCAAACTGTGCTTTATCAAAGTCTTATCAATTTGCAGTGGCAGACTGTCATCTGGACAAAAAATGATTAATAATAAATGCAGCATTCCATGTTCATTTCGTGAAGATCCACAACACAAGGTGGCATCTTTAAGGTTCTGAGCCACCCTGTAATAAACAAACTAGATTAAAAAAATCTTAAATATATATCAGCACAGAATTCTTTTTCTAAAGAGCTCCTCAGAGTAGATTCAAGTTAAGATGGTCGCCTGACATGAAATAGTTCTATTCCACCTTCCTCTGATACAGGCATGGTATATCCTAGCACAGAGGTATGTCTTTGTGGCTCACAATTTGTCTAACAAATGAACATGTGAACTAAGCCAGGCCAATTAGAGGACATCTGAGAATTAAATGATGAATCTGGGAGATAGACTTCCCTTGCCTCGCAGGCTGTGGATCTAAGGCTGTAACTGTTTTCCCCCATAAGTTATTGGAGTGCAGGTTACATGAGTAAGTTCTTTAGTGGTGATTTGTGAGATTTTGGTGCACCCATCACCCATGTATACACTGCACCATATTTCTAGCTTTTTATTGCCCAACCCCCTCTCACTCTTCCGCCCAAGTCCCCAAAGTCCATTGTATCGTTATTATGTAAGGCTGTGACTTTTAAGGGGCCCAATCTATACTCCTTGCCTCATGGAGAAAGTCTGTTTATGACAGGACAGGAGCCAACTTAATTCGCAACAAGAGAATTAGCTGAAAGATGCAGAGAAAAAGAGGAGGAAAAAGCAAATAATGGAGAATAATAGGAATTTAATAGGGATAATAATATGGCACTTAAGTCTTTAAATTCAGTCATTTCTGAAGCTAGATCCACCCAACTCGATGTTTGAAAATTTCTTTCTTTTTTTTTTTTTAAAGATCGGCTCACTAATACACACTCAATACCATTTTTACATAATGTCCAATGACAAATCTCAGCAGTTAAGCCTGACTTGTTAACTAACCCACTCAAAATTGTAAAGGACAGCACATAACTAACCAACTAACCAACCAACAAGAGCAAATGGTGCCCTTGTCTCTGAATGATATACAGATTTTTTCTACTCCTTCATGGATGAAGTCTACATAGATTCTTAGCTTCCAACAAGAGTAAGATAATCAGATACAGTGTGATATTGTGCAAATACCAAGGCAAGCATGTACAAGTTTAAAGTACACAATTCCAAGGGCTGGGGGTAGGTGCTATTCACAGCAGTCTTTAGAGGCTCTTTAGTCTGATGAACCTGACTATGCTAGTTCTCTACACCTGTGTTTCTGCAGAAGAAACAAGGGGCAATCTTCCTCCACCCAAGAAAGCAAGACACTTGTCTAATGCTTCTTTATGTCCTCCAACAGTGTCTTACCTAGAGAAGGCCTTAATTCATGTTTGTGGAATGAATGAAACTCAGGCTAGTCCTGTTCCTTATTAACATGGTTATAGTCAAGGTTGGCTTAAGGAATTTGTAATAAAATTTATTTTCAGCACATTACTTCATGAATGCTATCCTTGTAGATTCATATATATTCAGTGGTTGCTTTTGAGAAATCTAAAAATACCGTCCCTTGGCATTTGCCCTAGAACAGTGTGCTGCCTTGATGCAGCCATAACAGTCATACCATATGGGAGGAAACCTGGGTACTTTCAAACAGACTCCTCTTTTAAAATCAAGTCTGCTGCTGTCGCTGGAGCTTGCAGCCTCCTGAACCTCTTTATTTAGATACAGCATTCCAGGGCCATTATTTCATTTGTAGAGGCATTTTTTAAATAGCTTGCAGTTTAGGCTTTTCACCACTAGAGTTCAACCTTGCTCTTACCTAGATGATTTCATGGAAGAAAACTTTAAATAAATAAAATACAACAGCATCTCTGCAAACAAAACACAAAGAAAATTCCCTAAGTACCTTCTCTAATTCAAATCCTGACCTTTGACTACCAAAAGCCGGCTTTGTTCATGTGCCTTTTTATTTTTTCTGACATGCTTAAGATTTCCTGGTTGGTATTGTCATCAAGGATCAAATTCTTGAAGACCCTTGCTTAGTTACAAGTAATTTGTCAATGCTTGATAAATAATTTCTCCTTGGATTCAGTTTGTTTACTTCTAAGTACAACCTTTAGCTGAAACTGCCTGGCTAATTGATGGGAGAGCATGCTTCTGGTTGGTAGATCCTGGGTGCTCACAGCAGGGTAGTCTGAGCTCCAGTGAAAGCAGATGCTTCTCTGGGTCTCATAGTTGATCACTAATTTTTTGAGAAGTTTTTTTTTTTAAATAAATATAGCTTTCTCCATGAGGTTTGGTTTTGATTTCCAAATTCAAGACCTACCTCTTTTCCCCTTCCTTTGTACCCATTGTCTTCAGATATATTTCTGAAGAGACCAAAATCAAGCATACAATTTTGTCACAATTTTGCTAATGGTCAACCTATCACTCCCAGGACCTCTAAAAACTATGCTGTGTCAAATTAGGGATACATAATAATTATAAATGCATAACAAAAGCTAACATTGGGCACTTATTATACACTTGGCACTTCAGATTGTTTGTTTCATGCAATCTTCACAAAAGTCTCATGAATCAGGGATGCTCCTCAGATAAATAAATAGTAATACATATGTCATTCTTTTTGAGATAAGGTATCTGCTCTGTTGCCCAGGCTGGAGTACAGTGGCGTGATCTCAGCTCACTGCAGCCTCCGACTCCCAGGTTCAAGTGATTCTCATGCCTCAGCCTCCTGCATAGCTGGGACCATAGGCGTGAGCCACCATGCCTGACTAATTTTTTGTATTTTTGGTAGAGACAGGGTTTACGCCACATTGCCCAGGCTGGTCTTGAACTCCTGAGCTCAAGCATTCCACTCGCCTTGGCCTCCCAAAGTACTATATATAAATAATTTCACTAAGGCCACTCAGCTAGTAAGTGGTGGAGTGAGAAGTCAAACACAGGTCTTGACCTGAACATTGTGGTCAATGAGGGTTCTACATTCATATAACCTAAACTTTTTGAGGGCACAGATAAAGAGTATAATAACAACCCCAATAAAAGGAGTGGCCATGGCTAGGCAGAATAGCAAGAAACTTGCAAGAGATAAGCAGAAATTAAATGATGAAACAAAATGTGTTAACTGGGGTTTTGGAACAGACACAGACACCCTGTTCAAATGACTGATGTATATAGGCTTCACCATCCCTAATAACAGAGAACACGCTATCAACATGTAATGTGGTAAGAACTTCTCTCAGTCATACTGGCTAAAATGTTCACCAATTTATTAAAAGGGAGAATCTTAAAATTGATCTTCAAAACTCACTATTTAGAATTTCACAGTTGTGACAAATAAAAATGCTCAGGTTGGCTCTATGAGGAATTATCTAGGGTTCAAGTAGTCTCATCTAACCTTTTTGTTTTCATTTTTATATTCCGGGTTAATGAGTCCTGTGTCCAATCAAATGCTATTACAAGTACTTACTCCTGATAGGCCATTCATTCATCTATTCACTCATTCATTAAATACTTACTAAGCATCTACTACATACCATACATTGTACTAGGTGCTGAGAATATGAAAGAAAACAAAACAAAAAACAAATAAAAATATCTGTCTACATTTTACATTCTGGTAGGGGAGGTAGAAAATGAGCAAACAAATAAGTAAAATGCGTAGTATGTGTGATGGTGATAAATATTACACAGAGAAAAATAAAACTGGGAAGGGAGATAATAAATGCTGTTCAATTTTGTTTGCTTGTCTTGCAACTTGAAACAGAGGGGCCAGAGAATGATAACTATTTTTTTTGTGTGAGACAGGGTTTCAGTCCGTTGCCCAGGCTGCAGTGTAGTGATCTAATCTCTGCTCACTGCAACCTCTGCCTCTCAGGTTCAAGAGATTCTCCCACCTCAGCCTCCTGAGTAGCTGAGACTACAGGTGCACACCATCATGCCCGGCTAATTGTTGTATTGTTTGGTAAAGACAGGGTTTCACCATGTTGGCCAGACTGGTATTGAACTCGTAACCTCAAGTGATCTGTCCACCTCAGCATCCCAAAGTGATGGGATTACAGGCATGAGCCACTGCACCCAGCCTAATAGTAGCTCTTGTTTGTGGCCATTCTAGGCAAAGTAGTGGCTAACATTAATTGAGTACTTACTATGTAGCAGGCCTCTTTAATTTATATCTCATTTAATTCTCATAACCACTCTATTTCACAGATAAGGGGCAATAAACACAAAAATCATGTAACTTGTCCAAATCACACAGCTAACAAAAGAAAGCTGTGGACATTTTGAGTCAGAGCCCAGGTTCTTAACCCCACCAGCATGCTTGTCTTTTGGTATTCGCTGCTGCATACTTTAATTGCCTATATAAGAAACAACACCAAGTAAACCATGCTGGCCCAATTTTCTAGTTCTAGTTTGTTTCATTCATGGTAATATAAAAATTAGCTGTTTATTTTCCATAATAACTCCTTAAGTATACTTGTTATGTGGAATGTATTAAGTTAGTTAGGATTATGGTTTATTTATATATCTAGAATATGTACTCTCTTTATATTAAAATATTTATAGCAGCTGACAAAATTTACTGCAAAATAGACTGATTATCCATAAGAATTATAAATGATAAATAAATGAACCTCGGTAGGTTGTGCATGCAAAGACAAATTGGTTAATGATAAAAACAGAATAAAGATTATCTACAGGAGCAAGGAGTGCAGGTAATATCAGTCATTTGAGATGAACTCACTACTACTATCAGAAACTGAGTTTGGCTATACATTTCCTAGCTGCTAAGACAGAGTAATATCCACACTAGGTTACATAATATTCATTTTTTCTTGGACAAAGGAAGATAGTAAAGTGTCCCTGAGAAAAACTTTCTTGCAACTGATCCTTATAAAAGGTTCATAGGCCAACAGTGAAGAATATTTTCAACTTTGCAGGAAGCAAGGACTCCTGCAAGAAAAATGTTTTTACAGTCTCCTATAATAAATGGGAGTGCAAATGAAATTGGCATTTTTGGTGGGGAGAAATAGTTGAGATAATATAATCTAGGTATTCTCTGTTCTGCATACCTTATTTAACAGTGGGTTACAGAATGGGGAAATGGATAGTTAACAGTTTCCATGGATTCTTCCTCAAAATGTTAATTACAGTAAGCAAACCTTTGACAGGTGTCATATCAAAATTAGTTTCATGACTAGTAAAAATATAATAAGACTAATAAAAACAACAGCTGCTACAAAATGACAATGGCAGCTAATAACTACTGCATACTTATCAGGAGGCAAGATCTGTGTCGAATATTTTACAAACATTATTTCATTTAAGGTTTCCCATAAGTTTCGGAGTTAGACACAGTCATATCCCCATTTTAAAGATGAGAAAACTGAGACTTAGAGAAGTTAGGAAAGTTTCCCAAAGTTGCCCAGCTTGTAAGGATCTGAGAGCTCAGATTCAACCATGGTCAGACTGTTTCCAAAGCTTGTGTTTTCATCTACTACTTTGTGGTTACTCTACTACCTTTAGTATATTTATTCCATGTTTTTACTGAGACAGTTGCACAAGACCTGAGGAGACATAAACATTTGAGATCAGAATGCATAGAGGAAAAAAAAAGATGTGTTCTCCACTTCCTAGACAACATTAGTAAGTTTAAGAAGACTCAGAACCATACGGATTACATGAAATCAGCGCTACTATTTATCACGATGGACAAAAGAAACGAGGAGCCACTCTGCGCACTATCATAGGTCAGACTAGGATCTCGCCTGGAATCCCAGGATGCGAGAAACAGCTGTGACTCAGGGCCAACTGCTGTTTCAGAACCTAGGACAGCGGCACACATCCCTTCCACTAGGGGGCAGGATGGTCATTACATTGTGATTGTTTATAAGCTGAGCCTGATTCTGACAGGCAGCAAGCCAGCTCAATTTCTGTAGCTTCGGAATAGACAGCCAGTGGGGCCAAGTGTCCATGTTTGCCCCAGATAAGAATCTTGGAACTCTTTAAGTATTTGTGAAAGCATCCGGTGGACACGTTAGGTTTTTGCATTTGGTAACCACAGTGTCAAGAGTTAGAAAAAGTGTAAAATACCAAATATTAGAAGAGCTTTTGGACAGCGCCAGCTTGAAAATGCCTCTCTTAGCCACTGTACTTATGTTGATTGATTTCATATTTACCTATGGACTGACTGCAAATGAATGGTCTTGCTAGGACATTTTTGGAACTATCCTTACCTAGGCTGTGAAAAGTTCAGAAAGGGAAGTTAAGGGAGAAGAGTATAACAAAAGTGGCTAGTAATATGGGCTTTGGAGTCAGATAGACATGAATTTAGACTTGATTTCACCACTTTTTCAAAATGTGAATTTGAGTAAATGATAACCTCTCTCTCTGTACTTCAATTTTCTCAACTATAAAATAGAAATCGTATAGCAGATATCTTACAGGATTGTTATGATGACTAAATGAATCTCTAAAGCACTTGGCTGGAAGTCTGGCATACAAGGCTCAATGATCACCATGATGATGATGAATCTGCTATTGAAGAAAAAAATAATAACCTTAGCATGTCAATTTACATTACCCAGTATAGTTTATGCATCTCAAACAAATATAAAAATGTATATAAATATTCACTGGTTCATTTACTCACTTACTTATTCATCAAACATTTATTAAACATCTGTAGTTTGCCAGGCAAGGGGAATACAAAGACAGTCATTAAGAAAGCTCACAAATATTCTAGCATACAATAATAAGTGCTTTAGCCAATGAAACAGAGCAAGACATACATTGTTGTCACGTAGTAGGATCAAAAGCCACTCTTATACTTTGCCGTTTGATATGGTTTGGGTGGGCTCTGTGTCCCCAAATCTTCTCTCAAATTGTAATCCCCACTTGTTGATGGAGGGACCTGCTGGGAAGTGAATGGATCATGGGAGTGGTTTCCCCCATACTGTTCTTGTGATGGTGAGTTATCATGAAATCTGTTTGTTTAAAAATGGCACTTTCCCCTTTGTTCTTTCTCTCTCCTGCTGCCTTGTGAAGAAGGTACTTGCTTTTCTTTCACCTTCTGCTGTGATTGTAAGTTTCCTGAGGCCTCCCCAGCCATGTGGAATTGTGAGTCAATTAAACCTTTTCACTTTTCAGATATCTTAGAGCAGTGTGAAAATGGACTAACACACTATACTTTCCTTCTCTCCCCTAAAACAATGCATGATGTTACAGATAGCATCTTCTATGCCAGTCTGGGTCTCTGAATGAGAATGATGGCAAAGTACAGGAGAGACACCAGCTGACTTTTGATGGAAATAAAACGTGCACAAGAAATCAACTGTTTATTATAAGTCATTTAGATTTGGGGTCATTTACTACCTCAGCAGAAACTGGGATATCCTAAATGATGTCAGGCTGCTGCTTTCAAAACAACCTACAATGGTGGAATCGATGCATGGACGCAAACAGGTAAACAATCATGCAAACTGCAGTATAAATGCTATAAGAGATGTGGGAGTGAAGTGCTATTAGGCAGGAACCAAAGTAATAAATTTGTGATGAACTTGAAAGGGTCAATATGCACCTATCTGCTAACAAAATATCTGGTGAGGCTACAATGTGGAACTCCATTTCAAGCAGAGGAAGACACCATTTGAGAGAGACACAGCAACGCCACAGAATGTGGAAAATGTAAGACTTGGGGGAGGGGAATGGTTTGTAATCCCACACTGTAACTTGGAAGGAACATTGAGAAATAGAAAAGTAAGGTGACATTATATTCTAATGACCCAGTGACAATAATAGCCTTACTAGTGTGCCAACTCAGGTCATATATTGTGTAATATTTGGTTTCATTCCCACTTTTGACCAATAGCTACATACAAGAGGCAGTAAAACCCATATAATTTGGGCAAAACAATGTTGGGCTGGAAATCAGAACCTCTGGCTGCTAATACAGGGTATATCAATCACGAGAGGAAATCTGAACATATTGTTGTCTCTAGACCTCCATTACCTTATTGATAAAATGAATGGAAAAAACCTAGATTATTTCTGATCACTTCTATCTCTAAGACTGTGTTTCCTATACTTGAAATGTAACATTTGAAATCTTCATTGTTTGTTTGAAAAGATTCCACCTGGGACATAAAACCAGGCTATTGACTTGTTATAAATGGAGAGCTATTTGATTGCATCATAAACTGTAATAGATCCTGTGGAAGTGGGGAAGCCACTCCTGTCTCCTTGGAATTAGTGCACCCTCAAATTCCAATGGATTGAGGGCTTGCTCTGGTGGCCAGAGGCTCCTCGGCCCCATTGAATAGGTTGGAAATCCAGAGAATAATCCCTCTTGGAAGCAGCCATGAACAATGACTATTCTAAGTTGGTAGACAAATGCCTAAGTTCTCTCCTCTACAGGTAGGATAATTCTGAAGTTGGACATCCTCAGAATTCCCCAGCGGGACTGAGTTTCCATTGCTCACATGATAACTGGTTTGACAATATACATTTTATTGGCTACCTCTGCTTTCCTGTGTCACTCCTCATTCATCTACTGGTGTTTTCTAGATTCACCTCTGAAATAAAACATCTGCACTCGAATTCTTGTCTCAAGACCTGCTTCTAGGGAACCCTAAGACATATACTAACACACAGGTGACAGTACAACTACACTCCACTGTCAATAATTTTTATGATTGGTTTAAATGTACATCCTACACTTGGGTGCAAGTAAAATCACATTTTCAATTAATTAAATCTGGTTTTGGGCTGGGCGCAGTGGCTCATGCCTCTAATCCCAGCACTTTGGGAGGCCAAGGCAGGCAGATCACCTGAGGTCAGGAGATCGAGACCAGCCTGGCCAATATAATGAAACCCTGTCTCTACTGAAAATACAAAAATTAGTTGGGCATGGTGGCACAGTCTCAGCCACTTGGGAGGCTGAGGCAGGAGAACTGCTTGAACCTGGGAGGTGGAGGTTGCAGTGAGCCGAGATCATGGCACTGCACTGCAGCCTTGGCGACAGAGCTAGACTCCATCTCAAAAAAAAAAAAAAAAATCTGGCTTTGAACCCTAACCTAAATGCTCATCGTTCAGACTCTCATAATGATTCAAAGGTGAACAACTCCACTCCCTCTATGCCAAACTGGGGCATGGAGATTTTGCAGTTGTTCACAAATATGTAAAATCTAATGTGCAGTCTCTACCATAGATGTGTTGCTTTACTGTGGCCCTATGACCTCCTGGACACTTTGGAAACCCATTATTTATTTCTTCTATGGAAAGCCCCATTTTGGTTTAAGGCACTCCACCTTGTCCTCCTCTAACTTCCAGTGCTGGTAGCCATCTTCTCTGACTTTGAAGGTCTGAAACATGAAAACTAAATCTTTCATGTCCGAATGTGTGAGTTTAGGTTGAATGCATGTGTGTGTGTGTCTGTGTGTATCTGTGTGTGTGTGAGAGACAGACACACACACACACATACACACAGAGAGAGAGAGAGAGAGAGAGAGAGAGAGAGTGAGAATGTGTCAGAGACAAACAAAACAGAAAGGATAACTTAATTTTTTCCTGAAAACCCAACAATGCTCTCTCTTTCTGAATAGGGGAAATAAAATGTTTTATTCCCCACTACAGTTCCCCAAAAGAAATGAAACTAGTGTTGAGATGTGTGTGGCTGTTACTGCTGTTAAAATAACTCATCCTATATCACCTTGTGAAAGTTTGAACTTCATGTGCCTAGGAACTGGTAGGAATAGAGAAAAAGGAAAAGGCAAACAGGCATTATCTCCTTTTAAGATAGAATAGAAGACTTTTAAATATTACTTTTGCATAAGAGGAGTTCAAATCTTCATCTTCATGATGTTGCACTCCCTTAGGTATTAAGTTGTGAGTAGGTTGTCTATTTCTTTATATACTAGTCTTGGAAGAGATTACCACTTATATAGTGGCAGAGGTAAAATGAGTCAGGTACTTTTAGTGGCCTGACCACTCTCTGAGAATAATTTTCTTAGTAGATGTAACTAGGATTTGAGACTAGCCCTAGTAGATAATATGGTCATTTTAATAAACATGCTGGATACCAATTGCTCCTCAGATGTATGAAAAGAAACCCTCTTGGGGGGGAAAAAAAGAGTTCTAATATGAAGAGATTTCATTTTCAATGAGGTAACCTCTTTTCTCTTTGCACTGTCATACATAGCTTCCATGTAGAGCCAAAATGTTAAATATTTGAAAAAGGGAGAATTTATATACCTGAACAAGGGTAGTCAGTTCTGTTAATTAGCAGGCTGCTAATGATGTCAGAGTCACACCTTTGATCTGTATCCAATTTATCAGTTTCCAGTTGATCTATACCTTTATTTTCTCCTATCAATCCCCTGCTGACCATCTACCTAATGCTTTCAAAGGGGTGACTAGTTATTTGTCTGGCTATCAATCCAAATATCACCACAAGAAAAATCAAAACAAAACCCTTAAACAACATATTCTGCTAAGATGGAACGAAATAAGTGAGTAGCCACAATATTTTTTATTGGAAAGATGAGGTTATAAGTGATTTCCTTACTGGTAAGGCGATTCATGCAATTCCACTGAGTTACTTATGAACACAATCTGATCCTAGTTGTCATGGCAACATACAAAAAAAGTGGAAAGAGTTCACGATTACATTTTCTTGAAATGATCCAAAATATTAACTGTAAGTATGTGAATTCTGTAGAAAATGTTATTTAAACTTTTTCTCGGAATCTCGGAGCTGCTGCTGGATTCCAAGAGATGTCTGCCTGCAGCTGTTCAGGCATTATAATCCCCCTCTGCGATGAAAACAGAAAAGCGATGAAGATTTGAAAAAAAAAAAAATAGAAGTCTTGCTTCACCCTCAGGACATCTTTCTCTAACACCCCACTCCATTAATATGCAAGGCGTGAAACATTAAATGTCACATCCATGTCATACTCTAATGCCACTGAATTGTAGAATCAAAGTGTAGAATTCTTTTGCCAATGCGACTTGGGCTAAAAAGACATCTCACTAACCAGAATAAAAGGTCAAACACATATTTCTTAGTTTTCCTTCAAATTTTCTACCAAAATGAGGACAAATTGGGGGGGAAAAAATCCAAGGCTTTTAAGACATAATTTTCTCAGTGTTCTAGTAGAAAACAGTGCCCTGAATAAGAAGGTCACAAAAACCACCAAACACTCCTTTATCATATGTGAATAAAAACCTATAGCTTCATCCAAGAAAGGAAACTCATAAAACCTTTTAGGAAGAGAGGCCACTGTTGTATCTTTCTTTGAAATATTTTTTATTGGTATTGTTTTTCAGAGGAGAGATCTGATATTTTCTCTCACAATCATGCACTTTAAAATGGTACTATGAAAGGAATAAAGTTAACCATTGATCATTATTTTCCTTCCCAGCAAAACAGAACGCACTCTATCAGTGAAGGCCCATCAGTATTTAATGCTGGAACTCTCTTGCACATGACTCTCATATCTCTACTTCTTGCATTGATGAGATTTCAACTGGGTTTAGTGGCTGAGAGTTTGTGTGAGAATTTGAACAAGGCTAATTTTCCCATTGGTTTACCCAAAATGGTCTGCAACTGTCAGCATTTCTGTGTGCAGGCTGCTAGGTGGGATTAAGTATACACGTCCATCCACTTCTTAGCGGATACAAGTTCTCAAGGTCACCCAGGAACATTTCTATTCCAACATGATGACTCTGTAGGCTTTGGTGTAAGCACATAAGCAACACTAGGGTTGTAGGGTGCTGCTCTGTTCTCGTGGGATATGTAAACACTCAGTTGTTCCTAATTTGTTATAGGAAACAGGTATTAGGGATTTGCTTTTTCTCTAGGCTGCTACTCGATAATTCAACTAGTTCATTCTCTTCTACCCTCTAACATGAAGAGAATTCATTTCTCCAATTTTACACCAGTGTTTTCCATCTTTCTGTGGGTGCAGCACATTTTCAAAGACAAACGTTTGCGCAGCACTCCTGAAGTCAACAGTAATTTCAACCTAAAGCTTATTACAAAAGGACAATATTTTGTGGCTTCAGTAAATGTGTCCACGATGTTGCCTTGTTCTCTTGGTCACCCTCACACCCTGTCTTTTTAAGTAAGATTGTTGTGCTGATCAATTCAAGAATTGGGTGCTGGGAATGTAGTACTGGTGAATAAACAGACATAGTTGCTGTCGTTATGAAATTTATGTGATGGAGATGGAGACAGGAGCTAAGCAGATAATTACACACACTATTTAGCTGCATTGTGATCAGCTTAAAGGGGAGAAAGACAAAACAAATGACAAATTTAAAGATTGTTACGAGTAAACATTTTCTCTGTTTCCTCTCCTCCTTCTCTTTCTCCTTTAAAAAGCTTGGGGAAAAGTGATCAGTATATTCTGTTCACATTACCAATCAGCAACTGTTAAATACCCTGACAACACCAGATGTCGACTCCAAAATGAATGGCATCTGGTTTAGTACATGAGAAACAGCACATGCAAGTGCAGGCCTGGGCTCTTAAACGTGCCCTGAGACATCTTGGAGGATCTAGGGGAATTTTAGGATGGTGTTAGCAACTGGCACTCCAGCAGCCTGAGTCCTCTGGGAATTTGCTGTGGTTTCAACATGCTCCCAGAGATAGTGCTATCTCTCACAGCCTTCATCAAAAGCAGGTTGTTCACCAAAGTCTGCCTTGCACCCTTGTGATCATGGCACACCGCTAATTAAAGGTAAGGAAACAAAACAGAAATAACATGTGAAGCCCTTGCCACTCTGAGGAGATTTGTGAATGTCAGGGAGAAGAAAAAGCAACTTTGAAGAACCAGTGGGGGAATGAAAAGCACTGGATGGAGAATCAGGGGAGGTATGTTCTTGTCCTGGCTCTGTCTCTAAAAGGTTGCTCTGAAATGGTGGGCAGTCCATTCAACCTTTCTGGCCCTCACCCAGAGGTGAATGAGGTGGCTAGATTACCTCTAAAAAAGACAGGTTAACGAAGTGACTAACAAAACAGACTTTGGAGACAGTGAGATTCAGACTTTGCATCACTTCCTTCCCATTTTATTAGGTGAGCAACTTAGGAGGGTTACTCAGCCCTTCTAAGCCTCAGTTTCCTCATCTGTAAAGTAGAGATGATTGTAGAACATACCTCAGGATTGTTTTAAGGATAGAATTAAAGAAAGCAAAGTGCTTGTCACAGTGCCTAGCTAAGTGATAAGTATTAGCTTTTTTTTTTTTTTTTAGTTTAGAAAATTTATGTAATTTCATTGCTTTGCATCTAAATTAAGGTAAATGAACAGTCATGTAACTTTTCATATAACCATGTAATGATACTGAAAAATTCCACTTGCCATTTCTTTTTATCACTTTGCACTCTTGAGGGGTGTGTGTGTGTGTGTGTGTGTGTGTGTGTATCAATGTATGCATGGATGGATGAAGACACTTATTCGTTTAGCAAGTAGACACAACAGAGTTTTGATATGAAAATAACACTCTGCTAGTGCTATTACCATGTAGATACAAGTACAATCTAACTTTCACTTCTTGAAACATAATTGGGGGTGGGTAAGAAACACTCACAAAATAAGAGTCTAAAGAAATAATCAAATGCCAAATTAGAGGAAGAATGGCGAGTGCTATGGGATACAAACAAAAACACTGAAACCTCACTATTAATTTACTGGCTTTACAAGAGAATTAAATTAGGACTTTACTTAAAGAGATTAATCATAGAAGTATTAAAAAGGGCCTCTATTAGATAGCCTGGCTCGCAAAGCATTCCTCTGATCTATAATTAAAGGAACATTCCTGTGTGTATATAAAGTATAAGCCCTTCTTCATTCAGTGTATTGTATCACAAAAGGATAAAAAATGAAACATTAAAACTTGTTATAAATTACATTATTTGTCACCATTTATAAAATCTATAGTTTGGGGGCTTTGGTCAAATAAGATTGATCTGTTTGTGTTATCACTTGATTAATAAAAATAAGTGTTTCCAAGGTATGTGTTGGTCTCCATGCAGCAGAGATGTTTGCTATTGTTTGAAAATATTAAGGTGGTATTATTTCCTCCTCAATCAGTGGTCTTGGTAATTAAATTTCATTGATTTTATGACCTTTTCTATTCCCTTTATAATTTTAATGATAAAAAGGTAGCATCTAGGTTCTACCATAAATTGCAGCTTGGTTCAACATGTATTGTGGTGATTACTTTCTCCTGCTGTGTACCACTGACAACACAGCTCAGGGCTGTCCATTAATCAAGCCAATAGATAACTGAAAAAGGCCTGTGGATCACTCCATTCTCCAAACTTAGTGGGTATCTTAATTCGGATTCACTTTCCCCTGGGCTCCCAGTGGAAAATTCCTTGGGCCACTGCTTCAGTGGACCTTCATCCCTGATACGGCTGTTTTTTTCCAGGAAGTATGATGGTTATATTTGTTTCAGATCCCATCTTATCACAAGATTTCATCTGCCACCACACTAGAAGGGGTAAAATTTTTAATAACCTTCATCTGCCACCCCAAACACCTCAGAAATAATTTTCTTTAAAATATCACAATTACTGATTACCTAAAACAGATTTTCTCTTTTAATTTATTCATATCATCTTTCAGTTTAGCCTCCTCCAGGATAACTATATAGCTGATTCCCATATGCAGCAGGAAAGTCAGGAGCCGAGCTTTGCCTGCTGCTGTTCCTGAAGAGTGACTACTTACCACCAATGCCTCATCCATTGTCAGCTGTTCACCAGTCACTACTGAGTATATTCCAGGCATGGTTTTATGTCCTATATATGGGTTATTTTGTTTGATCCTCCAAGGGATGCATGGGGTGGGTATTTTCTTAACCTCTGTTATTCTAATGGGTATTATTCTCTATTATTCTGATGGGTATTAACCTCTATTATTCTGATGGGTAATGAGGCTCAAAGAGGTAAGAGACTTACCCATAGGACCTCAACTAGGAACTGAAGGCAGTGGCATTTAAAAACCCAGAAGTCCTGGTGCTGAAGCCCATGCTGTTAATCACTATAGTGCATGTTTGCTTACCTCTACAAACACTGGCCAAACACTGGATCATCATCTTGCATTGAAATAATTTTCCTGTTGCATAGTTTATACAGTAGTAAAATAGAGAACAGACTCTGGACTCAGACTGCCCAGTTTTTAATTATTACTCAACTATATTATCTCTATGGCCTCGAGCAAGTTATTTAACCTCTTTGAACTCAATTTGCTCCTATTCCAAGATGGGAAAAACAACAGGATCTTATTCTAAGGGTGGGTGTTTGGGAGGATTTAACATGATAAAACAGGCCCACTTAGAATAATGCCATGTGCTGAGTGCTCAATAAAGATTACTGAGTATTATTATTATGGTATAATTATCAAATATTATTATTCAATAAAATAGGGATGTGACACTGTTGTCAAAAGAAACATCAAGACATCTAATAATTTGGGGCTTGCTGAGTGAAGGTTGTAAAGAGGAAACAGGAGAGAGGGCAGGTAGCTGCACACACACAAAAAGAAAAAGGCAAAATACTGAGAAACAGGTGCTAGAGGAAGCCGTTTCAGCCAAACCCATCACATAGCTTCCAGCCCCATGGAATTATTATGATTTCCCTTTCCTATTAAGGATTCACATCTGGATATAAAATTCAAATGCAGACTTTGTCGGAATGAGTGTGCGCAAGAGCTGCTTCCACAGAAATCTTGGCTGCTGTTTACAGCGCTCGGGTTTTATGTCTCTTGTTTTCTCCTGAATTATTTATCCTGAGCATCTGTGTTACATTATTTTTACGTAACGTCACAATGGAAATGGGAGAATGGGTGCTCTTTTCTTGTTTGCCCACTGACAGTAAATGTGCCCTGCAGCTTCCAGGTGTCTTTTCTGCCTTTCTTCACTCACTTATCGAGCTATCTCTCTGTCAAGTGGGGTACATCCTGTCTCCTTGGGGGCTGAGTGAAGCCAGCCTCCAGTCAGCTTGGGGATAACAGATGGTCCCAGCTCCACTTAAAGATAAGACCAATCGATCTTTTCTAAGAGCTCCACAGCTCAGTAACCATGATTGCCTAAGCAACTGATACTGCAGACTGAATTTCATTTTTCAACCACCAAAACACAAATGTTCTCTGCAGGTGGGCTTGGAATCCCAAGGCCCAGACTAAATTGGAAACTTCCTGGACATCTTGACTATTTGGCAAGCTATTTCAGAGGTCCCCATCTAAAGTTTTTACAATGAACCTAGAAACAGTAGTAATTATTATTCAACAACACTAATATGTGTTAGGCATCTAATATATGCTAGGAACTAAGTCACATACTTTACCTTGACTCATTAAGATTTACTACAACCCTACGAGATAGGCATCTTATTCCCATTTTTAAAAGATGGAAGAAAATTAAGTTCAGATAAATTAAGTGAGTTGTTCAAGTTCGATATCAATGAAGCACTAAAACTAAGATTCAATCCTAAATCTTAGCCCATGATCTTTCCTACTTCTTTTTGACTAGAGTTTGCATGATATGTCCTTTTTGTTTTAACCAATCTACGTCTTTATATTTAAAGTAGTTTTCTCTAAGTGGCATATAATTGAGTTTCATATTTTATCCAATTACACAATCTCTACATTTTAATTAGATTTTTAGACCATTTATATTTAATGTAATGTTTGGGTTTAAACTCAATGTTTGGGTTTAAATCTTCCATCTTACTATTTATTTCCTATTTGTATGATCAGTTCTTTGTTTCTATATTAATATTTTCTTGCCTTCTTTTGGATTGACTATTGTTTATCATTTCATTTTATCTCCACTATGGGTTCATTGGCTCTTTATTTTTTGAGTGGCTTCTAGAATTTATAATACATACTTATCACAGTTTATCTCCAAATGATATTATATTACTTCATATATTACAGCAGAAAAGTTCAATTTCTCCCTTTTTGAACTATTGTTATATATTTTACTTCTGCACAGTCTGTAAACCCCATAATGTTATTATTTTTGCTTTAAATGTTCAAATATTTAAGGAGTGTTAAAAATAACAATTTTTTTTTTTTTTTTTTTTTTTTTTTTTTTGAGATGGAGTCTTACTCTATTACCCAGGCTGGAGAGCATGCAGTGGCGCAATGTCTGCTCACTGTAAGCTCTGCTTCCTGGGTTCACGCCATTCTCCTGCCTCAGCCTCCCAAGTAGCTGGGACTACAGGCACCCACCACCACACCCAGCTAATTATTTTGTTTTTTTAGTAGAGACAGGGTTTCACTGTGTCAGCCAGGATGGTCTCAATCTCCTGACCTCGTGATCTGCCCACCTTGGCCTCCCAAAGTGCTGGGATTATAGGTGTGAGCCACCATGCCCGGCCTGAAAAAAAAAATCTTTAATATTTACTCTCATAGTTACCATTTTTGGTGCTCTTTCTTTGTGCAGTTCCACATTTTCACCTTGCATTATTTTCTTTCTGCATGATAGAAGATCTTTAAATAATGTAGTAAAAATCATGGGGTTCCATAGTCTGCTTATGGCTGTTGCTATGAAGAAATTGAGTTCCAGTGTCAGCATCAGGGGTCTCTATTGTATTGTACATCATAAGTGAGGTGAACCATGTTGAAGCAGACAGCTGAGCCACAACTGTAGAAATGGTCATTCCCTATACCCATAAGCTGTAAACTTTGGCCAAAGCATGGAATGGGGTCCTGATGAGAAGATGTCCATCAGAAAGGCAAGTTTTGGATCTCCTTGTTCTTGAACCGTTCGTGGATGAGAAGGAGTTCAGATTGCAATAGCATTTCAAGAATCCTTTCCTACCCTATCTACATGTTAATGCCCTTTAGAAGCAGATGTCTAAAAAGTAGAGGACTTCACTAGCCAGGTGGATGTTTAAGTCAGCTGGGAATCCTAAAAATGGGGGTGTATCTTCTATAAAGGAGTTGCTTATCAGTCCTCCAAAGACCAGAAACCAACTCAGCCTTAGGAAATCTTCCATTCAGTCGTCATCATTTTGCATGAAGAGCAGAGTCCGGAGCCAGGCACGGCCATGGCTCAGCTCCAAGAGCTAGTAATGATTATGATGGCAAATGATAATGATAAATAATATTAATGGAAAATTTAGTAAGAGCCAAGCATTGTTCTCAAATCTTTACAGTTACTGATTCATTCGATGCTGATAACCCAAACAGTAGCTACTATTGCATATTATTATTTTCATTTTCAGGGCACAGAGTACTTAAATAACTTGTACAAAGTTGTGTGGTTATTAAGTGGCAGAACTGGGATTTTAATTATGGAAGTTTGGCCTTAGAGTCCATGCTCTTAAACACATACTATGTTGGAATGCTTCTAAGCAAAATGGAGCTCCTCACCTTGCCCAAATCTGCCTCACTTTCTTCTTCACAATCTCCAGTATCCTAGGTTCCTTTGCTTACTGACTCCAAAGAAGCAACAATCACTTGGTTCTACCTGGTCTGAATGGGTCTCATTCATTTAGACAAAGAGGAAGGCCACTGAGTCTCAATGCTTCAAGGTCTCAGTTTTAGGTTTTTCACGTTGGCCAAGACTTTTCAGACCTCTTTCCCTGAGAGTGTGTAGAGGGTGCATAGTGTTTTTTTTTTTTTTCATTGAGTTCATGTTTCTTGTGTTACTTCAGAAGGTATGTCCTGAGCCTGCAGACTGAAAATTCTGGCTTCGCTGGCCTTCAGAGCTCTAGCAGCTGAGCCCTCTGGAAAACTTATCCCTGAAAATAAGCGATACTTGCCTAGTAAATCTCATCGCAGCTGGCACAACTTGCAGAGTTGAGTCTCTGTAGAAAGCACAAGCGACTAAAAGACACGGCCTTTATGGATTTGGGATCCTAAGTTAAACAGTCCATAATTTTCATTGGTATGGCATTATTTTGGAGGAGAGTCCTGAGATATCATTCTTAAAGAGGAGGTATTTCTATCATAGCAGATTGGTGGTCCTGGAGACCTTTGACTGATGACATGCAGAATCATAAACTGAAGTGTCTTGTATGCTAAATTTATTCAGGAAAATAGAGATCCCAGTCTCTGAAGATGTGAAGATTGCAGCTGAAACTCATGTGGAGCTGCCTTTGGAGAAGTCTTAGGGCTTGGATTATGGAGACTAGGGCCAGGACGTGATTATGGACAGGGCATGGGATGTCTTACATGAAAAAGAAAGAGAGATTCTGGGATCTCATTTCTCTGTGTTGCTGAAAGTCTTGTCTCTCCTTAGGGACTGCCTGAAATTCAATTCAATGATATTCCAATTCAAATGCTGCCAGTCACAACATCCTGCCTGTAATGTCAGATGACAAGGTGATCCTCAAAGTGGCAAGACTGGTTTAGGGGATTCATGGGAAAGAAGAAAAGGTATGCCATTTGGCAAGCTGTTAGTTTGGGCAATTTTGCTGCTTGACAGACAGTACCTTTGTCCCAGAATGTCACAGGAAACAGAGCAAATCCTGGAGACACTCAACTCTCTAGTGTTACCATACACTGAATTATGATTCTATCAAATTTTCCAACAGAGTAATCAATGTCTACAGATAGCTATGTGACTTTAGGCATGAGTGCCAGGATTTGTCGTTAACAAACTACCTCATTATCTTTGATTTGTACACCTTTCTGAGATGGTGGGAATGGAGAAGGAAAAACATATGTCATTATATTTATTCTGCCATTATTAGCTCCATAAGACTATTTAACTCCAAATTAATTTTGTGTATTAAGCCGTCGTGACTCTGGTGTAATCCTTCGTGTTATGACAATAAGATTTGTTTTTAAAAATATATGATACATGATGCAGGATTTGAGTGATCATTTTGGCGACCAAGATCATTAAAAGAAACCAGTAATGTTCCTGGATTTGGATAACAAGGACCCAAGACCCTTACTTTAGTGGCCTCACATATCAAAATACTGAAAAAATAAACTTACTAAAAATCATGTGGCCCTTCTGTCAACTGGGATTTAGCCCTCCACACTGTTGCGCATGATCCATAAGTTTAATCATACCCTCTTGGGGCTGACCCTATTCAGGCTCAGAAAATGTTTCTGCACATCTCCAATGTACTCAAACAAAAGATGATTTCTACCAAATATCATAAAGATGCTTGGGTTGAGCAGCCTGGATGGAATTGGAGACTGTTATTCTAAGTGATGTAACTCAGGAATGGAAAACCAAACATCATATGTTCTCGCTCATAAGTGGGAGCTAAGCTAGGAGGACACAAAGGCATAAGAATGGCACAATGGACTTTGGGGACTCAGGGAAAAGGGTAGGAGAGGGGTGAGGGGAAAGGGTAGGAGAGGGGTGAGGAATAAAAGACTACACATTGGGTACAGTGTACACTGCTTGGGTGATGGGTGCACCAAGATCTCAGAAATTACCACTGAAGAACTTACTCATGTAACCAAACACCAGCTGTTCCCCCAAAACCTAATGAAATAAAAAATAAGTGCTTCTGACATAGTAGCCAGATGTTGCTGTGGAATGTGGGAAGATCTTGAGAGCTAGAAGAGCTTAGGTCAGAGATAAGACAAATTAACTTGTATAAATCCTTCCTTCAGATTGTAAAACTGCAACGTATTCTTGCATAAAGAAGCATCATTTCCGCTTATGTTGAATATCCATTTTCTTTATACTCTTGGTTTTCCAATTTACAGTTTTAGAAATATTTGCAAGTTATCATGGTATTCACAGCAAATGCCTATGGAAGCTGAGGAATATTTTGCTACATTAAATTATCCATATTACTGCTAAACATGTATGTACACCAGTCTACTCTAGACTTCATGCATGAACTGTGTCACCAGTGGTTTATATCGGCAACTAAGTGGATGCTGAAGCCTGACATTACAAATACTATTATTTTTATAAATGCAGTCAAGATCATTTAATTAAAAGAGAACATAAGATTTTAGTTTTTAAAAATAATCTTGAGTTATAATGTATAATTATAATTACTATTTTGACTTTTAATTTTAACAAATACTTCTGAATAATTAAAAAGTAACTTTTTTGAAAACACTTAACAATGACTTTAAGTTCAATTTTTACCATTTAATTATTTGTATTTTTGATGAAATATATTAAACATATAAGCAGATTGAATACTATTCCATTTAATTTTCTAATCCTTTAGATTATCGTTGTCAATAGAATATAAAATAAGTAAAATTATGATTATGGCAATATAATTAGTAATTTTGCTAAAATGAAGGCCAAAACATTTTTGCAATAAATATGTAATCATAGAATAATTATGTCCTGATATTATTACTCATCTAAACATCACTATCTTAATAACCGAACACCCAGAACAGAACTTATTAACAATTAAATTCAGTTGCCTTTAATATTTGGCAAACAGCCACATAAGATACCTTTATACATATTTTTATTTTGCATAATGAAGTTATATTTGCCATGGTAGGAAGATAGAATTAGTTTTATTTAATAGTCTGTTAGGGCCGGGCGCGGTGGCTCAAGCCTGTAATCCCAGCACTTTGGGAGGCCGAGACGGGAGGATCACGAGGTCGGGAGATCGAGACCATCCTGGCTAACCCGGTGAAACCCCGTCTCTACTAAAAAATACAAAAAACTAGCCGGGCGTGGCGGCGGGCACCTGTAGTCCCAGCTACTCGGGAGGCTGAGGCAGGAGAATGGCGTAAACCCGGGAGGCGGAGCTTGCAGTGAGCTGAGATCCGGCCACTGCACTCCAGCCTGGGCGACAGAGTGAGACTCCATCTCAAAAAAAAAAAAAAAAAAAAAAAGAAAGAAAAAAAAATAGTCTGTTAGATGAATTTATAACTTTTAAACATTTAGAGCTATTGTATATGGGCTTCCACTTATTCTCTTGCCCCGGGGCCCACAAATGTCAGGGTCACAATTGAGGGAAACAAAAATTCTTTCCAAACTCAAAATTTGTGACATATATCTCTTGAGGAGGGACTATTTACAGTATTGCCTCCTAGATGCATCCTCAGCAAAAACTTTTACTTGGCATGAGCAGTTCTATTTTTATAGCTAAAACGTTGTGGACCTTGATTCACTCTCCAATTAACCTTGGCAAATTTAGAAGATGTGGGGGGTTTGAAGAACTTATAATTCCTTTCTGCACACACCACCCATGAATCCAGTTCACACACCTGTCACTGATCTTGCGCAGCCTCGGGAGCCTGCTCTGCTGCTGTCCTCCTCAGACCAAACTGGATCTCTATCCCTTTTCAGAGGCCCCCTCCTCCTTCCTTTACTACTCTGGACCTTTCTCTACTTCAGCCTCCTCTACAACATCAAAATTCTCCTACTTTGTTTCCCATTCCTCCTGGGCTTGCTCTCTGCCTTGCATTAAGGTTTTCCCACGTCTAGAGTGAGCTCATTAAATCTCTTGCCTTGGAAAGGAGCGAGGTGACAGTAACAGGGAAGGTTTGAAGTTCTTCTGAGAGCAGAAATATGGCAGTTAACTCTGGATTCAGGGAAGTAAGTACTTCCAGGCAAGAAGAGAATGGTCCGTGTATCAGTTTCTTTTGCTCCACAATGAAGGTTGAAGGTGGAGATGTGCAGAATCCCAACTGTGTCCTTCCTTGTTACGGGAGCCACTGTAAAAGGGCAGTTTGTAATTTCATAAGTGGCAGGATTATTTATCTATTAATTTGTGTTTATTTTTGCTGTAGTTTTCCCTTCACCCACTCCAAGCAAGTAGCAGTGTTTGTATGCCTTGTATTGGGGAATTTTGCAGTGTCCAATAAGAAATGGCAGGAAGTTGACTCTCTTTCTTTTCTTCTGTGAAAGCTTGAGCTTAGGGAAAATATGATGTTAGGCATTTCTAGGGAGGAGGAGGGAGAGGTAGCTATATTTGAGGATGGCAGGAAAAGAAAGAGAGATTTTTTCCCCCCGCCCCATCCCTTGACTGAAAAGCAGATGCAAGTCAGCAGGCTCCATGAGCACTGGGGACTGTGTCCTGCCCCATAACAGTTTCTTACAGATAGATCCATAGTTTTAAGGGCATGCCTCACATGTATGTTTAAGAAAATTGAACCCTAGCTCAATTCTCATTCTTGCCTGTGCCTCCCAAACCCAACAACACAGTTGCTGGTTTTAAGCAATCTTGTGCATGTAAACAATGAACACAGCAGTAATAACTGTTATGGATCAAAACCCTGATGCCTTGGCACAAGACGAGGGTATGGGGAGCTCCAGCAATGACAAAGAGGCTGAATTTTCAGCTACTCCAGTAGGATCAGGGATCCTGGTTTAATGTAAGTTTGTTCTGTTAAAAAATAACTTTTAGCTTTGGAATAATTTTAGATTTACAGAAAAATTGCAGAGTACAGAGAGTCCCCAATGTATACCTCACCCAATTTCCCTATTGCTATCATCTTATATTACCATGGAACATTTGTCAAAACTAAGAAACTGACACTAATACATTACTATTAACTCAACTCCAGACTTTATCTGGATCTCACCAGTTTTTCAACTGACGTCCCCTTCCTGTTCCAAAATCCCATCCAGGGTACCACCTAGCATTTAGTTATCATGTCTCCCCATCTCTACTGGTCTGTGGTAGTTTCTGAGTTTGTCTGATATTTTTCTTGTGATTACACTGGGAATGTGGATCTTTGGAACAAATGCCACCAAGATGAAGTGGTCTTCTCACTGCATCATATCAGGGGCTAAAATTATTTCCTTTAAAACAAGGAAAATTGACAATTCTCACACATTAGAATTTCTAGGTAAAGATTCATCATTGTCATTTAAACATTCATATACAAAAGAAGTTTAGACCAGTGTCACTTAAGAGCATCATAACCCTAAGCATTGCAATTGAAGGAGAATGCAGCAGCCCTTGCCTTTCCTCTAGGTTGGTCAATATTTCCATCAAGGCTCCCAACACACTTTCTTCTGTATTCTGCTGTGATTCTGGGACGTGTTTAAGTAAGGATTTCTTAAGTATTTGAGGAAGTCTTTTGAAATCTGGTTTAAAATCAAATTCCTTTCTCTCTATACTTTCCATACACCTTTTGGCTAAATATAATTAGTTTTATTTGAATCTTCATGAATTTTTTTAAATACATAAACTGAGAACATACTTTGTTCCAGGGACTCAAACTAGCATTCTCTCATTGTGGTTTCTAGCTTACAGGAGCTCATTCATAATAACATATCTAGACTGGGTTTTAATAGTGTGGAATAAATTTAGAATTCATAATAAGAACCATGAGAAGGACAATTACCAAGGTTATTAAAAACAATTATTTCTTACCTTATTTTCACTACAACTTTCAGCCTTCAGCACATCCAGGTCACCATATAGGCATTAATTAAAATGTTTCCTCTAGCCTTGTTGGAAATTCTGACCTGTGGATAATGATTGATAGTCCCTTCCCAGGGATTAGATGGCTGTCCCCTAGAGAGGCTGGACATCTGACAAGGGCAGAGAGCATTCACAAGGCATTCACAATTCTCCCACAGCGGTTGCACATCTGTTCCATCAGGATGACATCCTCCTCTCTTTGTCACAGTTACTTACTCTTATAAAAGAGTTATTGGATGTTGACATTCTTTGAGCATATAGAAATCTAGAGACTTCACAGAATAGATGTTGGCTTTTTAATGATTATTTTAAATAGAAATATTCTGCTGGTCAACACATGCTAAGACAGATGTTCTTTACATAGACCTGTTTTGGTGTGTGATGATGGAGTTATTACAGTAAAAGAGGCTCAAGAGGTTGCAGGTACTTTTATTTCAGCTCTGTCCCACAGAGCAATGGTTGAGTATACTAGTGGATAGTTTGGGAACAAGGCTACCATCCTTTTGTTTTTCTCAGCCGAACAAGAACTTACTCAACACTCTACCCTTTTCTCTGTTGGAAGTAGGAAGATTTCTGTTTGCTCCCCAGTATAGTCTTTACCATAAATATCTTTCCCATTACTTATGTTTTCATTCACAAAGAATAGTTTGATAATGTTCTAAAGGAGAAAAACATAAGGGATGTGTGTATGGTTACAACACCCAACAGATATCAAAATGCAAGTTTCACTGCAGTCAGGCCCATGTGAGTCAGGCTAGCTTTCAGCAGAGGTAGGTAGAGAACAAATCTGAAGAACAGGGAGGAGATGACTATACCAGTGAATCAACCTTTAAGTGGAGGCTGGCTATAGATAATGAATCAGTTAACTTGTTCATTTCCACAAATGCAAATCCTATGCTAAATAAGGTTGGCTTATACTAATGGGTCTGCCAAGTACAATTTAGGTTGAACCACTAACACAAAGTAAAATAAAAATTCACATTTAATTTTGTTTTCTAAAGATGCAGAAGGAACTGTATGGTCCATGGTCAAGTACAAGTTATAATTGTCCATGATGTCACTTTCATTAATACGAGTCAGTAGAGCTAGAATGTAACACCTATGCAGCATCAGCAGTGCAGTAAAAGTATCTCCTGAAGGGCAAGATCTGAATCTGGCAGGATCATTGTTTTCCTCACTAACTTTGCCACTTCGGAGGTTTTCAGGACTATTCCTTGCAAGCTAAGGAAATAGGAGGAGCATCAAGATCGAAGTCAGCTCTCCCAAGTTGCTTTTTCTTTCTTTTTTTTTTTTTTGAGATGGAGTCTTGCTCTGTCACCAGGCAGGAGTGCAGTGGTGCAATCTCAGCTCGCTGCAAACTCCACCTGCCTGGTTCAAGCGATTCTCCCACCTCAGCCTCCTGAGTAGCTGGGATTACAGACATGCGCCACCACGTCCACCTAATTTTTGTATTTTTAGTAGAGATGGGGTTTCATCATGTTGGTCAGGCTGGTCTCGAACTCCTGACCTCATGATCTGCCTGCCTTGGCCTCCCAAAGGGCTGGGATTACAGGTGTGAGCCACCACGCCTGGCCCTCTTTTTTGTTTAATACTACTGACACATTGTTCAAAAAGAGCAAAATACTGAGGCTTGAGGTCACTAGAAGTCAGGAGTTTGAGACCAGCCTGGCCAACATGGTGAAACCCTGTCTCTACTAAGAATACAAAAATTGGCTGAGTGTGCTGGTGCATGCATGTAATCCCAGTTACTCAGGAGGCTGAGGCAGGAGAATCGCTTGAACCCGGGAGTTGGAGGTTGCAGTGAGCCAAGATCATACCACTGCACTCAAAATGGCAAGCTGATCAGAGAAATGTTGTAAAATGCCCTGATTATGGCCCTCTTCAATGCTATAGTGCTTTATATGCATTATCCCCATTTTAGAGACAAAGAAACCAAGGTGTAGGAAGGTAGAGTCACTTGTCCAAAGTGACAGTAAGTGGTGAAGTCAGAATTCAAACCCACAGAATTTGATGCTAGCACCCAAGTGCTTACTAAGAATCTTTCTCCCTTTCTTTTCTGACCTGAAAAAGATTGCCAAGATAAAATGTATGAGATAAACCTAGATTAAAATCACTGATAGAAAAGAAAACCAATCATTAAATAATCAGGCATTACAAAGTTGGGTCATAAATTAACTTGCCAGCACTGAGTAGTAACAGAATTAATTGTCTCAGTCTACTTGACTTTAGCTATGTGTTGAAACCAGTCATTTTGCTTAATGATACTTGCAATTTGCTCCTTATCTTCTTGCAATTTTAGGTTACTTTCAGATCAACTGTGTTAGGCAGACAGGCTCCTCTTTCACTATAGAAATACCAGTCCAACACCTTTAGGAGCTATTGGAGCCACAGTTAAGATTGAGCAAAAGAACTGACTTCAGCTCATGAGCTAGCTTTTATCTGTGTGAGAAGAATGGAGGACAGGGTCGGGAGATTTACATTACTTTTCCTTTCACTGTCTTCATTGGAATCTGTTAATTCATGAATTCTAGCCTCCCCTCTGAATCCCTCTCCTTTCTCTCTATTCCCTCTAATTCCAATCAATTCTTCCTATATCTACAACTCTTTCTAATTCTCAAACAATTCTAAATCCTATCCTTCTCCTTTTTCCCCTAAAGAATTATGTTTTTGTTTTGTTTTGTTTTGTTTTGCCTGTTCTCTGGCAAGCCCAGACACAACACTTTCACCTTCCGCCCAGAGAGCAAAATACTTCTCTGAAACGCTTCAACTGTTATCCATCCATCCATCCATCCACCCACCCATCCATCCATTCATCCACCCACCCACCCACGCATCCATCCATCCTACCTCCCACTATCCATCCTTCCACTGTTAAGTGAGACCATATGCATTAAATCAATCTTATACAATCTCATTACATCATAGAGGATTCAATTAGAAAATCCTCAAACCAAATAAATAACTTTACTTATTACCAATTTAAATGGGAGCAAATAGAACAGCTTACTTGTCAGATTTCCAAGGCCAAACAATTGTGAACAGTGACAAACAACACTTTGAACACTGTTGTGGCCATGGAGTGTACTACTCAGATCCTTCTCTTGGGGAAGAGCTGAGAAGAGCATAGTTGGCCAAAAGCCTCCAGCTGCTATACCTTCAGACTTACTATGACATTCATGCCAAGGTCATGTTTCCCCCGAGCTACTCAAAGACAGAGTCTAGAACACAGCAGGGGTTCTAGAATTGGGCCATTTCTGCCTGATGTGGAACATGGGCATACCTTATATTCCAATGGAGAATCTTTGCTTGGGTGCTCACCATCAACTGGGTGAGACTTTCTCAGAGCTGTGCTATAGTCAAAGTTGCTTCCTACTCCATACCTCTTCCTTTGCTTTCTCCTTTCAAATGCATCAGACCTGCATTAAAATCTAAAGTTTCCCTTTGCCTGCTCCTGCTCCTTTCCTCCTTTATCCTTCATGGCATTTTCCCCAAAAATCTCTTGTATGGCTGATCTCTTCTTGGCATCTGCCTCTAAGAGGAACTCAGTAGAAACAAATACCAACTTTTCATGTTTATACATATCACTTGGTCCATTTTCAAGCTGTACTCAATCACAATTTTGAGTTTTGTACATCTATACATACATAATTCTAAAATTTAATACCCCATGTTTAAGCTTGCTCTGGAATCTAAATGCCATATATCCAACTAACTGACACCTTTACTTGATACATCCATTTTTAATATCTCAGGTCCAATCACTATGTTCTATACTTCAGCCATACTGGCTTTCTTTAAAAAATATTTATATAAACATAATGATTCTTTTTTAAAAATTACTATATTTTAAGCTCTGAGATACATGTGCAGAACGTGCAGGTTTGTTACATAGGTATATATGTGCCATGGTGGTTTGCTGCACCCATCAACCCGTCATCTAGGTTTTAAGTCCCACATGCATTACATATTTGTCCTAATGCTATCGCTCCCCTAGACCCCCAGTCCCCGACAGGCCCCACTGTGTGATGTTCCCCTCTCTGTGTCCATGTGTTCTCATTGTTCAAATCCCACTTATGAGTGAGAACATGCAGTGTTTTGTTTTCTGTTCCTGTTAGTTTGCTGAGAACGGTTTCCAACTTCATCCATGTCCCTGAAAAGGACATGAACTCATTTACTTATGGCTGCATAGTATTCCATGGTGTATATGTGCCACATTTTCTTTATCCAGTTTATCATTGATGTGCATCTGGGTGGGTTCCAAGTCTTTGCTATTGTAAATAGTGCTGCAATAAACATACGTGTGCATGTGTCTTTATAGTAGAATGATTTGTAATCCTTTGGATATATACCAAATAATGGGATTGCTGGGTGAAATGGTATTTCTGGTTCTAGATCCATGAATAATCACTACACTGTCTTCTACAATGGTTGAACTAATTTGCACTCCCACCAAAGTGTAGAAGTGTTCCTATTTCTCTGCATGCTTGCCAGTGTCTGTTGTTTCCAGACTTTTTGATGATCACCATTCTAACTGGTGTGAGATGGTATCTCATTGTGGTTTTGATTTGCATTTCTCTAATGACCAGTGATGATGAGCTTTTTTTCATATGTATTTGGCTGCATAAATGTCTTCTTTTCAGAAGGGTCTGTTGATATCCTTTGCCCACTTTTTGGTGGGGTTGTTTTTTTCTTGTAAATTTGTTTAAGTTCCTTGTAGATTCTAGATATTAGACCTTTGTCAGATGGATAGATTGCAAAAATTTTCTCCTATTCTGTAGGTTGCCTGTTCACTCTGATGATAGTTTCTTTTGCTGTGCAGAAGCTCTTTTGTTTGATTAGATCCCATTTGTGAATTTTGGACTTTGTTGCCATTGCTTTTGGTGTTTTAGTCATGAAGTCTTTGCCCATGCCTATGTCCTGAAGGATATTGCCTAGGGTTTCTATGGTTTTAGGTCTTACGTTCAAGTCTTTAATCCATGTTGAGCTAATTTTTTATATGATATAAGGAAGGGATCCAGTTTTAGCTTTCTGCATATGGCTAGCCAGTTCTCCCAACACCATTTATTAAATAGGAAATCCTTTCCCCATTGCTTGTTTTTGTCAGGTTTGTTGAAGATCAGATGGTTGTAGATGTGTGGTGTTATTTCTGAGGTCTGTTATGTTCCATTGGTCTATATATCTGTTTTGGTACCAGTACCATGCTGTTTTGGTTACTGTAGCCTTGTAGTGTAGTTTGAAGTCAGGTAACATGATGCCTCCAGCTTTGTCCTTTTTGCTTAGGATTGTCTTGGCTATACGGGCCCTGTTTTTGATTCCTGATGAATTTTAAAGTAGTTTTTTCTAGTTCTATGAAGAAAGTCAATGGTAGCTTGATGGGAATAGCATTGAATCTCTAAATTACTTTGGACAGTATGGCCATTTTCACGATACTGATTCCTATCCATTAGCATGGAATGTTTTTCCATTTGTTTGAGTCCTCTCTTATTTCCTTGAGCAGTGGTTTGTAGTTCTTCTTGAAGAGGTCCCTCATATCCCTCGTAAGTTGTATTCCTAGGTATTTTATTTCCTTTGTAGCAATTGTGAATGGGAGTTCACTCATGATTTAGCTCTCTGTTTGTATATTATTGGTGTATAGGAATACTTAAAATTTTTGCACATTGACTTTGTATCCTGAGACTTTGCTGAAGTTGCTTATCAGTGTAAGGAGATTTGGGGCTGAAATGATGGGGTTTTCTAAATATACAATCATATCATCTGCAAACACAGACAATTTGACTTCCTCTCTTCCTATTTGAATACCCTTTATTTCTTTCCCTTGCCTAACTGCCCTGGCCAGAACTTCCCATATTATGCTGAATAGGAGTGGTGAGAGAGGGCATCCTTGTGCTGTACCAGATTTCAAAAGGAGTGCTTCCAGCTTTTGCCCATTCAGTATAATATTGGCTGTGGGTTTGTCATAAATAGCTCTTATTATTTTGAGATACGTTCCAACAATACCTAGTTTTTTGAGAGTTTTTAGCATGAAGGGCTGTTGAATTTTGTTGAAGGCCTTTTCTGCATCTATTGAGATAATCATGTGGTTTTTGTCATTGGTTCTGTTTATGTGATAGTTTACATTTATTAATTTGCGTATGTTGAACCAGCCTTGCATCCAGGGATGAAGCTGACTTGATCTTGGTGGATAAGGCTTTTGATGTGCTACTGGATTTGGTTTGCCAGTATTTTATTGAGGATTTTTGCACTGATGTTCATCAGGGATATTGGTCTGAAATTTTCTGTTTTTGTTGTGTCTGTGCCAGATTTTGGTATCAGAATGATGCTGGCCTCAAAAAATGAGTTAGGGACAAGTCCCTCTTTTTCAATTGTTTGGAATAGTTTCTGAAGGAATGGTAGCAGCTTCTCTTTGTACCTCTGGTAGAATTTGGCTGTGAATCCTTGTGGTCCTGGGCTTTTTTTGATTGGTAGACTATTAATTGCTGCTTCAATTTCAGAACTTGTTATTGGTCTACTAAAGGATTTGACTACTTCCTAGTTTAGTCTTGCAGGGTGTATGTGTCCAGGAATTTATCCATTTCTTCTAGATTTTCTAGTTTATCTGTGTAGAGGTGTTTATAGTATTCTCTCTGATGGTAGTTTTTATTTCTGTGGGATCAGTGGTGATATCCCCTTTATTATTTCTTATTGTGTCTATTTGATTCTTCTCTCTTTTCTTCCTTATTAGTCTGGGCTAGTGGTCTATCTATTTTGTTAATCTTTTCAGAAAACCAGTTCCTGGATTCATTGATTTTTTGAAGGGATTTTTGTGTCTCTATCTCCTTCAGTTCTGCTCTGATCTTAGTTATTTCTTGTCTTCTGCTAGCTTTTGAATTTGTTTGCTCTTGCTTCTCTAGTTCTTTTAATTGTGATGTTAGGGTGTCCATTTTAGATCTTTCCAACTTTCTGATGTGGGGATTTAGTGCTATAAATTTCCTTGTAAACACTGCTATAGTTGTGTCCCAGAGATTCTGGTACATTGTGTCTTTGTTCTCATTGGTTTCAAAGAACATCTTTATTTCTGTCTTAATTTCATTATTTACCCAGTAGTCATTCAGGGGCAGGTGGTTCAGTTTCCATGTGGTTGTAAAGTTTTGAGTGTGTTTCTTAATCCTGAGTTTGAATTTGATTGCACTGTGGTCTGGGAGACTGTTTGTTATGATTTCCATTCTTTTGCATTTGCTGAGGAGTGTTTTACTTCCAATTATGTGGTCGATTTTAGAATAAGTGCTATGTGGCGCTAAGAAGAATGTATATATATTCTGTTGATTTGAGATGGAGAGTTCTGTAGATGTCTATTAGGTCTGCCTGGTCCAGAGCTGAGTTTAAGTCCTGAATATCCTTGTCAATTTTCTGTCTCATTGGTCTAATATTGACAGTGAGGCGTTAAAGTTTCCCACTATTATTCTGTGGGAGTCTAAGTCTCTGTGTAGGTCTCTAAGAACTTGCTTTATGAATCTAGGTGCTCCTGTATTGGGTGCATATATATTTAGGATAGTTAGCTCTTCTTGTTACATTGATCCTTTTACCATTTTGTAATGCCCTTCTTTGTCTCTTTTGATCTTTGTTGGTTTAATGTCTGTTTTATCAGAGACTAGGATTGCAACCCCTGCTTTTTTTGCTTTCCATTTGCTTGGTAGATCTTCCTCCATCCCTTTATTTTGAGCCTATGTGTGTCTTTGCCCATGAGATGGGTCTCCTGAATACAGCACACCAATGGGTCTTGACTCTTTATCTAATTTGCCAGTCTGTGTCTTTTAATTGGGGCATTTAGCCCATTTAGATTTAAGGCTAATATAGTTATGTGTAAATTTGATCCTGTCATCGTGATGCCAGCTTGTTATTTTGCACATTAGATGATGCAGGTTCTTCATAGTGTCATTGGTCTTTTTATTTTGGTATGTTTTTGCAGTGGCTGATACCGGCTTTTCCTTTCCATATTTAGTGCTTCCTTCAGGACTTCTCATAAGGCAGGCTGGTTGGTGACAAAATCCCTCAGCATTTCCTTGTCTATAAAGGATTTTATTTCTCCTTGGCTTGTGAAGCTTAGTTTGGCTGGATATGAGATTCTGGATTGAAAATTCTTTTCTTTATGAATGTTGAATATTGGTCCTCACTCTCTCCTTGTTTGTGGGGTTTCTGCAGAGAGATTTGCTGTTAGACTGATGGGCTTCCCTTTGTGGGTAATCTGACCTTTCTCTCTCACTCCCCTTAACATTTTTTCCTTCATTTCAACGTTGGTGAATCTGACAGTTATGTGTCTTGGGGTTGCTCTTCTCGAGGAGTATCTTTGTGGTGTTCTCCGTATTTCCTGAATTTGAATGCAGGCCTGCCTTGCTAAGTAGAGGAAGTTCTCCTGGATAATAATCTGAAGAGTCTTTTCCAGCTTCGTTCCATTCTCCCTGTCATTTTCAGGTACACCAATCAAATGTAGATTTGGTTTTTTCACATAGTCCCATATTTCCTGAAGGCTTTGTTCATTCCTTTTCACTCTTTTTTTCTCTAGACTTGTCTTCATGTTTTATTTCATTAAGTTGATCTTTAATCTCTGATATCCTTTCTTCCACTTGATCAATTCAGCTATTGATCTTGTGTATGCTTCATGAAGTTCTCATGCTGTGTTTTTCAGCTCCATCAGGTCATTTACATTCTTCTCTAAACCAGTTATTCTAGTTAGCAGTTCCTGTAACATTTTATCAAGGTTCTTTTCTTCTTTGCATTGGGTTAGAACACACTCCTTGAGCTCAGAAGAGTTTGTTATTACCCACCTTCTGAAGCCTATTTGTGTCTATTCATCAAAGTCAAACTCATTCTGCATCCAGTTTTATGCCCTCCCTGGAGAGGTGTTGCAATCATTTGGAGGAAAAGAGGCATTCTGGTTTTGGAATTTTCAGCCTTTTTGCACTGGTTTTTCCTCATCTTCATGGATTTATCCACCTTTGATCTTTGATGCTAATGACCTTTGGATAGGGTCTTTGGGTGGACATCCTTTTTGTTGATGTTGATGTTATTGCTTTCTGTGTGTTAGTTTTCCTTCTGACAGGTCTCTCTGCTGCAGGTTGGCTGGAATTCGCTGGAGGTCCACTCCAGACCCTGTTTTGTCTGGGTATCACCAATGGAGTCTGCAGAACAGCAAAAATTGCTGCCTGCTTCTTCCTCTGGAAGGTAGTCCCAGAGGGGCGGCTGCCTGATGCCAGCCAGAGCTCTCTTGTACAAGGTGTCTGTCAACCCCTGCTGAGAGTTGTCTCCCAGTCAGGAGGCAAGGGGTCAGGGACCCACTTGAGGAGGCAGTCTGTCCTTTAGCAGAGCTCAAGCACTATACTGGGAGATCTGTTGCTGTCCTCAGAGCCAGCAGACAGGAATGTTTAGGCCTGCGGAAACTGCGCCCACACCCACCTTGTACCCCAGGTGCTCTGTCCCAGAGAGATGGGAGTTTTATCTGTAAGTCCCTGACTGGGACTGCTGCCTTTCTTTCAGAGATGTCCTGCTCAGTGAGGAGGAATCTAGGGATGCAGTCTGGCCACAGCTGCTTTGCAGTGCTGTGGTGAGTTCCACACAGTCTGAACTTCTCGTTGGCTTCCTTAACACAGTGAGGGGAAAACCACCTACTCAAACCTCGGTAATAGTGGCGCCCCTCCCCTCAACAAACTCCATCATCCCAAGTTTACTTCAGACTGCTGTGCCGGCAGTGAGAATTTCAAGCCAGTGGTTCTTAGCTTGCTGGGCGCCATGGAATTGGGACCCGCAGAGCGAGACCACTTTGCTCCCTGGCTTCAGCCCCCTTTCCAGAGGAGTGAACGGTTCTGTCTCGCTGGGGTTCCAGGTGTCACTGGGGTACGAGAAAAAACAAACAAACAAACAAACAAAAAAACCAACAACTCCTGTGGCTTGCTAGGTGTCTGCCCTAACAGCTGCCCAGTTTTGTGCTTGAAACCCACAGTCTTGGTGGTGTAGGCACATGCGGGAATCTCCTGGTCTGTGGGTTACAAAAACCGTGGGAAAAGCGTGGTATGTGGGCCACATAGCACAGTCCCTCACAGCTTCCCTTGGGAAGGCGAGGGAGGTCTCCAGTCCCTTGTACTTCCTGGGTGAGGTGACGCCCCACCCTGCTTCTGCTTGCCCTCTGTGGGTTGCACCCAGTGTCTAACCAGGTCCAATGAGGTGAACTGGGTACCTCGGTTGGAAATGAAGAAATCACCCGCCTTCTACGTTGGTTTCACTGGGAGCTGCAGACTGGAGCTGTTCCTATTTGACCATCTTGCCAGATCCTCCACACTGGCTTTCTTAAGAGTCATTACATAAAATGCCAGAAAATGTTTCCAACTTGGGTTTTTGGCATTTGCTCTTCTCATGGCCTGGATCACTATTCCTCCAGATATTCACATGGCTTGCTTCTTAACATTAGTCACAGTTTTGCTTCAGTGCCACCTCCTCCAAGAAGCCTTCCCTAACCTTTCCCTTCCCCAAAGAAGTGCTACATATGAAAGCACCACACATCACACAACTCTTCTTTCCCTTACCCTGTTCTGCTTACTTCATAGTACTTACGACTAACATTTTGTTTAAAAAGAAAGATCAAAATTTTTTTTAAAAAGAAAGGAAAAATTAAAGAACAACTAAACTCTGCTTTTAATTTATCCTAACTGACTTGGCTAATTCAGCCAACTTGAGTCTTCAGTAAATTATTTGAACAAATGATCTACTTTCACCAACTAAAAGTTTTTAGGAGATATGGGAAATATTGCTGGTCTATGTGTCATCACAATAAGGATGAGAATAGTGATATTGCCAAGTTAGGTATCTTAAATGTATCTGACGGTTTTCTGAAATTACATGGATAAGCATCACTGGTAAAATCTCAAAATGCAGGGACAAAAATCAAAGCAAATTTTTATTTAAAAATCTCCAGCACAGGCTGGGTGCAGTTGCTTTACTCTGGTAATCCCAGCACTTTGGGAAGCCGAGACAGGTGGGTTGCTTGAGCTCAGGAGTTTGAGACCAGTCTGAGCAACATGGTAAAACTCTGTCTCTACAAAAAATTCAAAAATTAGCCAGGCGTGGTGACACACACCTATAGTTTTAGATACTTGGGAGGCTGAGGTGTGAGGATTGCTTGAGCCCAGGAGGTCGAGGCTGCAGTGAGCCATGATTGTGCCACCTCACTCCAACCTGGGTGACAAAGCAAGACCCTGTGTCAAAAAAGAAAAATATCTACAGTACAAACGTGATTTGAAGTTATTTCTCATAGTACCTGAATCACATCAGTAAGTCTTTGGAGAAAGAAATGGACTTTTTCATGGTCGTGACATTGTACTCGCAACCCAAACAACAGAAGTACTGTATAAAACCTTAAAATATGCATATACTTGGCTCTATTAATTCTACTTATGGGTCTCTATCCCACAGAAATATCTGCTTATATAGGCAAATATATAGTCACATGCATATTCACTCCATCATTGTTTATAACAGCAAAAATCGAAACACCTTAAATGTCCAGCAATAGAGAACTGTTGAAATATATGATGGTACATACACATAATGGAATTCTCTCCAGTAGTTTAAAATAATGTAGATCTACACTTTGTAACATGGAGAGATGTTTGTGATTTATTACATGAAAAAATGGATATTAAAAATTTGTGTGCAGCAAATCCTTCTGTTAAAAATATTGTGTGTATAAATACATATGTGTGTATGTACATATATGCATATAGACACATCGTTACTTACATAGAAGCATAAGGAAAAACTCTGGAAAGACACTGCTTTGAATTTTAATAGATTTTTAAATGTGTCAGTTATGGGTGTTTTAAAGGTTTTCTGTGTATTTTTCTGTAACTTCTAGGTATTTTAAAATAATAAGTACATATCAATCTTTGAAATAAAAAGATTTAAACATATATGATGACCATGCCACAGAATTACAGATTATAAGAGCTGACGGGACTTTAGGATTCATTAAATGTTATTTCGTTCAAGAGATGCTTCCATTTTACCTAAGAGGAAACTAAGACCCAGAAAGGAAATTGAATTATCCAGGACTCAGATTTATGTCTCCCTCTGCAGTCACTCTCCCATTTTCACACCCCAGCAGGTGCTCAATTAATGCACTGATTGATGTAATTGGTTGGTATTGATGTGGAGGAGTCTGAGGGTGATCTCATTCCACTGTTGAACTGTGATAGAAAATTTCACAGTGGGAACAGAGATAGTTCAATTTTTCCCCCTGCAACAATTATGCAAGCCTCTGATTTACATTGGTCAGGACATCTCCTTGGATGGCAAATGAGTTTATTATAGAAGTTGCTCATGTAAGATTTCCTCTGCCTGGGAATGTTTCTGATTATGCCTACACTACTCATTGGCCAATTCTTAGTGATCATTGAGAAAAACATTTGCCCAAATAACACATTTTATTTAGACTCTCTGAATTATTTTGTATAAACGTTATCCTGATAGAGAAACCAGAGCTGAAGTCGATAATAAAAGTGTTCTAGATCTAATTGTTGTTATCCTCCCTAGAAGTTTGTAGTGTAAAATAATTTACTGTTGACAAAGAAAGTATATTAATAATAAAAATTCTGAAACATTATTTGATAAGGAGGCAAAAATGCTCAGAGTCCAGTTGTGTGTTCAACATTGGGCTTGTGAAACTGATTTTTGTGATCTCTTGATGATGGAATAGCCAAAAAAGGGAGTCTCTGGGAGTTTCAAAATTGTCAAAAAGCCATTAAAAATTTCAGTCCAAAATGGAACAGAATTCTTGCACTTTTGCTGAATTTTCCAGTTCTGTGGTTCACCAAAAAATGACCACAAGTTATGGTAACCACCAGTAGGATCTTTTCTTGTCTAGCTTTGGCCCAAAACTGAGAGTCACACAACCCTGTAAATCTTCATCAAAGAATCAGCCTTGACACAAACTATCTTCCTTTTGCCACAACTTCGATGCGCTGGACATTAATGGAGTTGTTTGCACAAATAAGGAAAATAAATAATGACTGTGGGAGAGAAGTAACTCTCTGCCATCACCTTTCTTGCCAACAGCTTACCGCCTGCAAAACTATTATTCAGGGAGAGAAAGTTTATATTTATTAGTTAAATCAGAGCTATCCCGGTAGGTATTGGACAGGAGACATTTAATTTCCTCCTCAGTAGGACATCTTATGTGGCATAACTGGTCCTTTATCCACTGCCTTCTTTAGAAAGGTGGTGTGAATTGTAAATTGATTGCATTAAGTAACCAGACCACTGAACTTTGTTGTCTTAGGTTTGTTTCTCTTTTTTTCTTTTCTTTTTTTTTTTTTTTAAGCTTCTATAGAGTAAGTTATCTCCTCAGCAATGTGACTCACAAGTTCTGCTCTTTGCCCTTCAGGATATTATTCATTTGGCACGAAACAGTCCAGTGCAAGATTGTTGGAATGAAAAATATGGCTCAAATGCTTTTGCTCAGTGAGGGTAATTAAAAATTTTTCAATATGTCTAATTTTCTTGAAAATGTATGGTCCTGATATATATATATATATACACGTATACTTACACACATGAATGGCTGAATGAGAAGTGCAGCTTATGAATAGCCTTCCCTACATACTTTACTATATACCAAGCTAATCTTTTGTATCAATATACAATTATGTAATATAGTGTAAAGAACCCTGGAATGGAATACAAAAACCCTGGGTTCTAGTTTGGGCTCTGACTCTAGATAGCTGCATGAATTTGAATAAGTCACACTATCAGATTTATTTTTCTTTTTAAATTTTATTTTATTTTCAGAGAATGGTGTGACTATTTTGGGGCTCAGAGAATGATACCCCAAAGTAGGGTGTTTTGGTATGCTTTGATGAAAGAAAATTAAAGACCTTACAAATTGCTTCAGAATTAAGATCTCTCTGACTTTTTCTTCTTTCTCCCCCTAAGTATGAGGTAGGGGGCTTTCTCTGAAGTTCCTTTATCTGACAGAGGGTAGTTCTTCCAACAGAAATGCGATTGCCTTAGACCCCTCCCTAGAATCTACATTAACCATAAAATGTTAACTCTTATCACAGGAGAGGGAATGAAAAGTCTCCAGACCCAGGATACATACCCTAGACAGATTTTTCAGCTATTCTTTCAACTATTCTTCCAACGGCTGTCGCCTAAACAACTATCTGCAGAATAAGACAAATTTTATTCATATCCTTCTGCCCCTCATCTTCCCATAGCTTGTTGCCACCTCCTCCAGAGCCCAGAGGAACTTTGTCCAAGGCTGTTATCTACTCTTTATGCCCATTCACTTCCCCTAAAGATTATTTACTTTTCCTCTAATCCCTTTCCCCATGAAAAGGTATTTAAACTTCAATCATCTGGCCCTTCCTTAAGTCTTCAATTTTGTGTGGCTCCTGTGCACATGTGCACGTTAATCAATGTGTCTGACTTTTCTCCTGTTAATGTTTTTATTGTCCATTTATTTCAACAGACTCAATTACCAAACCTTCAGAGGGAAAGGTTACCCTTCACTGTTAAGGCAAATTATAAAATATGACTATGGTAGATTCCCTCCCCGCCCTTCCTCTCCCTCCCCCTCCCTCCCTCCCTTCCTTCCTTCTTTCCTTCCTTCCTTCATATTTATTGTACACAACATAATAGTTTGGAGAACAAAACAACAAGCCGAGTACAGTGGCTCATGCCCGTAATCCCAACACTTTGGGAGGTCAAGGAGGGCAGATCACCTGAGGTCGGGAGTTCGAGACCAGCCTGTCCAACATTGAGAAACCCCATTTCTACTAAAAATACAAAATTAGCCGGGTGTGGTGACACATGCCTGTAACCCCAGTTACTCGGGAGGCAGAGGCAGGAGAATTGCTTGAACCTGGAAGGTGGAGGTTGTGGTGAGTCAAGATCCTCCCATTGCACTCCAGGCTGGGCAACAAGAGCAATACTCTGTCTCAAAAAAACCCAAAAAACCAAAAAACCCAAAAAAAACTATAATCAATGCCATAAACATATTCATCATCTCCAAAAGTTTCTCCCTACACTCTTTATTAAAAAAATTTTTTTTGGTGATGAGAACACAACATGAGATATACCCTCTTAGCAAATTCTTACATACATATACAGTACAGTATTGTTAACCACAGGCAATATGCTGTGTAGTCAGTCTCTAGGACATAGTCATCTTACATAATTAAAACTTTGTGCGATTTGCTGGCAAGATGGCTGAATAGGAACAGCTCCCGTCTGCAGCTCCCAGTGAGATGGATGCAGAAGGTGGGTGATTTCTGCATTTCTAACTGAGGTACCCAGTTCATCTCAATGGGACTGGTTGGACAGTGGGTAGAGCCCAAGGAGGGCAAGCCAAAGCAGGGTGGGGCGTTTCCTCATCCGGGAAGTGCAAGGGGTCGGGGAACTCCCCTCCTAGCCAAGGGAAGCTGTTAGGGACCATACTATGCACTCTGGCCCAGATAGGGCACTTTTCCCACAGTCTTCGCAACCTGCAGACCAGGAGATTTCCTCTGGTGCCTACAGCATAATGGCCCTGGGTTTCCAGCACAAAAATGGGTGGCCCTTTGGGCAGACACAGAGCTAGTCACAAGAGTTTTTTTCATACCCTAGTGGTGCCTGGAACGCCAGTGAGACAGAACCGTTCACTCACCTGGAAAGGGGGCTGAAGCCAGGGAGCCAAGTGGTCTGGCTCAGCGGGTCCCACCCCCACAGAACCCAGCAAGATAAGATCTGCTGGCTTGAAATTCTCATGCCAGCACAGCAGTCTAAGCTCTACCTGGGACGCTTGAGCTTGGTAGGGGGAGGGGCGTCCGCCACTGCTGAGGCTTGAGTAGGTAGTTTTACCCCACAGTGTAAACAAAGCCGCCAGGAAGTTCGAACTGGGCGGAGCCCACCACAGCTCAACAAGGCCGCTGTGGCCAGACTCTCTAAATTCCCTCCTCTCTGGGCAAGGCATCTCTGAAAAACAAACAGCAGCCCCAGTCAGGGACATATAGATAAAACCTCCACCTCCCTGAGACAGAGCATCTGGGGTAAGGAGCGGTTGTGGGTGCAGCTTCAGCAGAATTAAACATCCCTACCTGGCAGCTCTGAGGAGAGCAATGAATCTCCCAACACAGCATTCGAGCTATGATAAGGGACAGCCTGCCTCCTAAAGTGGGTCCCTGACCCCATGTATCCTGATGGGGAGACACCTCCCAGTAGGGGCGGACAGACACCTCATACAGGAGAGCTCTGGCTGGCATCTGGCAGGTGCCCCTCTGGGATGAAGCTTCCAGAGGAAGGAACGGGCAGCAATCTTTGCTGTTCTGCAGCCTCCACTGGTGATACCCAGGCAAACAGGGTCTGAAGTGGACCTCCAGCATACTCCAGCAGACCTGCAGAGAGGGGCCTGACTGTTAGAAGGAAAACTAACAAACAGAAAGGAATAGTATCAATATCAACAGAAAGGACATCCACTCAGAGACCCCATCCGATGATCACCGATTTCAAAGACCAAAGGTAGATAAATCCACAAACATAGGGAGAAACCAGTGCAAAAAGACAGAAAATTCCAAAAACCAGAATGCTTCTTCTCCAAAGGATCACAACTCCTCATCAGCAAGGGAACAAAACTGGATGGAGAATGAGTTTGATGAACTGACAGAAGTAGGCTTCAGAAGGTGGGTAATGGCAAACTCCTCCAAGCTAAAGGAGCATGTTCTAACCCAATGCAAGGAAGCTAAGAACTAAGAACCTTGAAAAAAGGTTAGAGGAATTGTTAACTGGAATAACCAATTTAGAGAAGAACATAAATGACCTGAATGAGCTGAAAAACACAGCACGAGAACTTTGTGAAGCATACACAAGTATCAATAGCCAAATCGATCAAGCAGAAGAAAGGATATCAGAGATTGAAGACCAACTCAATGAAATGAAGTGAGAAGACAAGATTAGAGAAAAAAAAGTAAAAAGAAACAAACAAAGCCTCCAGGAAATATGGGACCAAATCTACGTTTGATTGGTGTACCTGAAAGTGATGGGGAGAATGGAACCAAGTTGGAAAACACTCTTCAGGATATTATCCAGGAGAACTTCCCCAACCTCACAAGACAGGCCTACATTCAAATTCAGGAAATACAGAGAATACCACAAAGATACTCCTTGAGAAGAGCAACCCCAAGACACATAATTGTCAGATTCACCAAGGTTGAAATAAGGAAAACATGTGAAGGGGAGCCAGAGAGAAAGGTCAGGTTACCCACAAAGGGAAGCCCAACAGACTAACAGTGGCTCTCTTGGCAGAAACCTTACAAGCCAGAAGAGAGTGGGGGCCAGTATTCAACATTCTTAGAAAATAATTTTCAACCCAGAATTTCATATCCATCCAAACTAAGCTTCATATGCAGAGGAGAAATAAAATCCTTTACAGACAAGGAGATGCTGAGATATTTTGTCATCACCACGCCTGCTGTACAAGAGGTCCTGAAGGAAGCACTAAACATGGAAAGGAAAAATCAGTACCAGTCACTGCAAAACCATACCAAATTGCAAAGACCATCAACACTATGAAAAAACTGAATCAACTAACAGGCAAAATAACCAGCTAACATCACAACGGCATGATCAAATTTACACATAATAATATTAACCTTAAAGGTAAATGTGATAAATGCTCCAATTAAAAGACACAGACTGGCAAATTGGATAAAGAGTCAAGACCCGTTGGTGTGCTGTATTCCGGAGATTCATCTCATGTGCAAAGACACAAATAGGCTCAAAATCAAGGGATGGAGGAATATTTAACAAGCAACTGGATATTTAACAAGAAAATTCAGACCAAAATTGGAAAGCAAAAAAAAAGAGCAGGGGTTGCAGTCCTAGTCTCTGATAAAACAGACTTTACACCAACAAAGAACAAAAAAGACAAAGAAGGGCATTACAAAATGGTAAAGGGATCAATGTAACAAGAAGAGCTAACTATCCTAAATATATATGCACCCAATACAGGAGCACCTAGATTCATAAAGCAAGTTCTTAGAGACCTACACAGAGACTTAGACTCCCACAGAATAATAGTGGGAAACTTTAACGCCTCACTGTCAATATTAGACCAATGAGACAGAAAATTGACAAGGATATTCAGGACTTAAACTCAGCTCTGGACCAGGCAGACCTAATAGACATCTACAGAACTCTCCATCTCAAATCAACAGAATATATATACATTCTTCTCAGCGCCACATAGCACTTATTCTAAAATCGACCACATAATTGGAAGTAAAACACTCCTCAGCAAATGCAAAAGAATGGAAATCATAACAAACAGTCTCCCAGACCACAGTGCAATCAAATTCAAACTCAGGATTAAGAAACACACTCAAAACTTTACAACCACATGGAAACTGAACCACCTGCCCCTGAATGACTACTGGGTAAATAATGAAATTAAGACAGAAATAAAGATGTTCTGGCCGGGCGCGGTGGCTCAAGCCTGTAATCCCAGCACTTTGGGAGGCCGAGACGGGCGGATCACTAGGTCAGGAGATCGAGACCATCCTGGCTAACACAGTGAAACCCCGTCTCTACTAAAAAATACAAAAAACTAGCTGGGCGAGGTGGCGGGCGCCTGTAGTCCCAGCTACTCAGGATGCTGAGACAGGAGAATGGCCCGAACCCGGGAGGCGGAGCTTGCAGTGAGCTGAGATCCGGCCACTGCACTCCAGCCTGGGCGACAGAGCGAGACTCCGTCTCAAAAAAAAAAAAAAAGAAAAAAAAAAAAAAAAAAAAAAGAAATAAAGATGTTCTTTGAAACCAATGAGAACAAAGACACAATGTACCATAATCTCTGGGACACAGCTATAGCAGTGTTTACAGGGAAATTTATAACACTAAATCCCCACATCAGAAAGTTGGAAAGATCTAAAATGGACACCCTAACATCACAATTAAAAGAACTAGAGAAGCAAGAGCAAACAAATTCAAAAGCTAGCAGAAGACAAGAAATAACTAAGATCAGAGCAGAACTGAAGGAGATAGAGACACGAAAAACCCTTCAAATAATCAATGAATCCAGGAGCTGGTGTTTTGAAAAGATTAACAAAATAGATACACCACTAACCAGAGTAATAAAGAAGAAAAGAGAGAAGAATCAAATAGATTCAATAAAAAATGATAAAGGGGATATCACCAGTAATCCTGCAGAAATACAAACTATCATCAGAGAATACTAAAAACACCTCTATGCAAATAAACTAGAGAATCTAGAAGAAATGGATAAATTCCTGGACACATACACCCTCCCAAGAGTAAACAAAGAAGAATTCGAATCTCTGAATAGACAAAAAACAAGTTCTGAAATTGAAGCAGCAATTAATAGTCTACCAACCAAAAAAAGTCCAGGACCAGAAGGATTCACAGCCAAATTCTACCAGAGGTACAAAGAGGAGCTGCTACCATTCCTTCTGAAACTATTCCAAACAATCGAAAAAGAGGGACTTCTCCCTAACTCATTTTATGAGGCCAGCATCATCCTGATACCAAAACCTGACAGAGACAAGCAAAAACAGAAAATTCAGACCAATATCCTTGATGAACATTGATGGGAAAATCCTCAATAAAATACTGGCAAACCAAATCCAGCAGCACATCAAAAGCCTTATTCACCAAGATCAAGTCGGCTGCATCCCTGGGATGCAAGGCTGGTTCAACATATGCAAATTAATAAACATAATCTATCACATAAACAGAACCAATTACAAAAGCCACATGATTATGTCAATAGATGCAGAAAAGGCCTTTGACAAAAGTCAAGAGGTCTTCATGCTAAAAATTCTCAAACATCTAGGTATTGATGGAACATATCTCAAAATTATTAGAGCTATTTATGACAAACCCACAGCCAATATCATAATAAATGGGCAAAAACTGGAAACATTCCCTTTGAAACCAGCTCAAGACAAGAATGTCCTCTCTCACCACTCCTATTCAACATAGTATTTGATGTTCCAGCCAGGGCAATCAGGCAAGAAAAAGAAATAAGGGGTATTCAATTAGGAAAAGAGGAACTGAAATGTCGGTTTGCAGAGGACATGATTTTATATTTAGAAAACCCCATCGTCACAGCCGCAAATCTCTTTAAGCTGATAAGCAACTTCAACAAAGTCTCAGGATGCAAAGTTAATGTGCAAAAATAACAAGCATTCCTATACACCAATAACAGACAAACAGAAAGTCAAATCATGAGTGAACTGCCCTTCACAATTGCGACAAAGGACATAAAGTATCTAGGAATCCAACTTACAAGGGATGTGAAGGACCTCTTCAAGGAGAACTACAAACCACTGCTCAAGGAAATAAGAGAGGACTCAAACAAATGGAAAACCATTCCATACTCATGGATAGGAAGAATGAATATCGTGAAAATGGTCATACTGCCGAAAGTAATTTATAGATTCAATGTTATCACCATCAAGCTACCATTGACTATCTTCAAAGAATTGGAAAAAAACTACTTTAAACTTCGTATGGAACCAAAAGGAGCCCCCATAGCCAAGACAATCCTAAGCAAAATGAACAAAGCTGGAGGCATCACACTATCTGACTTCAAACTATACTATAAGGCTATAGTAACCAAAAGAGCATAGTACTGGTACCAAAACAGATATATAGACCAATGGAACAGCATAGAGGCCTCAGAAATAATACCACACATCTACAACCATCTGATTTTTGACAAACCTGACAAAAACAAGCAATGGAGAAAGGATTCCCTATTTAATAAATGGTGTTGGGAGAACTGACTAGCCATATGCAGAAAGCTGAAACTGGATCCTTTCCTTATACCTTATACAAAAATTAGCTCAAGATGGATTACAGATTTAAATGTAAGACCTAAAACCATAAAAACCCTAGGAGAAAATCTAGGTAATACAAGTCAGGACATAGGCACAGGCAAGGACTTCATGACTAAAACACCAAAAGCAATGGCAACAAAATCCAAAATTGACAAATGGAATCTTGTTAAACTAAAGAGCTTCTGCACAGCAGAAGAAACTATCATCAGAGTGAACAGGCAACCTACAGAATGGGAGAAAACTGTTGCAATCTATCCATCTGACAAAGGGCTAATATCCAGAATTTACAAAGAACTCAAACAAATTTATAAGAAAAAACAACCCCATCACAAAGTGGGTGAAGGATATGAACAGACACTTCTCAAAGGAAGACATTTATGCAGCCAACAAACATATGAAAAAAAGCTCATCATCACTGGTCATTAGACAAATGCAAATTAAAACCACAATGAGTTTTAGAATGGCGATTCTAAAAAGTTAGGAAACAACAGATCCTGGACAGGATGTGGAGAAATAGGAATGCTTTTACACTGTTGGTAGGAGTGTGAATTAGTTCAACCATTGTGGAAGACAGTGTGGTGATTCCTCAAGGATATAGAACTAGAAATACCATTTGACCCAGCCATCCCATTACTGGGTATATACCCAAAGAATTACAAATCATTCTACTCTAAAGACACATGTACACGTATGTTTATTGTGGCACTGTTTACAACAGCAAAGACTTGGAACCAACCCAAATGCCCATCAATGATAGACTGGATAAAGAAAATGTGGCACATATACACCAGGGAGTACTATGCAGCCATAAAAAAGGATGAGTTCTTGTCCTTTGCAGGGACATGGATAACGCTGGAAACCATTTTTCTCAGCAAATTAACACAAGAACAGAAAACCAAACACCGTATGTTCTCGCTTATAAGTGGGAGTTAATTAATGAGAATGCATGGACACAGGGAGGGGAACATCACACACCGGGGCATGTTGTGGGGTCGGGGGTAGGGAAGGGATAGCATTAGGATAAATACCTAATGTAGATGACGGGTTGATGGATGCAGCAAACCACCATGGCATGGGTATACCTATGTAACAATCCTGCATGTTCAGCACATGTACCTCCGAACTTAATGTACGATAAAAATAAAAAATAAAACTTTGTACCCTTCGACTATCATCTCACTATTTCTCCCACCCTTATCTCCTGGCAATCATTTTTCTACTCTTTGCTTCAAGTTTGACTATTTTATAGTCCTTATATCACTGGGATCACGTAGTATTTGTCCTCTTGTGTCTGCCTCATTCTAAGCATCATGTCTTCCAGGTTCACCCATGTTGTCTCAAATGACAGGATTTCTTTATTTTTTGAAGGCTGAATACTTGTATTCATGTTCTGTTGCTGCCATAACAAATGACTACAAGCTTAATACAAATTTTTTAGCTCACAGTTTTGCAGTTCATAAGCCCAGTTGGCTTGACTGGTTGTGCTCCTCTGGCTTCCATGAGGCTTAAATCCAGGTGAAGGTCAGCCTGGGCTCTTCTCTGGAATCCTTAGGGGAGAATCTACTTCCAACCTCATTCATTGTTTGCAAGTTGGTGGCAGAATTTGGTTTAAGCAGTGGGAAAACTGAAGTTCTCATTTCCTTGCTGGCGGCCAGCCAGGGGTTATTCTTAGCTTCTAGAGGCCACCTGCACTCCCTAACTCTTGGTTCCCTTCACCTCAAATCCAGAAACAATGGGACATTTCCTCTTAGGCTCCAGATCTCTCATGCATTTTCTGCTGCTGCATCTGACCCTAGCCCAATAAATATTTCTTCTTTTAAGGGCTCAAGTGATTAGATTGGACCTAACCAGATAATTAAGACTAATCTCCCATCTCAAATTCTAACCGTAATCACATCTATAGAGTCTATTTTACCATATAAGGTAACCTATTCACAGGTTCTAGGGATTAGGACCTGACATCTTTGGGGAACATTGGTTTGCTTATCACACTTACCTTCCCTGGACTGCCTCAGCGTCTTCACTTCTACAACAGGGGAGTTGGATGAAATCAGTGTTTCTCAAAGTATGTGAAAATGTGCCTTTGGAGGACCACAATACAAGTTTAGTGAATCCTGCTTCTGGATCTGATGCTAAATGACACCGAGAGTCACACCCTGAGATTGTTATTCCCGTGCCAGTTTCTTTCAAGTCTTTATATTAAGGCAGGGAAAAAGTCTGTTTGGTTTTAGTATTTCTTTCAGACTGCTCTAATACTTGCTTATTTCCCTTCTTATTGGAATGGGGGTTGGGAAGAGAAAGAGAAAAAGGAGAGAGAATGAAGCTCAGGCCCCCCATTTCAGAGCCAATCTACCTAGTAAAATTTAACAATGTAATTTTGCTTTTATTGTATTTGTTTAAACTGCTATATTATGTTTATAGCAAATTGATATTGGTTTCCATTGATGGTATTCAAATAAATTTTAATTTTATAATCAATATATGTAGAAAATCAGTCAATCTGAAGAAAAATATTAAAGAAAGTAACAATTCAGCAGATATACACTATAGATAAAGTCAATTCTGTAAAACTAGTACAAAAATGAAGGAAACTGTGGACCTTCTACACTAGACAACCTCTTAATTCCCTTTGAGCTCCAAAAAAGTTAATTTAACCAATAGGAAAATTGCCCAAAGCTTGGAAAATTACTTCAGAAAAGAGGCTATTCAGCCATTCTCCATGATGTGATTATTTCACATTGCATGCGTGTATCAAAACTTCTCCCGTACAATATATACACCTACTACGTACCCACAAAACAAAAAATAAAAAATTTTAAAAACAAACAAAAAAGAAGCTATCCAAATGGCCAAGAAACATATGAAAACGTGCTTAGCTTTATTAATAATCAGGACAATGCAAATTAGAATCACAGTGAAACATTATTGCATGCCCACCAGACTGACAAAAATTAAAAGGTCTGACAGTACCAAATGTGGCAAGAATGTAAAGCAATGAGAATTTCCAATTACTGCTGTGGAAGGATAAAATGGTGCTCTGGGAAAAAAAATGTGAATGACTTTGAAAAGGTTACTCTGTGCCCTGTCTAGTGCATCCTTCCAGGTTATTACTGCCTTTCATTGTTTTTCAGCTATTTTACAGTTCTATGAATTTTAGAAAACTGATAGTAGTAAGACACATGATTTTTGCCCATAGACATGCAAATTGTTTCCAGGGGAATAAATTGGTTATTGCCTATTGTATTTTTGCCAGTTTTGCATCTATTTGTAAATTCATTAAAGCCTATATATTTGTCTGTTCTTTAGATTCTCCTTGAAACTGGCTGTAACAGTTACAGGTTCCTTCGCTGATTAACGAGTTAAATAAAATCTTCAATGTGTTGGTTTTATATTTGTGTGAGAGTCACGATTTTATATTTAGAAAAATATCCTTTAACAGTCCAAACTAGAAAACAGTTTACTATTAACAAGTTAGGATATGCATAGTCTATCATGCTTTGTTGAGTGCTGTAACAAAATACCACAGATGGGTAGCTTATAAACAACAGAAATTGAATCTGTAGATTGCTTTTGGCAGTATGGTCATTTTCACGATATTGAATCTTTCCATCCATCTATGAGCATAGGATGTTTTTCCATTTGTTTGTGTCATCTATGATTTTTTTCAGCAGTGTTTTTTAGTTCTCTATGTAGACATCTTTTACCTCCTTGGTAAAGTATATTCCTAGACATTTTTGTGTGTGTGTGTGTGTGTGGCTGTTATAAAAGGTATTGAGGTATTAATTTCTCAACTTGGTCACTGTTGGTGTATAGCAGTGCTACTAATTTGTGTACATTGATTTTGTAACCTGAGACTTTACTAAATTCATTTATCAGACCTAGGAGTCATTTGGATGAGTCTCTAGGGTTTTTTAGGTAGACAATCATATCATCAGTGAACAGTGCTAGTTTGACTTTCTCTTTCCAATTTGGATGTCTTTTACTTATTTTTCTTGCCTGATTGCTCTGGCTAGGACTTCCAGCACTGTGTTGAATAAAAGTGGTAAAAGGGGGCATCCTCGTCTTGTTCCAGTTCTCAGGTGGAATGCTTTCAACTTTTCCCCATTCAGTATGATGTTGGCTATGGGTCTGTCATAAATGGCTTTCATTATTTTGTTGTAAGCCCCTTCTATGCCTAGTTTATTAAGGATTTTTTATCATAGCACTATGTTGGATTTTACCAAATGCTTTTTCTGTGTCTATTGAAATGATCATAAAGCTTTTGTTTTTAACCTGCTTATGTCATCAAAAGCAATTGAAACAAAAACAAAAATTGACAAATAGGATCTAAACTAAAGAACTTCTGCACAGCAGAAGAAACTGTCATAGAAGTGAACAGATAATCTACAGAATGGGAGAAAATTTGTGCAACCTATCTATCTGACAAAGGTCTAATATCCAAGGTGTACAAGGAACTTAACTTAAACAAATTTACAAGAAAAAACAACCCCACTAAAAAGTGGGCAAAGAACATGAACAGACACTTCTCAAGAGAAGACATTTATGCAGCCAACAAACATATAAAGACAAGCTCAACATCACTGATTAGTAGAGAAATGCAAATCAAAACCACAATGAGATACTATCTCATGCTTGTCAGAATGGTGATTATTAAAAAGTCAAGAAACAACGGATGCTGGTAAGAATGTGGAGAAATAGGAACATTTTTTACACTGTTGGTGGGAATGTAAATTAGTTCAACCATTGTGGAAGACAGTGTGGCAATTCCTCAAATACCTAGAATCAGAAATACCATTTGACCCAGCAATCCCATTGCTGGGTATATACCCCCCAAAATAGAAGTCATTCTATTATAAAGATATATGCACATGTATGTTCATTGCAGCCGATTCACAATAGCAAAGACATGCAATCAACCCAAATACCTATCAATGATAGACTGGATAAGGAAAATGTAGTACATATATACCATGAAATACTATGCAACCATAAAAAGGAATGAGATCATGTCCTTTGTAGGGATAGCCTTCGCACGGATGGAGCTGGAAGTCATTATCCTCAGCAAACTAATGCAGGAATAGACAATCAAACACTGCATGTTCTCACTCATAAGTGGGAGCTGAACAATGAGAACATAATGGACACAGGGAGGGGAAAAACACACACTGGGGTCTGTCATGGGGGTGGTGGGAGGGAGAGAATCAGGAAAAATAGCTAACACATTCTGAGCTTAATTCTTAGGTGATGGGTTGATAGGTGCAGCAGACAACCATGACACATGTTTAACTATGTAACAAACCTGCACATCCTGTACATGTACCCTGGAACTTAAAATAAATTACAATTTAATGAAAAAACTATGTTCATGTGATGTATCACATTTATTTACTTGTGAATGTTAAGCCATTCCTACATCCCTGGTATGAAACCCACTTGATCATGATGTATTGTCTTTTTGATGTGCAGTTGGATCAGTTGTCTAGCATTTTGTTGAAGATTTTCACATTTATGTTCATCATGGATAATGGTTTGTAGTTTTCTTATTTTGTTATGTCCTTTCCTGGTTTTGGTATTAGAGTGATACTGGCTTCCTAGAATGATTTAGGGAAGATTCCTTCTTTCTCAATCTTTTGCAATAGTTTCAGCAGAATTGGCACCAATTCTTCTTTGAATGTGTGGTAGAAATCAGATGTAAATCCATCTGGTCCTGGGTTTTTGTTGTTGTTGTTGTGACAATTTTAAAATTATTGATTAAATCTCTCTGTTGGTTATTGGTCTATTCAGTGTTTCTATTTCTTCCTGATTTAATCTAGGAGGGTTGTATGTTTCCAGGAATTTATCCATGTCCTCTAGATTTTTTAGCTTTTGTGCATAGAGGTGTTTATAGTAGTCTCAAATTATCTTTTGTATTTCCGTGGTATTGACTGTAATGTCTCCAGTTTCATTTCTAATTGAGCTTATTTGGATTTTCTCTCTTCTTTTCATGGTTAATCTCACTAATGGTATATCAATTTTGTTTATCTTTTCGAAGAACTAGCTTTTAAAAATATCTTTTGTATTTTTCAGTTTCAATTTAGTTCTGCTCTGATTTTGTTATTTCTTTTCTTCTGAATTTGGGCTTGGTTTGTTTCTATTTCTCTAGTTCCTCGAAGTGTGACAACAGGTTGTCATTTTGTACTCTTTCAGGCTTTCTAATGTAGGCATTTAATGCTAAGAACTTTCCTCTTAGCACTGCTTTTGCCCATATACCAGATGTTATAACTTGTGTCACTATTATCATTCACTTCAAACAATTTTTAAATGTCCATCTTGATTTTATTGTCAACTCAAAAATCATTCAGGAACAGATTATTTAATTTCTAGGTATAGTTTTGAGGGTTCCTTTTGGAGTTGATTTCAAGTTTTATTCCACTGTGGCCTGAGAAGATACTTGATATGATTTTTGTTTTCTTAAATTTATTGAGACTTGTGTTGTGGCCTATTATATGATCCATCCTGGAGAATGTTCCATGTGCTGATGAGATTTTATATTCTGCGGTTGTTGGGTAGAATATTCTGTAAATATCTGTTAAGTTCATATGTTCTAGAGTGTTATTTAAGTCCACTGGACTTGGTGGAGGAAGGTAGAAGGGAGGTGAGGGATAAAAGACTACATATTGGGTACAGTGTACACTGCTTTGGTGATGAGTGCACAAAAACCTAGAATTTACCACTATAGAGTGTATCTATGTACCCCAAACCCACTTGGACCTCAAAAGCTATTGAAATTTTAAAAAACTAAGAACAGAAATTTATTTCTCACAATTCTGGAAATTGGGAACCCCAAGGTCAAGGCAGATTTGGTATCTGGTGGAGGCCCATTTTCTGGTTCATGGACGGTGACTACTAGCTGTGTCCTTACATGACAAAAGGGGTTAGAACTTTCTTGGGTTTATTTTGTAAAGGCACAAATCTCATTCATGCAGGTCGTGCCTTCATAACCGAATGACCTCTCCAAAGACCCCATGTTCTAATACCATCAACTTGACAGACAGGATTTCAACATATGAACTGAGAGGGGACACAAACATTCAGACCATAGCACTTAGAAACCCCATTTCTGTGTATACATCCTAGAGAAACTCTTTCACACAGGCAACAGAAGACACATACGAGAATATTCAAAGAAATATTGCTGTAAAAATAAAAATAATTGGAAAAATCTATATTTTAATAGTAGAACAAATTAATACATTATGATATATTCATAGGAGTCAACACTATGGAATAAAAATGAATTAAATACAACTGGGCACAACATGGGTGAATAAGGAACATGATATTTAGTAAACAAATTCAGATGCAAATGAGTGTATACTTATAATTCCATTTATATAAGCTTCAAAAAAGTGGTAAAGCTAAACTCCAGTGTTTAGGGATGAATGCTTATGTGATAACCTACAAAGAAAAGCAACGTAATGCATACCACAAAGGCTAGGAGAGCAGATACATTGGATAGAAGGGCCTGACAAACATGGGGTGCAAACAACATTCTATTTCGTAAGCTAGGTGGTGGATACACAAGTGTTTACTGTATTGTTACTCTTTAAAATATACATGTATGTTCTATATTTTCATATCATATATCATATATATAATAAACATGCTTTACCCTCACCAAAAACAATCAATGTCAATGGATTTATTATTCTGGGTCTTTTGTATAAGTAAACTGGTAACTGAAGTGTTAGAACAAATAACCTCAGAGACCATCCTTTGAACCCCATGGTTGATATTTGATGATTATTCCTTCAGGGTAATGATGTACATCAGAGGATCTAAACTTAAGTTCTGCCCTTACATGGCCTTCAGTACAGAAGGTCTCTTGAACACTGTTATTCTACCCTCTCTTCTATATTAAATTGTGGAACAAATGACAGAGTCACAGAAAGCTCCAGGAGCAAGTAGTAACATTAGTCTGGGCCAATTCTGGAGAAGAATGAAAGTCCCTGTGTATGTACCAAGAAAAGACAGGGAAAAATCAAGGAGATGGTAAAGAAAAACAGATGAGAAAACTTGATTTTCAAATTGTTCTGTGGCCCAGATGTTGAACATATTCTACTGTTTTAGATAAATAACTTATTCTACAGCAGTAAATAATATATTACGTTGATTTTTTTTCTTAGTAATATGTTCTCTTCACTCTACCATTTTACTTTTCAATTTCCATTAGTTTTAGATATTGTTTATTGCAATGTCATTAGATTGAGATGTTAGATATAAAGGCATGTTGTAACTCACAAAGTATAATACGAAGGGTACAACATAGTACTTGGTACCATGAAAGCACCTGTTCGAATTTACCAATCCTCCTTTGCACAGTTTCATGAAGGAAATGGTTTTGGCTAATAAAATTCAGGCAAATTTAGATTTTAAAAAATCAAAATTACATGTCAATCCTTATATTTATAAATATCCTAAAAGATATCTTAATAATATGTTTAATAATACTTTAATAATAAAAATACATTAATAATAGCTGGAGAATAAAGGAGGACATTTTTACCTTTAATACTAAAAGCTAATCTAGACTTTTCTAGATATTAATTTTAAATCATGCAGAGCAGGTATTTTGCTGTGTTTCAGCCCAATTCTTGACAGAAACTGCAAATTTCCTATAATCTAGAATTTTCATTATTTATTTAGCTTAAACTATGCTGGAAAAATAAATAATCAAACAATCTGCAGGATAAATGAATGGGTCCACTTGAAAAACCACAAAGTAGGATGTCAATGTAACAGAACTTAGAGTGAGCTCTAGATAAATGACCATTTATTAAGCCCTTAAAAATGGCCTCTTAAAGGAATGGACACCAAATTCCAAAAGTACTCAATTATTCAGGGCAATTTCTTAATTAGGGTGACTAGAAACTTTAAACCACCATGACAATAAGCTCTATTTGGCTTCAGAGACCTGCTATTATTTGTTCACAGATCTTTCTTTCTTTTTTTTTCAGACGGAGTCTCGCTGTGTCACCCAGGCTGGAGTGCAGTGGCGCGATCTCGGCTCACTGCAAGCTCCGCCTCCCGGGTTCACGCCATTCTCCTGCCTCAGCCTCCGAGTAGCTGGGACTACAGGCGCCCGCCACCACGCCCGGCTAGTTTTTTGTATTTTGTAGTAGAGACGGGGTTTCACCGTGTTAGCCAGGATGGTCTCGATCTCCTGACCTGGTGATCCACCCGTCTCGGTCTCCCAAAGTGCTGGGATTACAGGCTTGAGCCACCGCGCCCGGCCCACAGATCTTTCTTTAGCTGTGTCATCTACTACTATGATTACTCTACTGATCCCGTTACTGTAATGGCTGCTACTACTGATGTCACGGTTCTCATCTGTTGAGCACTTACCCTATTCTAAGTTTTATATGTGTAGGCTTAAACCAAGCAGATGAGCCATTAACAGCAGTATCACCTCTTAGGTAGAGTTGGTCACTCATCATTGCATAGACGATGAAAATTGTGTACATTCTAAATCACCCTTGACAGCTAAGCTGTGGGTATGCAAAGGCATATGGAGTAGTATAATAGACATTGAAGACTCAGAAGTGGGGATGGTGGGATGGGGATGAGGGATAAAAAACTATATATTGGATAAAATGTATACTATTCAGGTGACAGGTACACTAAAATGTCAGACTTCACCACTATACCATCATCTATGTAACCAAAACAACTTGTACCCTAAAAGCTATTGAAATTATATACATATATATAAAACAAGCCAAAAAACCCACAAAATTCCTCTTGAAATTTCTTTAAATCACCCACTTAATATAGATAACATCTTTGTCTACTGACCCATTTCATTTAATAAATCAACAAAGCGAGTTTTCCCCTGCAGTGTTGGAACACATCACTCTTTAGTTACATGACTAGTGGCAGGATAATTTGGAGGCAGGGGCATGTGTACAAGTTGACTGTAAATATCTTGTGGTCTCTATTTTTTTAAAAACACGTAGTACTATTTAATAAGTAGTGAAATAAACTCAACCCTTTCTCTTCACAGTGGATTCTTTCTGTAAAATATAAATTTTATTAGAAAGCTATTAGTTTGTATTTTAGGGAACTTGTTAAGCTTACATGTTAAGCTTAAAAGTAAAGAGCACACACATCCCTATCATGTGAGGGCTGAAACAGCTGACTTGTTAGCTTACATTATGACTCAAGTCAAGATCTCAGGCATTAATTTGGATGGCTGGAGACCCTGAGATTTAAATCAGTGATTAATGAGTCTTTAAACGGCTGGCTGCTTATGTGTAACCCCCAAAGCTGGTATTATCTTATTTATTTTTAAACACACTTCAACAAGACAGTATATCTTGCAGAGAAGGCTTTGTAAAGAGAGAAATTACACTCATGGAACATTTAGAATATTGATTACCCATTCCCATCCCAGTGTTCTCATAATAATTATTTAGTGATGTTTTAAAAGGTACAAGATTATGTATGCTTTATAGACAATAACTTTGGATACATTTCAGTCCACAAAGAACCTTTAAGTTCTGTTTTTCTTAAGACTAACAGGGGAGAATAGCATTGAGTTCTGGCTATAAAATAAATAAAAAATAATATTCTCTTTTCTTGGAACATTGTTAGTTTTGCTTGTGTTTCTTGTTTATAGTCTATTTTGACCAAAGGCTTTCTTCAAGCCACCACATCTTTGAAGTATTCTCCTATTGAATAATACTCAGAGCAACTGAGATTTATGGAGCAATTTTAACTTTTGCAAACATTTCTGCAACAGTACCAAGTGTATCCTCCCTCCAGTAAAATATGATTTTCCTTATTTTACTGATGCAAAACATGATTAAGCAGGGATTTAGTGGCATATTTAAGGTTTCCAGCTATCCAGGATCTGTTAGGAACCAGAACCCACATCTTCTAGTTTTTAATTCTGTGCTCCTTCAGTTAAGCTGAGCCCTGACACTAACTGGTTGAAAAGTTCATCTTCAAGTTTCTGAATTTGTCAGGAAAAATCTCATGAGATATTCTTTGTTCAGTTCTGAACTCATATCCAATAGCTTATTGGCATCTCTATTTGGTGAATAAACATCTTACTTTTTTGTCATTGTTCCTTATAGCTTTTTAAAATACAGGCTTATTGAGATATAATTGACTCACTGCACATATTTAAATTTGCAAGGGGATGGACTGTAGTCTGTGTATACATCCATGAAACCAACAGCACAATTGAAGTGATGAACATATCCATACCTCCCCAAAATTTCATGGTGGACTTTGTAATCTATCTCACATATCCCAAGCAGAACTTCGTATTTTAAACTCTAAACATGTTTCTACCTTAGCTGCCCCTATTGTAGCAGACTGGACTGCCATCCATCCTGTTGCTAAACCCAATGCCCTACTCCCCCATACATGCTATCTATTAGCAAGTCCTAGATACTGAATCCATCTACATCTCTTCATCTTTCTGGCCACCTCCCTAGTCCAGGTCACTTGGTCTCTACAATTTGGCTACATAAAAGGTCTGCATGTTTCCATTCTTACTGGATGCAATTCATTCTTAATATAGTACCTACAGTTATCTGTTAAAAATACAAATCCAATTAAGTCACTTCCTTGCTTGAAAGCCTCCCAATAGCTTTCAGCTGCCTCTGGAATACAATGCATTCTCCTCATCATGCCTTACCAGCTCAGCTGTCATCAGCTGCTACCAACCTCTCTCATTGCCATCTCCTTCCACTGTACTTCTTCCACTGCTCTACTCACTGCATGCCAACATCTCCTCCATTCAGCTTCTAGAACAAGAAAAGCATATTCTTGCCACCATATCTTTGTATCTGCTCTTGTCTCTGCCTGAAACATTATCAAGTTTTATGTAGGCTACCTCCTTCTCATCATTCTTCTCTCAGCTCAAATGTCATTTCTTTGAAAGAGTCTTCTCAGACCTCACTATCTCTCCTCCCCATCTCCAAGGCATTCTCCGTCCTACTTTTTAATAGCACTTCTAGTGTTTGGAATTGTTTGTTTCCATGGGTTTAATAACTGGCTCTTCCACTGGAATATAAACTTGAGAACTCTGATTCACTCTATTATTCTATACCTGAAACATTCTAACAGCATTTCACGCATTACCTCATTTCATCTTCATAACATACCTATGAGAAAGGACAATTATCATTATCATTTTAAGTCAAGGAAATGGAGGCTCAGAAATTTGAAATAATTTGTTCAAGATCATATAGCAAAGAAAGAGTGAACCCAGGTTGCCTCACTTTAACCTGTCTGCATGCTGCTCAAACAAATGAATTTCTGTACTCTCTCTATTCTGTACTCACTCTATTAGACAATACTCATGACACCTGGATTGAAATCCCGATTGTGTATCTCTGGATAAGTGCTGAACTTAACCTCTCTAATTTGGCTTCCTCACATGAAAAATAGGGATAATGCAGAAAATAACTCAGATGATAATCATGAAGTTAAATTAGTGCAGGTCACTGATTCTCAAAGGGTGGTCTCTGGACCAGCAGTATCAGCATCACTTGGGAAGTTATTTTTAAAGTGCAAATTTTTGGCCCTACTGCACAGCTACCAGATCAGAAACTCTAGGGGTGAGGCTCAGCAATTTATAGTTTAATCTATCCTCCAGGTGATTTTGATGCACACTAAATGTGGAGAATTACTGGTAAGTAAACCTTTTAGTGTCTGGCACAGAATTAAGTGAACATAAAAAGGGCTAGTATTAACACAGCCACGTATAGTCCAACGATGTTCTTTTTAGCAGGACAACTTCTTATTAGGTCTGTCTGTCACATTTCAGCATGTTTAACATTCTTGGACTCTGGGCACTAAATATCAATTGCAACTCCTTCAAATTTTGTGACAAAAATATGCTTTCTATGCGTACCAAAAGCTGCCTGTTGGGGTGGGAGACTTAATACTGTCTCCAGTTAAGAACCATAGCTCACTAATCAGAATTACTCTCCAATACGTTTTCTTATTCAGGTTACAAATGGACTTCTGTCAAAGGGATACGTGGGTATGAATTGAAGGAATCTGAGTGGAAATGCAACACTGATATTTTGGATCTCCAGAACTTGCCTATAAGAAGAGTCATTTATTCAGGAGCTCCTGAATTTGCGTATAAGAAAGAGTCATTCTCTGCAGAGAATGCAAAGATGAGTCAGGAATAATTCTGCATGTAAAGCAATTGCAAAAATAATTCTGTCACATGGAACAGTAAATGTCTCTAGGAAATACCAACCAATATTGGAATTCTGAAACAGTGATAATGAGCAGTATAGTACAGGGAACTAGGAAAGACTGCTTGACAAAGATAGTATTTGAGATCATAGATAAATGCTTTGGGCCAAAGTAATTGTTATTTTCTCAGTTTAGTTGAAAGTGAATAATGATACTGTGCCCATTTTTATAGGTAACAATAGCATACATGTATGTGGATGAAAATGAGAGAGACAAAGTAATTATGAGTGAAAGAAATCCTTGCAGAACTAACAATTCAGTGTTGTCCAAAACAAACCAATGGACAAAGGATTTGAAAATGCTAGTACCATCCTAACATTCCAATTGTTTTGAGCAAATTCTTGTTGATAGAGATCTCCAGGACTGCCTATCAACCAGTGAGTAATTCCAATAGTCAATAAACAAATGCTGCCTCCCTCATTAGGGATGGAAATAGATGTTCCCATAGAATTTCAGAAGAGTTGACAGACAAGCCAAATACTGTCAACTTTCAAATTTGTCATACTGCCCCTGGTTCTAGCCTCACTGCAGAAATCCCAGAGAAAGAGATGGTGGGATGTGAGGAATGGAGATAATCTGTGTCTCTCTGGAATGTTCTGGGGTCTACTTAAGACCAGCATGGCAAACATGTATAGTGACAACTCTAATCAATTGTTCATGGCTGTCTGAAAGGGTTGGTGAGGCTACAGTGATCAAGAAAAAATGTCATCATTAATTGGCCATAATTACCTTGAAAAAGTGGTAACCTGTGATAGGCAACAGTTTCTATGCAGTGGTAAAACATGTCTTATACTGTTCCAGAGGGGACATGATTTAATCAACAGTACAATTGAATCTGTATTGTATTGGGGGCACTTAATATTAGAATTTTGCTAAAATATTTGATTTCTATTTAGACACACAGATCTCTAAAAGATAGTTTTCTGTCTTGATTACCTGTTCTTTACTTCATTCTGAATCAGATTGGAAGTAGTAAGCTGTGCTTTATATGCTTGTTAGCTCATTCATTCATTCACTAATTCAGCCAGTCAGCCACTGCCCTGGTTATCTATTGCTGGGTAACACACGACTTCAAAACTTGGTGGATTGAAACAGCAACAATTGTCATTATCTCTTCCAGTTTCTGTGAGTCAGGAACCTTGGAGGGATTCAGCTGGGTGGCTCAGCTCAGGGTCCCTCTGTGGTTTCAAGTCAGATGGTGGCTGGGAGAGTGTGGGGCTGAAGCAGCTGGGGGTTGGATGGGCAGCTCACTATCTTCATGTAGTTCCTTGGCCTCTGTACGTGGGTTAATCTGGACTCCAAAGGCAAGATATACCACCTTTTATGACCTAGCTTCTGAAGTTAGGCAATACAGGTTGAGCATCCCTAATCTGGAAATCTGAAATCCAACATGCTCCCAAGGCTGACTGCTGACATGAAGTCACAAGTGGAAAATTTCACACTTGACCCCATGTGACAGGCCTCAGTCACAATGCAGTTGTGACCCCATGTGACAGGCCTCAGTCACAAAGCAGTTTATTCTGTGCTTCCAAGGGAACAAAGACCCTTGGAACTCTCCTCAGCTATGATGTACGTTTGTTGCACACGTCCAGACTCTCCCATGCAAGCAACTAGACTGTCCACTTAGGTGGCTGATAGTGACATATTTACTTTCTGATGGCTCAGTGTATACAAACTTAGTTTCATGCAAAAAAAAAAATATTTAAAATATGATCTAAAATACCTTCAGGCTATGTATATAAACTGTATATAAAACATAAATGAATTTTATGTTTAGGCTTGTGTCCCATCTCCAAGGTATCTCATTATGTATATGAAAATATTCCACACTCCAAAAAAAAATTAAAAATCCAAAACACTTCTGTCCCAAGAATTTCAGAATAGGGATACTTAGTGCCTGTATCACTTCTACTACACACTACTGATTATAAGCTAGTCATAAGTCTACCCACCCAAGGTGGAGAAATGGGGAAGTAGTCTGCACCTCTTTATGGGGATGTAACTAGGGTTTAGAAAACACATGGGCTAGGAGATGATGTTGCCATCTTGGAAAAATATGATCAGCTGATTAGCCAGAATCACAAACATTTGTTGGGAGCCTCTTAGGTGCTAGGCTGCACATACTCCGGGAATACAGTGAAGAGGAGAGACCATGTCCTTGCTCCTGAGGGGCATATATTCTACTGAGAATGAGTGAGGAGATAAACAAGTAGTAAATAAACAGGAAAGATAAGATTGGATTGTGATAAGTGCTATGAAGAATGTTAAATAAAACAGAATAACTGGGGTTTGGAGATCTTTAGATAAGGTGGTCATGACAGGTCTCTCTCTCTTTTTTTCTTCAGTATCTATTTTATTTATTTATTTTTTATTATTATACTTTAAGTTCTGGGGTACACGTGCAGAACATGCAGGTTAGTTATATAGGTATACATGTGCCATGTTGGGTTGCTGCGCCCATCAACTCATCATTTACATTAGGTATTTCTCCTAATGCTATCCCTCCCCGAGGCCCCCATCCCCTGACACGCCCCAGTGTGTGATGTTCACCTCCCTGTGTCCATGTGTTCTCATTGTTCAACTCCCACTTATGAGTGAGAACATGTGGTGTTTGGTTTTGTTCTTGTGTTACTTTGCTGAGAATGATGGTTTCAGTTTCATCTATGTCCCTGCAAAGGACATGAACTCATCCTTTTTTATGGCTGCATAGTATTCCATAATGTATATGTGCCACATTTCCTTTATCTAGTGTATCATTGATGGGCATTTAGGTTGGTTCCAAGTCTTTGCTATTGTGAACAGTGCTGCAATAAACATATCTGTGCATGTGTCTTTATAGTACAATGATTTATAATCTTTTGGGTATATACCCAGTAATGGGATTGCTGAGTCAAATGGTATTTGTAGTTCTAGATACCTGAGGAGTCGCCATATTGTCTTCCACAATGGTTGAACTAATTTATACTCCTATCAACAGTGTAAAAACGTTCCTATTTCTCCACAGCTTCTCCAGCATCTGTTGTTTCCTGACTTTTTGATGATTGCCATTCTAACTGGTGTGAGATGTTATCTCATTGTGGTTTTGATTTGCATTTCTCTAATGGACAGTCTCTTTTAATTAAAGAACTTAATGATGAGAAGAAAACAGCCAGGGGAACAGAGTTCCAGGTGGATGGAAGAGCAAAAATACAGCATGTGAGGTAAGAATGAGGTTGGCCCATTTGAGAAACAGCAGAGGGCCTGGTGGCAGGAGTGCAGTGGGCAAGGAGGAAGGTGGCATGAGATGAAGTCTGAGAAGTAAGCTGGGGACAGAGCATAGAGTTTTGAGGCTAAGAAGCATGGATTTTGTTTCAGTTCTCCTGAAAGTTCCATAAAGGGAGACACTCTGCTTATTCACTCTTAGAACTCCAGTGCCCAGAAGCCTATCTAACACACATCTGGCATTCACGTGAGCTCTGCTGAATAGAGAATGACTGAATGTACCTCAAACCTTAAGTTGCCACCTGACCACGTCCCACAGCAAGCTCTACATCATAAGGACATGTTCCATGGAGACAGAGTGGTTGAGATCTCACTTAAACTCTTTAGCTTAGGACTGGCTGGGCTACTTAACCGCATCTATTACCACCTAAATGAAGACACATAACAGGGAGCTAATTATAACGTGTCTTGCCCTGCTCTTGAATAATTAAATGTTTTATTGTGATGTTACAATTTGAATTTATTATCCTTTGCTGGGGAACAAAATTAAACATAATGAGGGCTGTTAGTCTCTTCTCAGTTCTGCCTGTATCCTGTACCTTATATCATTTTTACCACTTTGATTAATGGGTTTAATTTACTTTGACTGGGATATGTAGGAATCAGTAGGTGGGGGGAAGGTGAGACTGTTAAAAATCCTTTTAATTAGACTAATAATACCAAATCTGCATGTGTTAATAAGGGTGCACTATTAATTAGCTTTCGTAGATGGCTTCTGGAAAGGTAGCAGAGTAGCTTTGAAATATCCTTTGTGATACCAGGAAATCTATTAAGTTGACAGGCAAAGCATGACATTACATATTTCCTCAAATAAAAAGCCTTTCATCTCTGAAGACGTAGAGAATCTCACATGACAGACCTATCCCTAGTTTGTTGTGTGGGACGTCTTTTATGGACCCTCCAAGTTCACTATTGCCCCTTCTTGGCTCTGCTCTCTGTCCTAGTGCTGACCTCCATGGACCGTATCAGCAGGGTTTCTCTGTGCTCTGTCTGCTGTTTGTATTTGGCCAAAAGAAGCCCCAGCAGGAGATCTGGGTATTGAATCTCTGACTTCCCCACTTTGAGATCACCAGATTTGTCTCCAAAGCTGGCTATGTCCCTTGACCCAAACTCATTGCTCCTCAAGACAACTTTCTCTATACAACTCTCTCTCTGCATTCTGCTAACATCTTCCCACTTTTGTTCTCTTCAGGCCTAGGGGAGTTCATAGATCTCCCATCATTCCTTGGCCCAGATAGTCCTTGCACTACCTCCCACTTCCTACTTTCATCTTTGTAAATAGTTCCATTGAAAACAGATCCTCCTGGCAAAGTGACCCTCCTTGGGAGGCTGAGGTGGGAGGATCACTTGAGCCTGGGAGGTTGGGGCTGAGGCTGCAGTGAGCTGTGATCATGCCACCACTGTACTCCAGCCTTCTAGCCTAAGTGAAAGAGTAAAACCTTGTCTCAAATAAATAAACAAACAAACAAACAAACAAACAAATAAATAAATAAATAATAAAAATAAAAGAAACCTGTATGAATACAAAAATACATGTACTTCATGTGTATGCACATAAGACGTGCTTCAACATTTTTGAAGCTCCAATTATTTGAGGAGAAACATGGGATGAAACTTTTCAGCAGCCACTTCTCAAAATTTGTCACATTTTTAAGTTTGCCAGCCTGAGGCTGGCGTCTGGATCTCTATGGAGAGAATCGTTCTTAGAGGCCTTAGTTTCCTTCGCTTGCCTTCACTTCCATTCCCACACACCTTCTCCTACCCCTAAGAGATTTCAAAACGTACTGAGTGCCTCAGCTGGAGGATGATGGAGCCTGCTGGCCCATCCTGTATCCATTCTGCCTTAAAAACTTCGCTAACAGATTTTACTGGGAACAGAAATGGGATTGTCCACCTAAGTTTTAGCCACTGAGATGGGAGCAGTTGTTGCAGAGGGTTTCTGGAAAATATGCTTTTGAATTGTACCCCTTTCCCCTAGCCTTTCTACTTCCCACCTGGAAATTGGATGTGATAGCTGGAGCTCCAGGATTCACTTTATAATCATGGCCTTGCAAATGGATGCCATATCCTAAAATACAAAGGGCAGAAAAATGGAAAAATGCTGGGACACTAATGATGTCATGGACCTATAACAGCAGCCCCAAATGACCTACCACTGGCATTCATGTTATAGGACAGAAAAACAAATACCTTTCCTGTTTAAACCATTCTTCCTTGTCATTTAAAGAAATTTATAAATGATACCCAGAGCAAGCCACTATGGGTACCATTTGTGTCACCATCAAGAGGACATGGCTTATTTTATGACTAAGGGAAATTTCTGAAATACAGGCTTAAAACAGGTTTCATTCTTGAAACCTGAAATGAGATTAGGATATAGCCACAACCCTACTTTCATACCTTACCTGTGTCCTAACCAGACCTGAAAATTCATCATTCACAGAAGACCCTATGAATTTCTGTGCCTTGCCCTTTCTCCAGATACCTGATACATTTCTTCACTCTAATAATTCTTTTATATAATTTTGCATTTTTTCCCCTCTCTAGACACGTTTGCAGTGACTTGCTAATATCACTTCACGCCATTCTCCCTTCTCAGCCTCCCGAGTAGCTGGGACTACAGGTGCCTGCCACCATGCCTGGCTTTTTTTAAATTTTTTTTTATTTTTTTGGAGACGGAGTCTCGCTCTGTTACCCAGGCTGGAGTGCAGTGGTGCGATCTCTGCTCACTGAAAGCTCCACCTCCCAGGTTCATGCCGTTCTCCTGCCTCAGCCTCCCGAGTAGCTGGGACTACAGGTGCCCACCATCATGCCTGGCTAATTTTTTGTATTTTTAGTAGAGACGGGGTTTCACCGTGTTAGCCAGGATGGTCTCGATCTCCTGATCTCATGATCTGCCCGCCTCGACCTTCCAAAGTGCTGGGATTACAGGAGTGAGCCAAAGTGCCCAGCCGGCACATAAAGACTTTAAAAATGTTTAAAGTGATAACAGAATTTAATTTTGATGAATGAGGTGGTGATGAAAGTGGGGTTGGCTGCTAAATGGACATTGTGTGTGTGAGAGGTGGTGGGGGTGGGGTGGGCAGTTTTCAGAACAGGAGTCAATGTCTGTGAGCTCTATTCTGTCTTGTTCCGGAACCCAAACTGTGACAAAGACCCAAAGCCAGGAGAAATGGTCTCAACAACCCAAAACAATCTGTAAATTTGGATCAAGAGGACCCATCAATGACAAAAATACACACGAAAATCTTTTGGCCACTCTTCGAACAACAGATGATTCTAATCAACATGCAATAACAGTGGGGACACCTGGGCCACAATAAACTCTTTCACAGCTGTGCCCTTTACCTTGGGCTCTCATAGCCCTTCTGCTGGGATTTGCAAGTTATCTTCAACAAGGAGTTCCCAAACCAAGGGCCAAGACACATCTGGAGAGTGTATCTTGGGTTTGACAGTTGTGCTTTTAAGCATTCCTGCCCTTCTGGTTTCTGGTTCCTTTGGCTCACTTATGAGAAGCATTGTGTAATCACCTCATCTGACCCTGAGCCAAGAACAGAGGCCTACAGAGGCCCTGGCTAATGTGGGAACCAAGCTTTTAGCTTTGTGGGCTGAGTCTGCTGAGCTGAGCAGCTTCCTAGGACTGTCAGAGGGTTGGCACTACTCATGTGCAGTTGTTCTATTACACTCTTTTTCTAGAAGTTGGATGAGCCTTTGCAGATTAAACAGTTGTTTGCACTTCCCCAGTTCCATGTTGACTTTTATAACATCACCAAAATGTGTTTCACGTTGAATGGAGTGTTACAAGGCTCCATATGGTGAGGTATGGTTTCCTCCTGCCTGGAGTTCTGAATCATTCTGTGATTTGTGTGAATCTGCTTTGCTATCAGGTAATGGAGTAAAATGTACAATTGGTCAGATTTTTTTTTTTTGAAAGAACAACTGTCTACATTTTATCCAGAAGGTGGCAGATAGTGAGTAGGTTGATTACAGATAGCTGTCAAGTAGATGGCACTATGTAACAAGCACTGATTTAAAATCGAGGATGATTGCATTCTGGGGCTCACTGCCACCACCAGTTTCCCTGAGATAATGCTCAAGTAATTCCTCATTGGATAAATCTTCCCTGACCTCTCTACTACTTCCCCTTCCCCCAGTCTGGGTTTGAAATCCCTTCCTCCCTGCTCCTGTAGTATGCTTAACTTTATGAAGTACTTGAAACAGGTCAAAGTGCAAACACAATGGAAGGTAGAATGAGGATATAAAGCACCTTGATGTTTCAAAAAGCAGTATTTCTCATCACTTCTGGTTTAAAGTCTCATCGTTCACGTCAATACGATCCCACTGAGGTAACTATTGTTCTGGTATTTCAGCCTCATTGATTCTGGATTCTCCTCTCTAGGTTATTGAAGATGGGGCAAGGTACTGTCCCAACATCAGAGGAAGGATGTCCAAAGGCTTCAGGTTCCTGTGCTATTCTTGATCCTTACTGGCCTCCAGGGAGATGGCCGTTGCTCCAATGGTCCCTCGCCATCCCATTCTGGCATATGGTGAGGTATGCCTGGCCCTGCCAGATATTTAGGATGTGGTGCTGGCTCTCACTGCTGAAATCCATGGCCCCTCTGCAACCGTCTTCATCTGTTATCATTAAAGTCAGCAAAGAAGACTGGAGATGCATGTTACACATGTGACTATGGCAATGAATTCAGATATGCTTTTCTTCTGATATAGAAAATATTTTATAATCATAAGTAGACGGTTCCTTATATATTTGCCTTTTCAATGGTCATCAACAATTCATAGCTACAGATTCTGCTATGTCTGCATAGCAACAGACTCAGTCTGCTTACACCTTATGAATCATAAATTTACTCATGGATAAGTATGTGTTGTTCTCTCAAAGGTTTGATTATTTAGATTCATTAAGTGTTGTACTCAAAAGAAATAAGACTGGTAACTGTATTTTAATAAAGTGTTTAAATACCTAAACATGTTAATATTTTAATAGATATAAGAGTGTATTTTGCTGTAGGTACAGGTATTTATTATTGTTACTATTGTTTTTAAATAGACTAGGACTTCAAAAGGAAACCACAAGGAACTTTAAGTCCTGCTTTTAATCACCATCACCTTATTTTACAAAGAAAACTGTATTTCATTCATGTAAGTTGGTATTCATATTTAGTTATACATTTCTACGTTATGAAGAAAGTATTCACCCTGAGGCAGGGAAAACAGAATCCCATCTTAGCTCCTATTGAATGCCTCCATCCTGGAATATTGTACGATTGACATATGCATTGGAATTATTCACGCTGCTTGTATACTTTGGGAGATGAACACCTTGAAGACAAACTCAGAATTTCAGTAAGTCTAACCTTGATGATTATTTCTGCAATAACTGAAAGTGTATGGTCAATAATCCAAACTAGCAGATAATTTAAAATGATTTAAATTTAACTGTGGAATATGTTATATATCTAATCCCCTCTAGACACAATTATGTTTTACCTACATTTGTATTTAAATTGATTTAAATACTAATTAGTGTGGGGCAAGCTAAGTTATCAGGTAAAAATGAGCTTGGAACAAAGTACAACAGGAAAAGTAGATTAAAGATTAAGACAGAATTTCATTTTCTATTACTCTTTAACTTCTAGGCAAGCTTACTATATTAAAAAGTCACATTTGTCACGTTGTTCTCAGATAATATTTTTTTCTTTCAGATGAAAGTGACACAAGAATGTTAAAAGTCACAAAATACAGCCAAATACCAACTTTTATTTCCCTAGTCTGTGTCCACAATTAGTCCCGTAATTTGTTCCATATTTCAACCAAACTTAATAATTTGAACTTGCCCCAAATGACTTACAGTTTCCCACCTTTGTATTATGCTGTTTTCTTTGCCAGACACACTTTCTCTGCCCTTGCCATGTAATTTAGAGCTCCTCCAAGTCAGGAGGGTGTGATCAGGATAGAAATGGCTTCTGGGATTTGGAGCTTGATAGGGATCACACACATACACACACACCTCCAGCCCCCAAAACTTTGCAATAATGACCAATAATAATTGTGCCCTCCTCTAAGACAGCCATTGTCTTGACATGTGTTATCTCCTAACACTTTGCATTGTGTTGAGGTTTGGAAACTGTCAGAAATATTTAAGGAGCTGCCTAGGAAACAAACTAAACTCATGTCTCAAACACCAGAAAGTACTCTATAATCTTATATTGGGAGAAATCTAAGACTCAGAGCAAGACAAAAAAAAAAAAAAAAAAAAAAGAAAAGAAAAGAAATAATTTTAAGAAAAAGGGTTAGACAGATCATTTACCTTAAGAAAATAAATAAGGTACAATTTATGACCTATTACTATCTCCTACTTTAGTCTTGTTTTACGACTTCGTGGAAGCACTAAAGCATGTTCAGTCAACACAAACCTTGGGATTCAGGGTTATACACTGTCAATGGCTTAGGCTTACCTCTGTGGTATAAATTACAATAAAGTCCTTATTTATTTATACTGAACATTGGAAAACACAATAGATAGAATCTGTAACTTATAAGAAAAAACACAATCACACTAAATTTTACGAAAGACCACTGCATCTTGTCTAACTTTGAACCATCACAACATTTTGCTGAATCTTCTAACATGCAATTTCTTCTTGCTTTGTAGGTTTTACTTTGTTTGTCTTAATCTCTTTACTAAACAGTAAGCAATCTAAAACAACAAATGTTTTTTCTCTTGTAGAAAAAATAATTCTACAGCATTCAGCCCAGTGTCCCACACATGACTGAATCTCAAAACCATCTCTTGAATTGAATTTTGCCTGCAGATGATACAGACCTGAACACACTTGACAGCCGTTGAAAATGCTGCTTTCCCCTCATATTTAAGCAGTGGAATAGCCTAATGGTCAACAGAAAACTGCCTGAACTCAAATCCTAGCTCTGTCACATACAAGTTGTCTAACTTTGGACAAGTCTTTCTGTGCCTCAGTTCTCTCATTAGTCAAATAGTTAAAAAAAATTGAGATGTAAATATATCAAGATATGTAAGATGCCTCAAAAAGTGCCTAGAATGTAGCAAACACTTTACAAGTATTAATTGTTATTATCATTATTATTATCCTAGTTTAACTCTCTGCAAAAACTGAGTTGAGATTTCAAAGGAGTGGATAACTAAAAATATGCATGCCTCACAAAGGATATTTGTTTGCAAGAAACCACAAATTTATAAATCTTCCTCCTCTCTTTCCCTGATGGTCAAATACAAGGACCCATTGTGGAAATGTAGTTTCCTACTCTCTGTGAAGGTAACACCCCTGCCTGTTCTCCTAAAATACTCATGCAAATTAAACAGAATGAACTTATGGAAAAAGAGACAGCGTATGTAGGGACTCTAGAGATGGCTGTCTGATTTTTTGTTGGGCTTATCTTCTGATTTCATTTCGATTTGGGACATAAGACCAGGGGTGTTTTGTGGTTAGTGTGAGGTCAAGGATAGAAAACAAATCCAGTGGACAATACTACCTCATCGGAGAGCAGAAAATCATAACAATTTAATACAGCATCAATGTGGCTGATTAACAGTCCAAAAATTAGTATTTTTCTTTTTCATGCTGATTAGGAATAAGATAGTAGCCTTACTTTGAAAAGCCTAAGAATAACAGGTGTTACACAAACAGGTTAACATTGAGTTTCTTCCTTAGGGACTCCTCCCCTTCCCATCCTTCTCTCTCTTCTTTCTCTGTTTTCCCATACACCTTGACACCTGTGAGGAGATCATGTATGAGCAGAAAAGGGAGCCAGTCTCCTGTGTTGTAGAATTAATGAGGAGCCCAAAGGGCCCCATCTCATTCCTTTTTCTCTAATTCCTTCTTGAATAAAGGCCTTGTCTAGCTTAAATACTTCATTTACCATAAAAATTACTTACTGGAGCTTTTTAACACACTTTGTTTAATTTTTAGCAGATAAAGCAGACCGAAAACTAAGGATATAGAAGAGTTGGGAAATATAATAGATAATTTTGGTTTCATAGCTATGCATTAAAATTTATTTCCTAGAGAGAGACTACATTTTTTACTAGGCCTCAAAGAACATCTCAACAAAATCCTCAAATTGGAAATTATACAGGCCTGTCAGATGAGCAGAGAGGAATGTAGGTAATAATGTCAGGGTGGGTAATTTTAAGAGGGCCCACTCATGCAAGGGTTGAGGGAAGAACCTCCACGAGGATGATGGGCATGGGGTGAGGGCATGTCAGCAGTGGTACACTTTGTAGAGGAGGACACATGTAAAATGGCACTATCATTTGATTACCTTCCTTATGAGTATCTTGGACAAAGGCTAATGTTTCAATTAACTATCACTGTTGTTTTCTCTAGCAACTTTTCATTGCAGTCTTCCCCAATGTGGTGTCAATATATTACTTTACAAATTGTTAACATGTGACAGCTTACAAAAATGTGCTCTAGTGGAGCTCTTTTCCCACCATACCATCCATTCTTAGTCGTTCATCTGGGTTATTACTAAGAACTTTGACTGGGGAGGAAGAGGGTGGGACATATCTAAGAACTGAGCTGGAAAGCCAATGGAAATCTAATTTTGCTGAGCAGAGCTATTTGGCTACTATGGGCAATTCAAATACTCACTCAAAGCATCAGAAATATGACTTAAACCTGGTCTTGATTTCAATGTTGTAGGGAAGAAAGAAAGAAAGAACGAGAGAGAGAGAGAGAGAGAGAGAGAAGCAAGTATAGTGCAACCCAATAAGAGTAATAGAAATGTTCTTGGTCCAGGAAGGGAGTACTGATTGGTGAGAAATGGAAGGGATTGCTGGCAATACAGGGAAGAAGTAACTTTCTTAGCTGGTCCAAGAAGAAAAGGGTGAGCAGGAAGACTGAGGGAAGAACCTTAGCTAAGCCTTGCAAAGACGAAAGACCATAGTTGGTAGGCAGTTTTGGGAAACCCAAAGACCTTCAAAATAAGTACTCCAGTGACTAATGACAGTATATGCTTATTCTAGCTTTCTTGACATTCAGGAGGAAACAACCAGAATCCTTTCTCTTAATAGACCTGTGAAGGAAATCTGCTTCTAAGATAGATTCCAGCCTGCAGGGTGGAAACACCACACATTTACCAAACTCTTCAAATTCACTTAAAAGTAGAAACATCTCATTTTTTTTCCTTCTGATTATCCATGGCATTCCTAGTTGTATCCTTTTTATAACATAAAAAGAAACATGTTATGATTATAAAAGTAGTGAATATTGAAAAACACAAAAAAATAAAGGAAACAATAAAGTCAGTAACAACTCCATTACCCAAAGATAACTACTGTATGTAATATTGTGGTACGTATTGCTTTTTCCCTATACATATTTATATATTAAACAAAATTTAACAAATTTTGTTATATATTAACAAAATTAGACCTATGTATTTAAGAACCTGCTATGTCCCTGTATCATGAAATTTCTTCTGCAGTATCAGTGATACTGCATAGTATTCCATGTCATGGATATTTCTATTTTTAATGTTCTATTCTTGACCATTTTAGATTATTTCCAATTTTCACAACCTTTAACCACTTTTTGACTAATTAGACTTTCTCTGGTCTTCTTTTTCTCGTAGACAAATCCCTCAGGGTCTATTCATGGAAGTCTGGTTGGGTCTCTTCTTTTGGAGAACTAATAAATTAGTCCACACAACTGAACTTGCTGAAGGTAAATTTGGAGTTGGGCAACTTTTACTGCATAACAAGCAGTGTTTGTGTGCAAAGAGTGTCTGTTTGGTATTTTACTATCCACTAGCTAATATGTTCAGGGCAGGAATACCCCTTTCTGTCCGATGGCTCTCCCTTTTCTCCACATGCAAGGAAGTATGTAACTGGGCACAGTGTTGCTTTGATCTGGTTTTCATTATGTGATAATTGTGGACTTTCTAAATTGTAAATGCCTGTGACTCTTTCCCCAGCAGTCAGACAATCTATGCTCTGGGAAAATTAAAGGGAAGAAATTCAGGTAACAAGAGGAGCAACATGAAGCAATACTTTGCTATAATCATCCTCTTACTAGCTGAGGTCCAAAATGCTGTATTGAGTGAAATAACATGATTAGAGTTAAATAAATAATGATAGCTAAGAGAGAAATCAGCTAGAGAGAAGTTATTTCAGCCTATTAAGAAAAGAAATGAGATGTTGCTCAAAGGAAAAAGGCCCTTATATGAAGAGTGTCAAAATAAAGGAATGAAAAAAGAAATAAATGAAGTCTGAAGAGCATGCTAGAAAAGGTGGATGGATAATTTTAAGCAAAATGTGCTGCACAATGAGATTGGAAATGAATGGGAGGAGGTTTGATTGTGTAAGCAGTTCTTGCTTTATACCAGGGATCTGCAATCTTTTTCTCTAAAGGGCTAGATAGTAAATATTTTAGGTTTTGTAGGTCAGAATGTCTCTCACCCTACTACTCAATACTGTCATTGTAACATGAAGGCAAGCATAGACAACACCTAACAAATGGGTGTGTCTATGTTCCAATAAAACTTTACACAATCTGGTGGTAAGCTGGGTATAGCCTACAGGCTGTAGTGTTCTGACTCCCGGTTTAGATGATCAAAGTGGTGGCGGTTCCTTTCTCCACTGAATGGAACTCATATTAGTTTGGCGCAAAACTCGCTAATTTTGCCATTATCTTAATTAAAGGTGCCATTACCTTTAATGGCAAAGACCACAATGACTTTTGCACCATGGTTGTTGTGAGGATTAAATAACAAGTGTGAAAAGTCCTAACACAGTGCTTAGCACAAGGTCCACACTCAAATGTTATCTCACCCACCATCCTTCAAGTCAGTGGTCATACCCCACAAGGAGGCATTCATGGCTTCAGTTAATCATGCATATAAATTAAAGACAGAAAAAGAGGTAGAAAAGAAAGACATGATAAATGAAAGGTCATTATTGATTTTGGTTTGGTTTTTCAATACATACAACTCAGGACAAATCATTAAAATGCATCATCTTGCAAACTGAAGAAACAGAACAAAGTACAACTGCAAAAACAAATTAACTCAGGTTGATATAATTTTCATGACAGTAGGCTCATTTTCCTTATCTTTCATTGAGCCTGTTAAACTTTAAGAAAATCCCTACTTTTAAGAAATGATTTTTTGAAAAATAGAGGCAGAAATATACTGATATAGGTGAATTGTACTTAACTAAAATTGTAAAAATAGTCTAGTTAACATTGTTAATTTCAGTTAAATGGCATCTCAATTTTGACTGGAAGTAGAATCACTCTGGTTTTGGTTTCTCATAGTCTCTGAGCAGCACCACTACAGGTTCTTTGAAGCATTTCTAAATGAGGTAATTTCATTTTACACAGGGTTTCTTGTAAAAATTATTGTCTTTCTGTACATCTAATTAAAATAAAGATGTAATAAAGAATTTACTGTTTTAATTAGGGCATAGATCTTAAAGCAATTATCCTGTCATTAATAATTCCTTAACAGACTTTCTTGCACAAGATGAATAAAAAGATTTCTAAGCTGTGAAAAATCAATACACATTACTCATTTACATTAACAAAGCTACACAAAGTAATCTGAGCCTTCATTAAATTATTTCTCCTGTAAACCAGAGGAGTTTGGAGAATCATTAGCTATTTATAACCTAGCGGAACTTCACTTACAAGAGAGAAATCTTACCCATGACTGGGCACTTGTATCAACGTCATTTAAATGAACAGCCAAATAGGATTAATATGTTAGTGAGTGGAAATGGATTGATATGGTCCATAAGGATGACTAAATGATGAAAGGTATCATCATGGTGTTATAATATGAATGATTCAGCACTCCATCTGAAAAGTAAATGTCTTAACATTTTTTTTTCTGTGTTGTAATTAAAGTCCCTCCCCTCCATACCCCTACCATCCCCCATACACACATTTGGGCTGTCTTTTAGGCAACTTAGCATCTAGGAGACACTAAGATCACTGAGTTTAAAATACAATCATGAAGGTATCTCAAGTAGTATTGCCAGACTTTGGTATTTCCTATAATTTCATCTAATATCATAGGATGATCTGGGAAGGGCAAAACCAAACCAAACAAAAACTCAAAATGAGGGTTTTTTTTGTTTTTGTTTTTTGTTTTTGTTAAAAGAGGAAAGGCTACGTTGTTATAAGAAGCCATTAAGAAGAAGAAAAAATATTTTGCAACCTAAATTTTAGTCACATTGTCCCTAATTGATAATTTGGAGGCGGATGGAAACCCTTACATGTGAAAACAAATGGTCCAAGACCACATATTGTCCAATTCCCCTGGGGAAGAATTGTCTAAGGAATTAAATGAATCAATCCGTAACTGCAACAGGGACTTTAGGTCCTTGTTCCTGTCTGTGTTGTTCCCTGAGCCCATCAAGGTGATGGATGGTGGGAAGAGGTATTAACATAGGTTCTTGCTGGGTCATTTGGTAAAGCCCTCAGTTAGCATGGCCAGATTTTAATGAATATTAAGTAATGATGATGAAATTAAGTACATCAGGAAAGACAGTAGTAATCAAACTGGTCTATGAACATATGGCTGAAAAAACTGTTCTGGGGTCCTTGTGAGAAATTTGCTCCAGGAGTCTTATAAGAATTTAGAGAGGATTGCTCACCAATTTTTCAATAAATGTCGCTGAGTAGGAGATTTATAGTTCCTTATCTTAATTCTCACAACTTGGCCAGGAACAACTCTATTGGGATGAAGGGGAGTGGACAGCTCTGCAGCAAGGCCACCTGGAAGGCTGTACATGTGTTTGGAGGACCTGTTGCTATGACACATAGTGCTACATTGAGGAAAATGGGGATATAAGACACCCAAAGGTATTTTCCTCAATTATCAGTAGTCTCTTGCTTGAACACCGGGAACAGAAGAGATGCAAGAAGCAAAGTTCATGACATTTTAAAATTTCTTCTATTATCTCTAAGGTACTAAATAATATTATCACTTATAATTCTGATGTAATTTGGTGATTATGAAATATCTTAGTCCTATCTATAAGGAAATACAAAGGCATAGATGTTGACAAAATCATTGCCTATTACATACAGGGAGGGTGACAAAGACTGCTAGTTATTCTTTCAATGTTCATACCACCTTTCTTCCAAATGAGAGGATCCACAAATTCTAGATGACTTCATGGCTGGTGTGTAACTTCTGTCTAGTAGTTGAGTGTGGCTGATGTGTAACTTCTGTCTAATAATATGTTCAGGGAAATATCATGGGACCTGTTTTTGGAATCTTCCTTAAAAGCAGCCAGAGCACACACTTTGTCCCCTTCTTCCTCATCCATTTACCTTCCTGCTTCTAGAATATGGATGAGATGGCTTGGCTGAAGTAATTATCTTGAACTGTGCATTGGTTCACTTTGAAAATGAAGGCTTAGTCTACTCATGCTTCTATGACAAAATACCATAGGCTGGGTGGCTTATAAACAACAAACATTTATTACTCACAGTTGTGGAGGGTAGGAAGTTCAAGATCAAGATAATGGCAGATTTTGTACCTGGTGAGGGCCTATTCCTCATTGATGTTGCCTTCTTGCTGCATCCTCACCTGGTGAAAGGGGCAAATGAGTTTCATTGGGTCTATTTTATAAGAGTACTTGTATTAGTACATTTTACCACTGCTGATAAAGACATACTGGAGACTAGGTAATTTATTAAAAAAAAACAACAACAACAAAAACAGGTTTAACGGACTCACAGTTACATGTGGCTGGGAGGCCTCACAATCATGGCAGAAGGTAAAAGTCACATCTTACATGGCAGCAGGCAAGAGAGAATGAGAGCCAAGTGAAAGAGGAAACCCTTATAGAATCATCAGATCTCATGAGGCTTATTCACTACCACAAGAACATTATAGGAGAAACCATCCCCATGATTCAATTATCTCCCACTGTGTTCCTCCCACAACATGTGGGAATTATGGGGGCTGCAATCCAGGATGAGATTTGGGTGGGGACACAGCCAAACCATATCTACCCCAGCCCCTCCCAAATCTCATGTCCTCACATTTCAAAACCAATCATGTTGTCCCAACAGTCCCCAAAAGTCTTAACTCATTTCAGCATTAACTCAAAAGTCCACAGTACAAAATCTCATCTGAGGCAAGGCAAGTCCTTTCCACCTATGAGCCTGTAAAATCAAAAGCAAATTAGTTACTTCTTAGATACAATGGGGGTACAGACATTAGGTAAATACAGCCATTTCAAATAAGAGGAATTGGCCAAAACAAAGAGGCTACAGGCCTGATGCAAATCTGAAATCAACTGGGGCAGTCAAATCTTAAAGCTCCAACTTGATCTCCTTTGACTCAAGGTCTCACATCCAGGTCATGCTGATGCAAGAGGTGGACCCATGGCTTTGGGTATCTCTGCCCTGTGGCTTTGCATTGTATAGCCCTGCTCCTGGCTGCCTTCATGGGCTAGTGTTAAGTGTTCATGGCTTTTCCAGGTGCAAGGTGCAAGCTCTCAGTGGATCTACCATTTTGGGGTCTAGAGGATGGTGGGTGGCCCTCTTCTCATAGTTCCACTAGGCAGTGCCTCAGTGTGGGGACTCTGTGTGGGGTTTCACATCCCATATTTCCCTTCTGCACTGCCCTAGCAGAAGTTGTCCATGAGTGTCCTGCCCCTGCAGCACACCTCTGCCTGGACATCCAGGCATTTCCATACATCCTCTGAAATCTAGGTGGAAGTTCCCAAACCCCAATTCTTGACTTCTGTGCACCCACAGGCCCAACACCACATGTAAGCCTCCAAGGCTTGGGGCTTGCACCCTCTGAAGCAACGGCCTGAGGTCTATGTTGGCCTGTTGTAGCCACAGCTGGGATGCAGGGCACCAAGTTCCAAGACTGCACAAAGCAGCAAGGCCCTAGGCCTGGCCAGGAAACCATTTTTTCCTCCTAGGCCTCTGGGTCTGTGATGGGAGGGGCTGCCATGAAGACCTCTGACATGCCCTGGAGACATTTTCCCCATTGTCTTGGTGATTAACACTTGGCTGCTCATTACTTATGCAAATTTCTGCAGCCAGCTTGAATTTCTCCTCAGAAAATGAGTTCTCCTTTTCTATCTCATGGTCAGGTTGAAAATTTTCTGAACTTTTATACTCTGCGTGCCCTTTAAACATAAGTTCCAATTCCAAGCCATATCTTCGTGAATGAATAAAACTGAATGCTTTTTAATAGTAGCCAAGTCACCTCTTGAATGCTTTGCTGCTTAGGAATTTCTTTCATCAGATGTCCTAAATCATCTCTCTCAAGTTCAAAGTTCCACAAATCTCTAGGGCAGGGGCAAAATGCCACCAGTCCTTTTGCTAAAACCTAACAAGAGTCACCTTTGCTCCAGTTCCCAACAAGTTTCTCATCTCCATCTGAGACCACCTCAACCTTCACTTTATTGTCCATATCACTATCAACATTTTGGTCAAAGCCATTCAGCAAATCTCTAGGAAGGTCCAAACTTTCCTATATTTTCCTGTCTTCTTCTGAGCCCTCCAAACTGTTCCAACCTCTGTCTGTTATCTAGCTCCTAAGTCACTTCCACATTTTCAGTTATCTTTACAGAAGCACCACACTCCTGGTACAAACTTACTGTATTTGTCTGTTTTAACACTGCTGATAAAGACATACCTCAGACTGGGTAATTTGTAAAGAAAAAGAGGTTTAATGGACTCAAAGTTCCACATGGCTTGGGAGGCCTCACAATCATGGTGGAAGGTGAAAGGCATGTCTTACATGGTAGCAGGCAAGAGAGAAATCTCATGTTTTCACATTTCAAAACCATTACAATCAATTCTTGTGATGCAATCTTGAATCTATAGCCAAATTTCCCACTTCTCAAGATTTATTGGAAAAAATTATCCCTAGTGTCGCTCAGAACTGTTTGGTTTTCTTATTTTAACACTTAGATGTTTTTCACCCATCTCCAATGAATAGAATTGGAGTTGTTTATATAGTAGAGCATGTATATAACTTATGACAAAGTTAATTTCAATGATCCTCAAGTAAGCATTTTTTCAGTATGCCCCATGACTATTATAGTCAACTTTCTTGTTCTCAGAGCACATGAATTAATATTTCACAGATGAAGCACAAATAATCAATAAACTTATGAAACTGCTTAGTAACAATATTTATTAAATTAGTCAACATTAAAAAAACAACTCCAGCTGACATGGGTATGGTGAGACAGATACTCTCTTTACCCAGTGATGTGAGTGTTAATTACTTTCTGGAAAGCGATTTGTCTGTATGTTACAAGAGCCTAATAAAAGTTCATATTCTTTGATCTAGTAATTCTACTTTAGGAAATTAACCCTATAGAGTCAGGTTAATATTTTGACAAAGATGTTCATTTCAGAATTCTTTCTGGTAGTGAAATACTATTTTTAAAAAGTATAAACATCTCTCAATAGAAAAATTGATTAAATTATGGTTATCACTGGGATGTTATACAGCTATTCCAATTTTGTTTTTGAAGAGTTTTTAATAAAATGAGGCAGTGGTTAGAATATAATAAGTTAAAAAAAGCATATATACTTATTTTAAGTAAAGACAGAAAAATGACTTGATGGAAATATACTACATTTTCAGTTATGTCCTTGGGAGGTGGAATTGTGGCTAATTTTTATTTTCTGCATTATATTTTTTCTGTGTTTTCAATTTTTGTATAATTGTAAAGCATTTCTATTATGATTATAGAGAAAGATTAAAAACATAAATATGATCGAGTTCTAGATTAAATAAAACCAGAAGAAGCATTATTTACAAAAGTTGACTCAACCAAGATTTTTACTCTTTGGATCTGTTACATGTAACATTACCATGTTTTGCTGCCCAAGCCAGCATTCTCTCTCATTAATAACTTTATGAATATGAAATGATTTATAAACCAATTATAAAATAAAACCATTACTGCCTAATAGACATAAAATAACATTAAAGCAGAAATGCATGTATTTGGCACTAACAATCTTGATGGTCAAACTGCCTAGAAAGTGAAACTCCTATAATTTAAATGTAGCAAGTTAGGAAACCTCACAAGAAACCCAGCCACTTTGTCATTTGACAATAGGGACTGTTGGTTGGTTAACACACTAAATGATTACTAAAGCTTACAGAACAAAGACTGATTTTACCTAAAGGAGTCTGAAAGTTCAGAAACTCAATAACATAGAAATATTAACATCTGGAACAAACTGGATTGATGGTCTCACTAAGGAGTAACACAGCCTTAGATAAAATAACATTCATTTGATATGAGAGTTGAGTATAGAATAAAACCGTACTTTATTATGATGAATTTCAGATTACAATTTGCTAGAAAAAAACCCAGAAATGTTATTTAAAATGACTCTAAAGTATGCCCAACAATTTATATACAAAGTATTCCTTGTAGCAATATTTATATTGATGAAAAATAAGAGAAAATTAAGGTGTAACAATTGAGGTTTTTTTACATAAATTATATTTCTATAAAATCTGATGCCATCATTGAAAAAGGTGTGGTCACAGAATAATGAATTAGGAAAATGTTAATAACTTATTAAATAAAAATATAGTTAGATTGAAATCCATATATATGACATATACTCATATATATGCAAAAACCACAATTTTGTACCCAAACAATATCTCTAGGTAATATTGTCATAATTAGTTTTCACTTTCTTCCTTATTTTCCTTAGTTTCTTATTTTTTTATGACAGAAATGGTGACCTAAAAGTCTTCCCAATCTCCTCACCCATGAACCTGCTAAATAATTACATTAATAATAAATATATATTCTTTAAAGTATGTATTTAAAACATTGTAACTGAGGTTAAATCTCAGTAATTCTGAAATATTTATTTACATATATGGGAACAAAATGTTATTGTATAACTACCAGCAGATTTTCTGTTAGTGGTAGTATATTGTTATCCCATAGAGAGAGAGAAAAAAAAAAACCCAACTCTTCAGTAGGACTTTCGATCATGCAGAGGCAAAACTTGATTGGAGTGGCCAGGAGTTGAACTGAGATTAGAGTTAACTTTCCAGTATTATATTGCAAACATTTGTCTTCATTCGGTGTTGAATTATATTTCTGCAGTTTTGTTTAACTGAGAGGTGAGCATAGAGCATTGGGGAAGGCGATGAAAGAGAAAAGTCTGTTCCTCCTTTCTACTGGGCTAATCCAGGGGTGGTGAGGGAGTTATCTCAGGGGCTTAAGGATACCCAGATTCCACATATGCAAAACATAATCAAAGACATTATTAGTGGGAGAGATGTTCAGAAATTCTGTCCACCTTTTGAGAGCTTCCAATCTACTTTGAACTGCAACATACAGAATAACTACAAACAAAGCAGGATATTCCCACTGTCAAGAAATATTAACGGGCTGTTTGCACAGGCCTGATATTACAGGAATCACCTACAGGATTAATGTCCACTTAGCAGGTATGGCAGAAAAATATTTATCTCTTCTTCTTCATCAGCTGACATTATCTCCTGTATCAACTACAAATGCATTTAGCTTCAAGTACTAGCAAACCCTATTAAGAGTGAGTCAAGTATTACAGACATGTTTTATGCCATGGAACAGCAGGACAGCCCAACCCTAGCACTGGTTCAGCTATTTAGTGATGTCTTCCCAGATTCTTCCTTTCTTTCCATCCTGCTATCCATAGCATGCTGGATTTTTATTCCTGGGTTTGCTGTCTCATGATTGCAAGGTGGCTGCCAGATCCTGACATTATATTTGCATCCAAAGCCAGAATAAAAAGAGAAAGAGACAAGCACAGTTGCCTTTTGTAATAAAAAAGCAAACTTGTTCCCAAAACTATCAACCTTATCGCCAGCAACTTTCTCCTAGATATGGCACATGACCACCCCTGACCGAATGAGTGGCTGGGAAAGCATTTCATTTTTTCCAGTTTTTTGGGAGGTGGTCGGTGTGATGCACGTCCACATGAAGAGACCACCAAACAGGCTTTGTGTGAGCAATAAAGCTTTTTAATCACCTGGGTGCAGGCGGGCTAAGTCCGAAAAGAGAGTCAGCGAAGGGAGATGGGGTGGGGCTGTTTTATAGGATTTGGGTGGGTAAAGGAAAATTACAGTCAAAGGGGGTTGTTCTCTAGCAGGCAGGGGTAGGGGGTCATGAGGTGCTCAGTGGAGGAGTTTTAAGCCAGGATGAGCCAGGAAAAGGAATTTCACAGGGTAATGTCATGAGTTAAGGCAGGAACAAGCCATTTTCACTTCTTTTGTGGTGGAATGTCACCAGTTAAGCCAGGAATCAGCCATCTGGATGTGTACGAGCAGGTCACAGGGGATGTGATGGCTTAGCTTTGCCTCAGAGGCCTGACAGTCAGTAATAGTGAGGCTGGAAGTGACTGTCTCCGAACAGGGTCTCCCCCACTTCTTCTTGTGGTTTTGGCATTTACATGACAATTTTTCTATTACTTCTATTTATTCCTTCCATTACTCCATGTAATTGTTAGAAAACATTTCTATTTTGTCCAATAAGTCCAAACACATAATCATATAAAATTTGGTAACTTGGAATGATAAAACACAATGACAAACTTACTGACGGTTTTGTAAATCAGAAAGCGCAAAAGGGCAGAGAAGATAACGTCAAAAACCTTTCTTTCTACTACGGTGATGGGGAGATTGTGGAATGGGGCATTGCCTAAGTACCATAACGTTGCCAATGTTATCTTTTATCTGCTTCTCCTATTTTATTTACTGAGGACACTGAGAGGGCACAGCTGCTAGAGAGATGAACCCTCTTGCTGGAAAGAATGCATACCCAAGTAGTAGTTTATATCAGTATTTTTCAAGTTTTTTCATTATCGTCCACCTAAGGAGACTTTTCAGATATTTTTTCCTGATTGCCTTCTCCATAAAATTTTTGTAGACAGATACACAGTCAGCCCTCTGTGTTTGTGGGTTCCACATCTGTGGATTCCACCAAGGATTGAAAATATTTAAAAAGAAAAATAGTGTCTGTACTGAACATGTACAGAGTTTTTCCTTATCCTTATTTTCTAAACAATACATTATTTCCTAAACAATAGTATAATAACTATTTACATAGCATTTACATTTATTATGTACAAGTTACCTAGAGATGATTTATACAGGAGATGCATATGGATTATATTCAAATACTACACCATTTTATATCAGACACTTGAGCATCCATGGATTTTGGTATTTGCAGGGAGGCCTGGAACCAATCCCCCACAGATACCAGGGGATGACTGTACTGTCTACATGTTTATGCATTGGATGTACATCTGTACTTTACACATAAAATGAATAGGATTCTCTTGTGCCCATCTCCAGGCCAATTTTTGCTCTCTTGGGAATAACACTGCCCCTCTGAGAATGCATAGTCTCCATCATGAAGACTTCCTCTCAAGGATGGATGAATAAAGGGATTTAAGAAAAAGACCTGAAATGATTCTTGAAGAATGAAAATAACTCTATATACAGAGACAGAAGGAAAAAACCATCAAATGTTTTGGGAATGCAGAAATAAAGCTGAAGACATGCGGGATTATTATGAAGGTATCAGGGGATGAAGAAGTGACCAGCTTTGGTGGGGTCACAGCTGTAGGTGAGGAGTAAAGAGACAGAGTCCTCAAGCATGGCCTTTCTCAGATTGTACACTCATGGATCTCAATGCCAGCATCAAGAGTATGAATTGTAACAAACGAGGAATTAATTAAAGGGGAGTGAAACATCAAGCAATTGTGGCTTGGGGTTGGGGGATAATTTCCAATTTGACTAGTTTCCACACCTTTATCTTTATTTCTCAAGACAGCTGCTTCCAAGTTAGAATACAAGAGGGTCTACCTAAAGGATCTTTACTAGCTCAGTAAGAATTCCTCTAAATTCCTATTGCACAAAAGCAATCTAACTCCTACACATAAACAATGACTGAAAGCAGCACTTGAAGACTAGTCGTATAATAAAAAAGGCTGAGTTGGCTGTGCGTGGTGGCTCATGCCTGTAATCCTAGCACTTTGGGAGGCCAAGGCGGGGGGGGTGGATCACCTGAGGTCAGGAGTTCGAGACCAGCCTGGCCAACAGGGTAAAACCCTGTCTCTACTAAACATACAAAAATTAGCCAGGGGTGGTGGTGGGTACCTGTAATTCCAGCTAATCAGGAGGCTGAGGCAGGAGAATCGCTTGAATGTAGGAGGCAGAAGTTGTAGTGAGCCGAGAGTGCACCATTGCCCTCCAGCCTGGGCAACAGAGTGAGACTCTGTCTCAAAAAACAAAACAAAACAAAACAAAAGAAATGACTGAGTCAGGGAAAAATTGTATGAATTATCAAATGGCAAACTCTCCCTCAAGCTTTTTCCTGCAAGGGAAACACCTAGAAGCTTCAGCATGAATTAAAGTTGTGTTGTGTTTTACTTTTCTTCCAAAGTGGTCACAATTAATTTTATTGACACAAATACACAAGACATTAAAGACTAATGGCATCATGCTGGTGAGAAGACAAACCCATTCTTGCTTAGTACACTGGAGAAAGATGCCCAGATCATTCATCCATGTGAAAGCAACCTTTCTCATACTGCCAAAGTCAGCAAGACCTCTGCTAAAAACAAACTTAAAAGCTATTGCATAAATGCAAATACATACATTAGGGTAACATTATGTACCTAATTTAACATTTCAGACAAAATTATGTAATAAAAATGAATATGAATCTCGTAAAGACCTCTTTCAATTGTCCTCCCCAGTGTTCCTTCATCATCCTTAGAATAACACACACACACACACACAAACAGGATGGAATAGTTTCAAGAGGTGCACATTAAAAATAGAAGTTAAATCTGTCTTGGGGATCAATGAATTAACACAGATACATAAACTCCTTTTGTCTTAGCCATATTAGATCAATAAAATAAAAGAAAGACAATTTGGTGGATTTTTCTCACTGAATTTATTGACTTTTTTAATGTTATGAAGAAATGTAGAGATTCTACTGTGGGATTAGTTGATCCTTTTTTCTTGATCTGGGAAAAAAACCTGTGTAAGGACTGTGTCATGCAAAGCTCAGAAGCACCTAGCTCTTCCTTTCTGAATAGACAAGGAATTGTTAAATGAGATGCAGTATCTTTTTATCCCACCATCAAAATTCAAGACTTGCAGATGGGGTCTCCAGTTAAAATTTCTTACGTTTAAAAGGGGATTCCCTAAATTCAATTTAGTATCCTGGAATGAATCCCAGAGAAGGGACATTAGTGGAAAACTGGGGAAATCTGAATAGACTTCCGAGAAGCAGGTTGCTGCTTTGAGTATTCTTCGTCTTGAGTTTTGCTAATTTGATCAAGATGTGCCTGAATAAAGTCTGTAGTTTAGTTAAAAATAACGTATCAATGTTAATATCTTAGCTCTGATAAATGTTCCGTGGTTATGCAAGATGTTACCATTATAGGGGAAATGGTGAAAAGTATGTGGGAGCCTATGAAATAGGCTCATAACTTTTTCTGTAAATCTAAAATATTCTAAAATAAAAATTTTCTTTAAAGAAAGCTTTCTCTCCAGTTTACTCATCTTAGAGAATACTCATGGTATTCCTTGGAGTAAACGATGTTTTCTCATCACCCTAACACATTAGGGGTTAATTTGTTCTTTTTGTATATAGAAACATTTAGTAAGTGTTTACTGAATTCCATTGTGGAAACAGCATAGCAAAGATGCCCTGGACTTAAGAGTTGGAATCTTTGCATTTAGATTCATTATGAGCTGCGAGATCCTGTGCAAGTCATTTAACCCTTTAGTAGCTATGCCTCTCCACTTTACTCCCTTTTGGGACAGGGACCCCATTTCACTCATTCCTGTAGCCTTCAGTAACCCTTTTTGGGGGAAATATGGGACAAGTGGCAGCTTCAGAGTCAAACTTAGTTTAAAATTCCAGCTGCCCCACTAACCATGCATGTTACTATGGGCCACAGTGTTTAACATTTTTGAGTTTCAGTTTTTTCATCTATAAAATAAACTTTTTTTTTTTTTTTTTGAGACAGAGTCTCGCTCTGTTGTCCAGGCTGGAGTGCAGTGACTGGATCTCAGCTCACTGCAAGCTCCGCCTCCTGGGTTTACGCCATTCTCCTGCCTCAGCCTCCCGAGTAGCTGGGACTACAGGCGCCCGCCACCACGCCCGGTTTTTTTTTTTTTTGTATTTTTTTAGTAGAGATGGGGTTTCACCATGTTAGCCAGGATGGTCTCGATCTCCTGACCTCGCGATCCACCCGTCTCAGCCTCCCAAAGTGCTGGGATTACAGGCTTGAGCCACCGTGCCCGGCCAAAATAAACTTTTGAGCTGATGAAATGAGATGATACACGTAGAACTCCCAAGTGTCTGGCACAAACTGGAAGATTAGCGTGCTTCCTCTATAGAACAGAACCTTTCTCATGAATTTCATTTATTTCTAATCTTGAAACACTTTTCTAGTACTCATCATGCGCAAGACCCTGTGCTAAATGTTTTTCAAATAGCAACTCACTTGATTATCTTAATCTTATGAAGGTTTTATGATCTCATTTTACAGATGAGGAAATGGAGGCATAAAGAAGTTACATTATATGCCATGCTCAGACAGCTACTAAGTGGCAGGACCTAGAATCTGTACCTACACAGTACTACTCCAGGGTCTGTATTCGCCAAATGTTAAACTTTTTTAGATCATATTCTACTAAAGAGATGCATAGGCTCACAAGGTGCTTGCCTTGTTTACTGTAGTCTGCCAAGAGTGCCAGCACACAGTAGGTGTTCACATACACTCTGGCTAAATGAATGAATGCATAGTAGTCCCTGTATAGACATGTGCTGATTCAAATATTGGCCAACCCATTTCCCTGCATCTCCAGCATCACTGGAGCAGCAGAAGGGAACTAGCCTTCTCCATGAGCCTATGTTTTAGTTCCTGTGTTTGAAACACTAGACTCTCATTCAAGTCTCAAAACCATCCTGTAAGGGCCACGGGAATACATCAGGTGCAGCAGAACAATGTTTCAGTCAATGAACTGAACACACAACAGTGGTCCTATGAGATCACAATGGAGCTGAAATAGTCCTGTCACCTAGTGACATTGTAGTCATTCTGCTGTTGTAGCATTACTCACCTGTGTGCAGTGATGCTGGTGTAAACAAATCTACTGAGCTGCCACTTGTATAAAAGCCCAGCACATATAATATGTACAGTACATAATGCTTGACAACGATAATAAATAGCTATGTTACTGGTTTATGTATTTACTATACTATACATTTTTATCATTATTTTAGAGTGTCCTCCTTCTACTTGTTAAAAAAAAAAACAAAACTGAAACAGCCTCAGGCAGGCCCTTCAGGAGGTATTCCAGAAGAAAGTATTGTCATCATAGGAGGTGACAGCTCCAGGACAGCTATTGCTCCTGAAGGCCTTCCAGTGGGACAAGATGTGGAAATGGAAGACAGTGATATTGATGATCCTGACCCCGCGTAGGCCTAGGCTAATGTGTGTGTGTGTGTGTGTGTGTCCTAGTTTTTAATAAAAAGCTTAAAAAACAAAAAGAAACATTTTTTAAATAGAAAAAAGCTTATAAAATACAGATATAAAGACAGAAAATATCTTTTGTACAGCTGTACAATGTGTTTTAGGCTAAGTGTTATTAAAAAGAGTTGGAAAGTTAAAAAACATTAAAAAATTTATGAAGTAAAAAGTTACAGTAATTATTGAAGAAAAGTTAAAAAATAAATGCAGTATAACCTAAGTGTACAGTATTTGAGAGTCTACAGTAATGTACAGTGATGTCCTAGGCCCTTCACATTCACTCACCACTCACTCGCTGACTCACCCAGAGCAACTCCTAGTCCTGCAAGCTATGTTTATGGTAAGTGCCTCCTACGAGTGTGCCTTTTTTTTTTTTTTTTTTTTTTTTTTTTTTGATAGAGTCTGGCTCTGTCTGTCGCCCAGGCTGGAGTGCAGTGGGGCGATCTCGGCGCACTGCAAGCTCCACCTCCCGGTGCACGCTATCCTCCTGTCTCAGCCTCCCGAGTAGAGTAGCTAGGACTACAGGCGCACACCGCCACACCCAGCTAACTTTTTGTATTTTTAGTAGAGATGGAGTTTCACCGTGTTAGCCAGGATGGTCTCAATCTCCTGACCTTGTGATCCGCCCCCCTCGGCCTCCCAAAGTGCTGGGATTACAGGCGTGAGCCACCGCACCCGGCCGGGTGTGCCATTTTTTATCTTTTATACCACATTTTTACTGTACCTTTTCTATGTTTAGATATGTTCAGATACACAAATACCGTTGTGTTAAAATTGCCTGCAGTATTCAGTATAGGCACATGCCGTAAAGGCTTGTAGCCTGGGAGTAATAGGCTACATCATATAGCCTAGGTGTGTAGTAGGCTATATGCTTCGGGTTTGTGTAAGTATAATCCATGATATTCTTACAACGACAGAATTACCTAATGATGCATTTCTCAGAACATATTCCCACCATTAAGTGGCACAGGATTGTATTTCCCTCTTCCTCCTGGAGGAATCATAATACAGAAAGAGAGTACTTAACCTCCCCAAGTCATATAATTAATCAGAAATGCAGTCAGCATCAGATCCCCAGGATTCCTGCTTCCAAAGCACAGGCCTTCTGTAGTCTAACTGGATGCCTCGCAACGAGATAATTACTGGGAATATGTTTTGTCGTTGAAGTGGTTCTTTCCTTCGCTTGATCCAGGTCTCTGCTTCTGTGCTGTCTCAGAGCGACTTGCTCCAACCTCTGGAATAAACTGCTACATTCACTTAGTATCTTTTCTTTTTTTTTGATATGGAGTCTCGCTCTGTGGCCCAGGCTGGAGTGCAGTGGCGTGATCTCAGCTCACTGCAAGCTCTGCCTCCCAGGTTCACGCCATTCCCCTGCCTCAGCCTCCTGAGTAGCTGGGACTACAGGTGCCTGCCACCATGCCTGGCTAATTTTTTCGTATTTTTAGTAGAGAGGGGGTTTCACCGTGTTAGCCAGGATGGTCTCCATCTCCTGACCTCATGATCTGCCCGCCTCAGCCTCCCAGGTATCCTTTTACTCTACTTTATTCTTTTCTTTACTGTAGCCATCATTATTTGGCATCACATTGTATTTGTTTTCTGTCTGTGCCCCCATCTAACTGGCAAGTTCCAACAGGGCAGAGAATGTGTCTGTCTTGGTGATCATTGTATCCTAGGGCCTGTAATAATACCTAATACAAGCAAAGCATTAAAAAAAGTATATTACTGAATAAATAAATAGACATGCAGGCCATTCTAGTAATAGTTTAGTGTTATTATCCTTAGTAAGATTAGCAGTATCTCTTTTGATCACTTAGGTCAGTTGGGACAAAGCTTTATTTAATAAGATAAAACTGACAGGAAAATTGAGTAAACAATATTGGTTTCAATCAGACCAAAGCACACAGTCCAAGCAACACCATTAACAACTAGGAAACCAAACACTTGGGATAAGGATGTCCTTCAGACAAGCCGAATAGCCAGCACCAGTGAGGTACCAAACACAGCCCCAGTTTTCGTTCCTTCTAAATCTTCATGAGCTTAGAAATACTCCTCTGCTGCAGAGCTCAAATTGTTTTAATTCACCTCTCGTTTCTCCATCAGGAAACGATTGGCCTTGATTTATTTTGTATCAATTTATTTATGTATCTCCTGCAAGACTGAAACATTGATTTTCCTAAGAGATAATGTTAATAGGATCACAACAGGCATGGATCAAAGTACCATTTCTTCACCCTAACCTGGGTGAAGGCAAGAGGCACTGCTGGCAGGCAGCCTCTGCTGAAATCTACCCAGCTCTGGTGATTTGGAAGGTGGTATAAAGGCACCTTTGCTAATAAATTATGAATGAGCTCAAGCACTTTGATGACCCAGATAAGATGCCAAAGAGCACCACTGAGGACTCTAGGGAGTCTGGAAACCTAGATCATATTTTAAAGCTATCTTTAAACACAGTCCACATCGGGGCCAGAATATTTGAGAGAGGGAGTCAGGGCAGGGGTCACACAAAGGACTAGCTCCTTTGTTGGAATTTTATTCTGAGTGATTGGGGGTAACTGGAACAAGCCATTTCCCAGGTGGTCTCCTCTTTCATCTACTTTTGGAAGCTTCAAATTCCAGTATGTTTGACACAGGCAGCAAAAGAGAACCAGTGATCCCACTGCTTAATGGTAAAGCTAAGTGAGTTTTGCAGGCAGGTTTTTTTTTTTTTTTTTTTTTTTTAACCAACATAAATGTGATCTCATTTCTTCCTGTCCGTAGACTCCAATGCCACCCAGGCAGACAGTTCTGTGCTGGAAACACACAGGTTGGAGCCTCCCTCCCTCCCTGTCTTGACACCTACAGGCTCTCTCTGCTATAACAAAGCACCGAGTCGTTAACTCTGCAGGGGAAGGTGCTTAGCAGAATCATGTAGGAAACTCTTCTAAAAGCACACATGCTGGAGCAAATGATCATCCTCTCACCTAAGCTGAGCATCACTCAGACTCTCACCTGTGGTTCTAACGCTAGAAATTCATTAGAATCAGCTGAAGACCTTTTGAACACTAGATATTCCCCATCCCACTTCACACTTACCGGTAAAGAGGTTGAGGGAAGGCGATGGTAATTAGGAAATGATAATCTGTATTTTTAAAACGCTCCCAAGGGAATTTAATAGGCTCCTTTAGCTAACATTTTCGACAACCATTTCTCCAAAATTCCAATAGTTCTCAACCATGGCTGCACATTACCTGAATCATCTGTGAAGATTTTAAACAATATTGATGTCTATGTCCCATTGTAGATCAGGGTTTCTGTGTTTTGGGGGTCTATCCTGGGCCTCTACCTGATAGATGGCCTAGCAACCTCTCCTCCTAAGCAAAAATGTCCCCAAGCATTGCCAAATCTCCCCCAGAATACAAAATTGCCTGCCCTCCCCCACCTCTCATGGTGGTGCCTAGTCATATGTTTTCAAGCTCGTTGTAATGTACATCATCTCCATTACTTCATCTTCATGACATCCATCCATGCCCCTTCAATCTCTGGTCACTTTGGGTGATATGCATATCTTCACTCTACATGGGCAGAGTGTGTTATAGGAAGATACCAAATCCACATCCTGAAGTAGAGTCCAGCTGGTCTGGATGTATTATATTACATGTTCATGGCCCAAACTTGCATTTACATAGACTTAAAGAAATAGTTCACAAAAGGGAAGGGAGAATTATAAATTAATAATGAGGGTAGTAATTTTTTAAAAAGCAAATTAAAAGAACCAAGCACAGTTTTTATTTCTCTAACACATTTGCAAAATGGATTCATTTGTTAAATATGCTGTATCTACAATGTGCCAGGCAGTAAGCAATACAGACAAGATTGTTGCCGTTATACTGTTGCTTCTTATATTTTAGAAGGGGAAAGAAAAATGCCATGCAAGGTTATACATCAAATAAGATAATTTTATATGGTCTCAAGTGCCACTGAAGAAACAAAAAAGGCGATGTGGTGGAGAATGTGAAGCAGCAGTGAGCTACTTTAGAACGTCGTAGAAGGACGGAATAAAAGTGACATTTGAGCCTAAACCTGGTGCTGTCACCCACTGCTGATGACATGAAAATTGACTATGTCTTCTAAGAAAATATTTTGTCAATATATTTTAGAGGTTATAATATTATTTTATCCAATCATTTAACAAATGTGGAACATCTCTGAAAATATGCTCCATCAATACCACTGCTGAGACTGTATACTAAGGAAATTACTAAAATACAGTAAAATATCCCAGTACATTAGAAACTTTACCATATTTTATAAAATCACAACCTAATGAACTGTCAATGAAATGGGACACTTAGATAAATTCAGGCATATCAACTAAAATGTGAAGGATGCTTAAGAGATAATGTAAAAAGGTTATATAATGTGCAGAATGCTTAAGATATAATCTAACGAAAAATAAGCAGGTTACAAATTTGTCCACACATGGATTGTATGTAGGACTTGATGTGTAAAAAAAAAGAGAAAATTCTAAGAAAGTAATAAGAGTGATTGTACAGCAGGTGCTTTTTATGAAGAATTTTTTTCCTCTTCTGTTTTCAGACTTTTCTGATTCATTCCTTAGACAAAGTATTAAAATGATGCTTCAGACTTTTTGTTTTTTGGAGACGGAGTCTCACTCTGTTGCCAAGACTGGAGTGCAGTGGTATGATCTTGATTCACTGCAGCCTCCACCTCCCGGGTTGTAGTGATTCTCCTGCCTCAGCCTCTGGAATAGCTGGGACTATAGGCACATGCCACCATGTCAGGCTAATTTTTGTATTTTTAGTAGAGACGGGGTTTCACCATGTTGGCCAGGCTGATCTTGAACTCCTGACCTCAAGTGATCCACCTGCCTTGGCCTCCCAAAGTGTTGGGATTACAGGCATGAGCCACCACACCTGGCATAATAATGATTCAGAAAAAAGTCATTTCAGTTCAAAGGATAAATTGATATCTTAAAAAAATAAGAAATCAGTTGGTAAAGATTTTTCTATAAAATATTTGCATAATCAGCAGTTATTTTTACTCCAAAATAAGCAGTATATGAGTCAAAAACTTTGCAGCTGGGAAGCCCATTAAAATCTTTGGTTGAATTCTAGCAGTATCAAATTATTTTTCCAATGTCTACAAAAACACCATAGGTACATTGCATTTTCAAAGGAATAATTTGGCAAATAATCTGCCATAATTTCCTTACATTGACAACTTGCTTTTGAGTATGTTCTAACTTCTGACATAAACTTTCATGTATTGCGTGCACTGTCATGTTTTCCAAGTGTGTAACTCAATTCAAATAATGATGTGTTTGGTCTAAAAACTAAAACATTCTATATCCTTGCATTTCAAAGTTTGATCTATGAATAAAAAGTCTAGGCGCTGCCCGAGATTGTTAAAAAATGCAGATTTTCAGGTCCCACCCTTACAAACCGAATCACAATTTATTAATGAGATCTCCAAATGATTTGTATGCACCTTAACATTTGAGGAGCACTGCTCTAGAATACGGGTTTCTGGATCAAATGATTTGTTCACTCTCTCCATCATTCGTATTTATCTGAAGGGACGAAAAGATTACAATTTCCACAGCTGAACTAGTGCTATTGAAAAGTTCTCTATGATCTTTGCTTTCAGTCAAATGGAGAATAATGACAATTGGGCATGATCACTTTGAATTTAGGAGGTGTCTCTATTTTAGTTTTTCTGGTCTATCTGTAACTGTAGACAGTGCACCAGATTAGGGGGATGGATGGTGTACAGAAATCCAGTGTCAGTTAAATAAATTACAAAGTCAATAACGAAGTAGGTGAAGGTACAAATAAAGAATGCTTCAGAATCTTTCTGAAATGATTTAAAGCCAACCTAAAAATTATAGTCCAATTTTAGAACAACAAAAAAAGGAGTTTCAGGGATAAAAATGAAGGTGGTTGATAGATCCACTTTTCTTCAACCTGAGATTAGTCAAATGCTTTTCTAAAAAGGTTTTGTGTTCTATTAGTAATTATAAATAAATATTCAAATAGATCTGAACAAAGAACTCTGGGGTACATAAAGACAAAATATTGACTTTCCCTTTTTTCTTACCTCCAGGCACTGATTTCACAGAAGAATTCAATTGTATTCATGGCTCATGAACAAACATAATGATAAAAACGCTCTGTGGATATAAAAACATTTCTTCCCAGGGGCTCAAACTGCATTCTAGACATTATCTCATTAATTGCTTCCTTAAACCTTTCTCATTGATTTTTATATTTTTTGAACTAGTAAGTTCACTTTTTTTTTTTTTTTTTTTGCATATGAAGGAAAGAGTTCACTTCAATTAGCACTTAAGATCTTAAGCATCTTTTAAAAATGGTGATGTTACTTCTCAACTGACAAGGAGTTACTGGAGTAGCTTCAAAAAAACCCAAAGTGACCGAAGAGCGTTATTTACGTATGAACTAGCAAAAGTTCTGAGGGTGTCTTGGGAAGATTGTATCAGGAATGTAAATACTTGACTAATGTACCTTGGCACTATCAACCAGCAGAGATATGTTTGAAGATTAGAGATGTGCAAACGTCTCATTTTTGAAAGGGTAACAAAATGCTAGTATATATTATTAAATAAGCCTTTCGACAAAATAATGCAATGATTGCTAAGGACCAGTAGGGATTCGCCAAGAACAAGGTCATTCCAAATCAACCATATTCCTGATTTTGACAGAATTACCACTTGGGTAAAAGAAGGGAATACACAGATGTCATTAAATTCAGCTAATAATGATCACTATTCTTCCTTGAGCACTTCGAATGTGCCAGAAACTATAGGGAGCACTTTATAGACACCTCATTTAATCCTTTAAAACCTGTGAGGAAGTATCGTTACTAATTTACATATGAGGAAAAGCAGCTAGTCCAAGGTCGCAAGGCCATTTCCAAGGATGTTTTGAGACAGTCAGGTAGGAAGGGGTTCCCAGAGAAACTCCAAGCAGCCTGTGCACTGAGAGGAGTGCCCACTGGGGTGGAGTCACAGAAGTTCATGCCCTTTGCAGGGGGGAGGAGCCTGGCCTCTCCTCTTCCTGGGTGGAACCCAGATTCAATCTGTGAAGTGGGAAGCATGTACTAGCAGGACTCTCACTCTGCCCTGTTTCCCATTTTTTGCCCAATCAATCCCATTTTTCTCACTCTTCAAATCATCTGCAAGCCTAAATTTTCATGGTCATGTGACAAGGACCCTGTCTTTAGCTGCACTAAGGAAAGTCCCACAACAGTTTCTGTGCATCACAGGATGCTCTTTTCCACAAACCTAATTTGCCTGTGAAACTGTATGGTTAATCAATAAGATCACTCCATCTGATCAATTTAACCTCTGTCCATAATTTCTGTTATAATATTTCTGCATTATAATGCCTACTTGTTTGTCTGGCTCTCTTTTCACACCAAGAGCTTGTCTTCCCATGATTTCCTTTGCCTAGCCCAGGGCTTGCCCTCAGGTGGTGTTCAAACCACTGTTAGGAGACCCTCCAGAGGGAGCCCATTGAGGCCAATGCTAGGGATGAGAATGGGGAAGTAAGACAGTGCCCACTAGAGCCTGGGGCCCTCAACCCCCAATTTAGGAGGTACTTTGAACTCTTTGACTCTACAATTCTACATAAGTATTCTTTTTTTTTGGGGGGGGGGGTCTTTCTTAAAAAAAGCAGTGATTCAATCATGGGGGCAGCTTCCCCCATGCTGTTCTCATGATAGTGAGTGAGTGCTTACAAGATCTGGTGCTTTAAAAATGTTTGGCAGTTTCCTCTGTGTGCTCTCTCTCTCTCTCTCTCCTGCCACCATGTAAGATGTGCCTTGCTTCCCCTTCGACTTCTGCCATGATTGTAAGTTTCTTGAGGCTCCCCAGCCATGTGGAACTGTGAGTCAATTAAACCTTTTTCCTTTATAAATTACCCAGACTCAGGCAGTTCTTATAGCAGTGGGAAAATGGGCTAATACATCCTTTATAGTAGTATTGTTTACATTTTAAAGTATATAGTGATTGAAAGAACAAGGTGTTAAAGAGATGGTCCAGCGGAATGGTTAAAAGTGTGAATTCTGAAGATGCCCAGTGTGAGTTCAATTGCAAGTGATGACCTTTAATAGCTTTTGATCTGGGAAAGTTGCTAAACTTCTTGGGGCCCTTCTTCATAGGTTTATTTTGAGCATTAGATATGTTAGGTCATGTAAAACTGTTCCTGGTACATAATAAGTGTTATATGTAAACTGTTACTAGCATCTTTAGGTACAGAGATGGGGAGATTTCTAAAAAAAATTATTAAGTGAAAAGAAGTGAATGGAAGAATAATATATATGGGATGGTCACTTTTATGTATTAAAAACTATTTTTATTGAATAAATGCAAAGATATAGGAAAGATGCACCAGTCTTTGTTGCTAACCTATTAGAAGGGGAAAACTTTGGGGAAAGAGGAGAAATGAATAAAGGGAATTTTCATGTGTTCAATATGCTTATTTCTACATTATTTCAATTGTTACAATGATTATATACTCGATATACATATTTATTCTATTAAAATTATAAATTAATGTTGAGGGAAAAGCAAGTAGCTTTGATAATATGCTACCTGAACCCCCATAATTAGGAAGCAATGAGATAATACATGCAAAGGGTCCAGAACACCATCTGCCAGTTGCCCAACAAATATATATGCCCTAGCCTTCTGATTTTCTTTTTTTTTTTTTTTTTTTTGTTGTTGAGATGGAGTCTCACTCTGCAAGCTCACGGCAAGTTCCACATCCCGGCTTCACCTCACTGCAAGCTCCACCTCCTGGATTCAGGCCATTCTCCTGCTTCAGCCTCCCGAGCAGCTGGGACTACAGGCACACACCACCACACCCGGCTAATTTTTTTTATTTTTAGTAGAGGCGGGGTTTCACCACATTAGCCAGGATGGTCTGTATCTCCTGACCTTGTGATCTGCCCGCCTTGGCCTCCCAAAGTACTGGGATTACAGGCATGAGCCACTATGCCCGGCCCTGGCCTTCTCATTTTCAAAATCAGAAGCACAAACAAAACAAAACAAAACAAAACAAAAACTTGATCTCATGCCTCAGTTTGGTCACTGGGTAGTTCTGAACTTAGTCTTTTGAGAGGAGAACACCAAATCCATGTTTTTTTTCCATACTCCGATGACTGGCACTGATCAATGCTAAGAAGAAAGACCTTTCACTCCTGAATTTTCTCATTGACTCTGGCACAAAGGGTCCGATGCAATTTCTTCATTTACTAATGGATATTAGAAGATTTATGTTGAGTCCTAATTAGGGAAAAGGAGTCAGGCTGGTGGGACCAAGGGAAAGCAACTATAGAAAGCAGATAAGCTATAGGTCTGCCTTTCTTTGTGGCCCAGGACATACAGCCCTTCCAAGCAAAGAGCGTACATTAGGGGTTGCCAACCCCCAGGCCACAGACCAGTACCAGTCCCTGGCCTGTTAGGAACCTGGCCACACAGTAGGAGATGAACAGCAGGCAAGACAGCATTATGGCCTGAGCTCCCCTTCCTGTCAGATCAGAGGCAGCATGAGATTCTCATAGGAGTGCAAACCCTGTTGTGAACTGTGCATGTAATGATCTGAGGTGGAAGTTTTATCTTGAAACCATGCTCCCCCAATGCCCAACCTCCACCCCCACTTCTCCATCCATGGAAAAATTTTCTTCCACAAAACTAGTCCCTTGTGCTAAAAAAGGTTGGGGACCACTAATGTACGTAACTCACAAACTTCCTGCTTATCATCAAACACTTCAATTTGTCACCAAACACCTCAGCTGACAGAAAATACAAGTTAGCTCCCTCCTGCCTTGGTGTTTTCAATCAGCCCAGAATCATCCTAAAAAATCTCCAGGAAGCCTTTGTTTCCTTGCAGTCAGATTCTCCTTTGGTGATTCTGCCCGTTGTTCCCTTGCAACATATTTTCATACTTTCTCTGATAAATCTGCCTTTCTTTACCTACAACCGTCTTGGTAAATTCTTTTACCCCTGCACCAACTGCCCAGAAAGTCACCAGTCACCAACTAGTCAATGCCTGTTGACTATAAACTGTCACAGGAGATGTTTCAAATGTATTGTTTTCCTGAAAGGGCTTTGGAAATCTGAAGCATTAAGTAAAAAATATATTTAATAGTAGTGACAACACTAATGATATATTATCAATTAATCCAGGATCAGAATTTTTTTCTGTATAGAGCCAGATGATGAATATTTTCATCTTTACAGCCATGCAGTCTCTGCCACAACTACTCAATTCTGCCATAGTAGCATGAAAGCGGTTGTGTACAGTACATCAAGCAGTGAGTGTGACTGTGTTTGCACAGGCTATTTTATTTGCAAAAATAATTAGTGGTTTGGATTTGGCCCATGGACTACATAGTTTGCCAACCCCTGACAACCCACTGAGGGGAGACACCGAGAACTTGTTTTTGACATGGGATTCGTGAGATCTGTATACTTTTTATGTTTCCATAGACAGACAGATCCCTTAATCAAGTCTGCTTCATTAGCTGTGGGATAATAGTGCATCTGTCTTGCCATTCTCTCCAAAAGAAGAAGGAAAAAAATAGGGAGAAAAACCCCAAATAGTGATGCGGAACAAGGGAACATGCACACTAATTTAGACTGAATAAAACCAAATTAAGGTTGTTTTTCTGATTGAAATTAGGAACAGTTGAAAATTCATGTTAGTAATTTGGAGTTGGCAGCTCTAAGTGTGTTTATTTTTACCACCATTACTTATTTGTGAAGGGAAAGATACATAAAACTTGTTGTCTCAATTAATTAAAAGAAATAAGCCCCAGAAAGAAAAAATATATAGAGTTTTAGTGACCTTCTATAGTCTGTGTTGACATACACTAATATTTTAACTGTGAGACTGAATTAATTGAATATTGGATATTGAGCCAAATTAGTCCAAAAAGTTATATCACTTAAAGTGTTTAGAATTCAACACATCAAAGATGTGAACCTTAGAAAGACTTCAGTGCAGATTTTAACATATATCTTTTAAACATATATCTTCAAGTTGGAATTCCGCCTGTCTCTCATTGTTCTTCCTTAGGTGCACTTGATTTTTGTGTTTGTGTGATAAAGCCAGTTGATGCACTTGGTTGAAATTCCAAATTTTGGTTTAGACGAGTGAAATAACCATTTTGCATTCCCTAATGTGCACGTTTTAACATATAGGACAAAAGTTGAGCTGCAGTGCTCATTCTATTTCATTAATATTGACAGACTGCCTCATATAATTTAACTTTAAGGAGTTCCACATTTGTTTGGCTGAGTTTAAAGTCTGATTCCCCATTCTACTACTCTTCACAGCCCTCCACAAGCAGACAGTAGTTCTTCTAATTCTTTTATCCACTTCCCTGCACCATGCTCTGTGATGCAGCCCATCATTGCTTTCTAGACACCATGTTGTCTGACCTCGTTGCCCTTCTTCTCCTCCTGTGTTTATCCAAATCCTAAGCATCCTTCAATTTCAACTCAAAGAAACCTTCATGGATGACCTCAGCCCAAAGTGATTATTCCCTTAGATAAATTCCTAAAGCGTTTACTCTTGTCATAAGTCACTTGTCACATAAGAGATATCACCTTTGGTTGGTAGTGACAATGTCTCATCTCTAAACTCCTAGAAGGCAGGGACAATTCTTTAAAGTTGTATTCTTAGGATCTAGTATATTTCCTGCATTGTATAGTCATTCTTTCAATAATAATTTGCTGGAAGGACAGTTGGATGGATAAAGGAACAATCTACACCAACCACATTGTAAGAGGCTGGCAGGAAGGGGCCATAACTGACAACAAATACTTAGTGATTTATTTGAGCTTTACACTTATTAAATGATAGTTCCATCTCAAGGTTTTAAATTCTAAAAATGAGTTTGAGACATATACACAGAATATCAGTGAAATGAGACTTCCAAATGAAAATTCCAAGATTGAGATAATCTATATGTTTAAAATCACTGATAATACACAATGATAATTTTTAAAAAGATGTTCAACCCAACACTCTTAACTTCATAGAACACTAGCACATTTCCAACTGAAAACCATAAAGATGAAGAAATTATATTACACAAAGTTTTATGATTATTACAATTTTTAAAAAGAAAGCGCTCAAATCTACAAATGAAAACTGGAGTAGGTGAGCACCTTTCCAGATGATTTCAGCAAGAGAAGCTGTTGTTCAGGAGGAATTACGAGCAGTGATGAGGAAATGGCATGGCGAGAAGAGTGTACCATGACCGACGGTTCACATTAAACAATCATCACACTGTGTTCTACTTTATGTTTTCCCTCATCAGTGGTCCAAAAGTTTACTTGTCACTTGGATGAATATGGTGGGGAAAAACTATTGGTAAATGTAACATTGTGGAATAGAAATTTTTCTTTTCCAAAAGGAGTTGTTTTTTCACCAGGAGAAATGAATTCAATTCCTAGGTTTTCGTTTAATTTTACAACTAGTCAGAGACATTTTTAACATGTTTCCATTTCTTATTCCTTATCAAAATGGATTAAAGAATCAGAAAACAGGAAGTTTCACTCCACACTAAAATAACCTGTGATTTACTGATTTGCTTTTTGCTGAAACTTTCAAAGAACCACACAATCACATCATGGTCTATCAGTTGCCTCAGATGTTCCCTATGACCGTAAACCACCATATTCCTTCAGCTTTGTACTTCAGTAGAACATTCTCCATGCTGCAAAAATGCATACATGAACATAAAGGCAGATAATTACAACATTAACACAAATGTAAGGTTAATAATCTGATAGAAGGCCGGGCACAGTGACTCAGGCCTGTAATCCCAGCACTTTGGGAGGCAGAGGTGGGCAGATCACAAGGTCAGGAGATGGAGACCATCCTGGCCAACATGGTGAAACCTTGTCTCTACTAAAAATACAAAAAAGTAGCCAGGCATGGTGGCGGGTGTCAGTAGTCCCAGCTGCTCGAGAGACTGAGGCAGGAGAATGGTGTGAACCTGGGAGGCAGAGGTTGCAGTGAGCCGAGATGGCACCACCATACTCCAGCCTGGGCGACAGAGCGAGACTCCAACTCAAAAAAAAAAAAAAAATCTGATAGATAAGGTAGTCAAGATATTATCATCTTACATTGGAGTAACGTTTTTTCCTATTCAGAGGTTGTATAATCAATATACAAAACACGTGCCCTTGTTTCCGGAAAAAAAAATCAAAATTACAACATCCTGCATCCTGCAGAGATAATATAATCTGGGGTGGGAGGTATATACTTGAGTCCACTATCATTCTTCAAGACAGAAAGGTAGAATTTCTTGGCAATTTTATCCTTCCTCTGCTAACTGAAATGCAGGATGGCCCACAAACAACTGGAAGTCATTTAATTTGTAAGCAGGTTTTGAGCTCTGCTTCAGCTCCTCTTTCTTCATCTTAATGTACTTTCCCCCAAAGAACAAAAAGGAGAGAAAGTTACAGGCCTGAGAAGGAAAATGCAGCGAGTTGGGGATGGGTAGGCTGGCACAGCAATAATTAATAATTAAATAATTTAAACATGCTCTCCAAAGCCGAGCATCCGACAGGCTGCTGCACTCCATCAGCACGGAGGCAGATATGAGTCAAGGAAGACGTTCTGGGAAGTTGACAGAGTCCCTCTGGGAAAATTCTGATCAAACGAATGATTAAGAGGGACTTCCAAGGGTCAAACTGAACTCCTTTATTCTTTTTACTTTCAAAAATCGCCCAATTCAGACATTTTTGTTAGAGTGTACATTAGCAATTAAATATATATTTGCCTAGCTGAGCGGAAATGTTAATTCTCTCTTAACCTCCTAAACTCAGCTTTCGGGCAGGTTTAAATCATAGGATGTCAGTAAATATAAGTGTAAGTTTCACATACGTGTCGTGAATGAGTGTGCCCACATTGTCATACCTTCCCTAGCAGCTGGAATAGGTTTGGAATAGAGAATGTGCTCACAGTGAATGGAAACATTTGTATAGGCACATATACATTCATACAATACATTCACAAAGAAGCTGTCAAACTGAAAGCAACATAAGATAAAAGTAGTTTGGTCTAATTTCCTACATTTTGCAGAATAGGAAACTGAGGCCAGAGAAGCTAAAACATACACACACAAAATGTGTGCAAAATCGAACACATGGATAGAAGAAAAGGGTAAATTTGAAGTCAGGCATTCTATAATAACACCAAGATTAGTGCACTTTCACTGCTTTGTACTTCACAGTGACGAGGACTTGAAAATGTCGCTGATATACCAGATGCCTAAATTCTCAGATAAATGCTTTCCTTCACTCTAGTCAGTGGATTTTGGCTTCATCACATCCTAATTCTCCAAAATCAAGGTCAGATGGTGAAGACCAAAAACTCTGCAGCCTTCATATAGCTCAAAGCATAGACTCTTGAATCCTAGGTCCCAACTCTGCCATTTTGACTGCCCAGTCTTGTCTGAATCACTTAACCATCAGCACACTTGAAGTCCTAAAAGCATATTAGATTCTGTTATCGTTAGCATCACTGTGAGAGCACCAGAAGCATTCATTTGTGGTGTTAAACCATGAGTTTTGTGTTTTATTATATTTGCTACTTTGGCTTTTATTGTACACCTAGCACCAGATGCAGTTGGCAAGGCATATGTGTGTGCAGAGATGGAATAAAAAATGATTATTAAGTGAGAGAGGACTTTACAGCCCAATGAGGGCTCAAAGGAGATAGTGTCCCTAAGGGCCCGGATTTGGAGGGTTCATGGGAAGGTAACCAGGTGGTAGACATGGACAATGATTCAGAACAGTCAGGCACATGATAGGTATGGAGCCCACAGCATCCCTACCAGGTAAGCATGGTGAATATGACAGATCTATCCTGTCTTGTTGGGGAACTGTACCCTGCTCACACTGACCATGAAATTTTCAGGACAGGATGGAACAAGGATTAAGCCTGGTAAAGGAGGAGGGGTTTTCATGTGACATACCATGAAATTAGACATCTTCTCTTTTGTAGCTGTCAGGAAGAAGACACTGAATGGATTCATCCAGGAGCAGCATGATCCTAAAAAGCTCATTCCGGTAGCTGCTTGGAAGTTGGAGCCTAAGAAGGAGTTAACACAGGGACACCTAAATGAAAAACATCAGGCCAAGTACCTTGATCCAATCTGCCTCTTCAACAAGATCAGAAATGCCTCGAGTCCAGGGCCTATATCACACTCAACATGCCAAATATTTGTATAGAGCGGGTGCTCACTATACAGTTTGTTAAATGAATCAGCATTGCACTGTATTTGGGGACTCTCTACAAGGAATATATTACTTCATTAGATCATAGAGGCTGAAAACTTCAATACCCTCTTTTAAACTATAAATAAGATATTAAAGCATTATAAGGGGGAAAAACTAGGGCCAAGGCAAGGTGTTTTTTTTTTTTTAAATTTATTTTTCTAATGAAGCATAGCTATAGGCGACAGTCCTTAAACATTGTGCATGGGAGGAGGCACCAAATTTCTTCCAGCAAGGAAAGAAGCAATCAGTTTTACTTCGAAAAGAAAGCTAGTCCTACAGCTCATTGACTGGGTGACTCGAATGAAGTTGAGACTTGGCCCTCGTGATGATGAGAAGCTGAGCAATCATGGCTCCTGTCAGTCTAGCCATCAAGATGGTCTAAGGAGGTCTCATACACTCTGCAGGTTGTCTTCACTGCACCAGATATGTCATCTGAGTGACTGTGGCTCCGCCCGGGACAGGTGGGGGAACCTCTAGCTACTGGTTTTTAAGCCAGCGCCTAGCCAGTACCAGGAGAAAACTAACTTACAGGGATGGGAAAATACTACTAACAGAAGTTACTCCTTCCTGAATACTTATCACCTCCAAGGCACTATGCTTAACATTTCACCGACATCTCACTGAAGCCTCAAAAAACCCCTATGAGTTAAGGACCGTTATTACCCCCAGTTTACAAATGAGACACCTGATGCTCAAAAAAGTTAAGTAATTTGTCCAAGGTCACACAACAAGAAGTAGCAGAACTAAAACTTAAATCCATGACCAGCTATCCATCTCCTGAAGCCTACTTTCTTTAATTATGATGATAGGTTGGTCTTAGCAAATAATAATGATGTTCTTCATTCTGACAGCACTTGGATAACCCAGAAGTAACCTTGTAATTTGGACAAAGGATAGACTATGGTTACTCTTTGACAAGTTACAGGACTTGTACTAGATAACATGACATAGTTTTTAGCAAAAGAAGGACTGGCAGCATTAATCATTTGTTTGGGTTCAAATCATGGTTATATTATTTTCTGGTTAGGTGACCATTAAAAAAAATTGCTTAGCCTCTTCTGAGCCTCTCAGTTTCCTCACTTAAAAAATGGAAATACTGGGGCGGAGCAAGATGGCCGAATAGGAACAGCTCCAGTCTCCAACTCCCAGCGCGAGCGACACAGAAGACCGGTGATTTCTGCATTTTCAACTGAGGTACAAGGTTCATCTCACTAGGAAGTGCCGGACAATCGGTGCTGGTCAGCTGCTGCAGCCCGACCAGCGAGAGCTGAAGCAGGGCGAGGCATCACCTCACCTGGGAAGTGCAAGGGGGAAGGGAATCCCTTTTCCTAGCCAGGGGAACTGAGACACACAACACCTGGAAAATCGGGTAACTCCCACCCCAATACTGCGCTTTAAGCAAACAGGCACACCAGGAGATTATATCCCACACCTGGCCGGGAGGGTCCCACGCCCACGGAGCCTCCCTCATTGCTAGCACAGCAGTCTGAGATCTAACCGCAAGGCAGCAGCGAGGCTGGGGGAGGGGCGCCCGCCATTGCTGAGGCTTAAGTAGGTAAACAAAGCTGCTGGGAAGCTCGAACTGGGTGGAGCTCACAGCAGCTCAAGGAAACCTGCTTGTCTCTGTAGACTCCACCTCTGGGGACAGGGCACAGTAAACAATAACAAAAGCAGCAGAAACCTCTGCAGACACAAACAACTCTGACAGCTTTGAAGAGAGCAGTGGATCTCCCAACACGGAGGTTGAGATATGAGAAGGGACAGACTGCCTGCTCAAGTGGGTCCCTGACCCCTGAGTAGCCTAACTGGGAGACATCCCCCACGAGGGACAGTCTGACACCCCACACCTCACAGGGTGGAGTACACCCCTGAGAGGAAGCTTCCAAAGCAAGAATCAGACAGGTACACTCGCTGTTCAGAAATATTCTATCTTCTGCAGCCTCTGCTGCTGACACCCAGGCAAACAGGGTCTGGAGTGGACCTCAAGCAATCTCCAACAGACCTACAGCTGAGGGTTCTGACTGTTAGAAGGAAAGCTATCAAACAGGAAGGACACCTGCACCAAAACCCCATCAGTACGTCACCATCATCAAAGACCAGAGGCAGATAAAACCACAAAGATGGGGAAAAAGCAGGGCAGAAAAGCTGGAAATTCAAAAAATAAGAGCGCATCTCCCCCGGCAAAGGAGCGCAGCTCATCGCCAGCAACGGATCAAAGCTGGACGGAGAATGACTTTGACGAGATGAGAGAAGAAGGCTTCAGTCCATCAAACTTCTCAGAGCTAAAGGAGGAATTACGTACCCAGCGCAAAGAAACTAAAAATCTTGAAAAAAAAGTGGAAGAATTGATAGCTAGAGTAATTAATGCAGAGAAGGTCATAAACGAAATGAAAGAGATGAAAACCATGACACGAGAAATACGTGACAAATGCACAAGCTTCAGTAACCGACTCGATCAACTGGAAGAAAGAGTATCAGCGATTGAGGATCAAATGAATGAAATGAAGCGAGAAGAGAAACCAAAAGAAAAAGGAAGAAAAAGAAATGAACAAAGCCTGCAAGAAGTATGGGATTATGTAAAAAGACCAAATCTACGTCTGATTGGGGTGCCTGAAAGTGAGGGAGAAAATGGAACCAAGTTGGAAAACACTCTTCAGGATATCATCCAGGAGAACTTCCCCAACCTAGTAGGGCAGGCCAACATTCAAATCCAGGAAATACAGAGACCACCACAAAGATACTCCTCGAGAAGAGCAACTCCAAGACACATAATTGCCAGATTCACCAAAGTTGAAATGAAGGAAAAAATCTTAAGGGCAGCCAGAGAGAAAGGTCGGGTTACCCACAAAGGGAATGCCATCAGACTAACAGCAGATCTCTCAGCAGAAACTCCACAAGCCAGAAGAGAGTGGGGGCCAATATTCAACATTCTTAAAGAAAAGAATTTTAAACCCAGAATTTCATATCCAGCCAAACTAAGTTTCATAAGTGAAGGAGAAATAAAATCCTTTACAGATAAGCAAATGCTTAGAGATTTTGTCACCACTAGGCCTGCCTTACAAGAGACCCTGAAGGAAGCACTAAACATGGAAAGGAACAACCGGTACCAGCCATTGCAAAAACATGCCAAAAAGTAAAGACCATCGAGGCTAGGAAGAAACTGCATCAACTAACGAGCAAAATAACCAGTTAATATCATAATGGCAGGATCAAGTTCACACATAACAATCTTAACCTTAAATGTAAATGGACTAAATGCTCCAATTAAAAGACACAGACTGGCAAACTGGATAAAGAGTCAAGACCCATCAGTCTGCTGTATTCAGGAGACCCACCTCACATGCAGAGACATACATAGGCTCAAAATAAAGGGATGGAGGAAGATTTACCAAGCAAATGGAGAACAAAAAAAAGCAGGGGTTGCAATACTAGTCTCTGATAAAACAGACTTTAAACCATCAAAGATCAAAAGATACAACGAAGGCCATTACATAATGGTAAAGGGATCAATTCAACAGGAAGAGCTAACTATCCTAAATATATATGCACCCAATACAGGAGCACCCAGATTCATAAAGCAAGTCCTTAGAGACTTACAAAGAGACTTAGACTCCCATACAATAATAATGGGAGACTTCAACACTCCACTGTCAACATTAGACAGATCAACGAGACAGAAAGTTAACAACGATATCCAGGAATTGAACTCATCTCTGCAGCAAGCAGACCTAATAGACATCTATAGAACTCTCCACCCCAAATCAACAGAATATACATTCTTCTCAGCACCACATCTCACTTACTCCAAAATTGACCACATAATTGGAAGTAAAGCACTCCTCAGCAAATGTACAAGAACAGAAATTATAACAAACTGTCTCTCAGACCACAGTGCAATCAAACTAGAACTCAGGACTAAGAAACTCACTCAAAACCGCTCAACTACATGGAAACTGAACAACCTGCTCCTGAATGACTACTGGGTACATATCAAAATGAAGGCAGAAATAAAGATGTTCTTTGAAACCAATGAGAACAAAGATACAACATACCAGAATCTCTGGGACACATTTAAAGCAGTGTGTAGAGGGAAATTTATAGCACTAAATGCCCACAAGAGAAAGCAGGAAAGATCTAAAATTGACACTCTAACATCACAATTAAAAGAACTAGAGAAGCAAGAGCAAACACATTCGAAAGCTAGCAGAAGGCAAGAAATAACTAAGATCAGAGCAGAACGGAAGGAGATAGAGACACAAAAAACCCTCCAAAAAATCAATGAATCCAGGAGTTGGTTTTTTGAAAAGATCAACAAAATTGATAGACCACTAGCAAGACTAATAAAGAAGAAAAGAGAGAAGAATTAAATAGACGCAATAAAAAATGATAAAGGGGATATCACCACCGACCCCACAGAAATACAAACTACCATCAGAGAATACTATAAACACCTCTACGCAAATAAACTGGAAAATCTAGAAGAAATGGATAATTTCCTGGACACTTACACTCTTCCAAGACTAAACCAGGAAGAAGTTGAATCCCTGAATAGACCAATAGCAGGCTCTGAAATTGAGGCAATAATTAATAGCCTACCAACGAAAAAAAGTCCAGGACCAGATGGATTCACAGCTGAATTCTACCAGAGGTACAAGGAGGAGCTGGTACCATTCCTTCTGAAACTATTCCAATCAATAGAAAAAGAGGGAATCCTCCCTAACTCATTTTATGAGGCCAACATCATCCCGATACCAAAGCCTGGCAGAGACACAACAAAAAAAGAGAATTCTAGACCAATATCCCTGATGAACATCGATGCAAAAATCCTCAATAAAATACTGGCAAACCGGATTCAGCAGCACATCGAAAAGCTTATCCACCATGATCAAGTGGGCTTCATCCCTGGGATGCAAGGCTGGTTCAACATTCGCAAATCAATAAACATAATCCAGCATATAAACAGAACCAAAGACAAGAACCACATGATTATCTCAATAGATGCAGAAAAGGCTTTTGACAAAATTCAACAGCCCTTCATGCTAAAAATGGTCAATAAATTCGGTATTGATGGAACGTACCTCAAAATAATAAGAGCTATTTATGACAAACCCACAGCCAATATCATACTGAATGGGCAAAAACTGGAAAAATTCCCTTTGAAAACTGGCACAAGACAGGGATGCCCTCTCTCACCACTCCTATTCAACATAGTGTTGGAAGTTCTGGCTAGGGCAATCAGGCAAGAGAAAGAAATAAAGGGTATTTAGTTAGGAAAAGAAGAAGTCAAATTGTCCCTCTTTGCAGATGACATGATTGTATATTTAGAAAACCCCATTGTCTCAGCCCAAAATCTCCTTAAGCTGATAAACAACTTCAGCAAAGTCTCAGGATACAAAATTAATGTGCAAAAATCACAAGCATTCTTATACACCAGTAACAGACAAACAGAGAGCCAAATCATGAATGAACTTCCATTCACAATTGCTTCAAAGAGAATAAAATACCTAGGAATCCAACTTACAAGGGATGTAAAGGACCTCTTCAAGGAGAACTACAAACCACTGCTCAGTGAAATAAAAGAGGACACAAACAAATGGAAGAACATACCATGCTCATGGATAGGAAGAATCAATATCGTGAAAATGGCCATACTGCCTAAGGTCATTTATAGATTCAATGCCATCCCCATCAAGCTACCAATGAGTTTCTTCACAGAATTGGAAAAAACTGCTTTAAAGTTCATATGGAACCAAAAAAGAGCCCACATTGCCAAGACAATCCTAAGTCAAAAGAACAAAGCTGGAGGCATCACGCTACCTGACTTCAAACTATACTACAAGGCTAGAGTAACCAAAACAGCACGGTACTGGTACCAAAACAGAGATATAGACCAATGGAACAGAACAGAGTCCTCAGAAATAATACCAGACATCTACAGCCATCTGATCTTTGACAAACCTGAGAGAAACAAGAAATGGGGAAAGGATTCCCTATTTAATAAATGGTGCTGGGAAAATTGGCTAGCCATAAGTAGAAAGCTGAAACTGGATCCTTTCCTTACTCCTTATACGAAAATTAATTCAAGATGGATTAGAGACTTAAATGTTAGACCTAATACCATAAAAATCCTAGAGGAAAACCTAGGTAGTACCATTCAGGACACAGGCATGGGCAAAGACTTCATGTCTAAAACACCAAAAGCAACGGCAGCAAAAGCCAAAATTGACGAATGGGATCTAATTAAACTAAAGAGCTTCTGCACAGCAAAAGAAACTACCATCAGAGTGAACAGGCAACCTACAGAATGGGAGAAAATTTTTGCAATCTACCCATCTGACAAAGGGCTAATATCCAGAACCTACAAAGAACTCAAACAAATTTACAAGAAAAGCAAACAACCCCATCAAAAAGTGGGCAAAGGATATGAACAGACATTTCTCAAAAGAAGACATTCATACAGCCAACAGACACGTGAAAAAATGCTCATCATCACTGGCCATCAGAGAAATGCAAATCAAAACCACAATGAGATACCATCTCACACCAGTTAGAATGGCGATCATTAAAAAGTCAGGAAACAACAGGTGCTGGAGAGGATGTGGAGAAATAGGAACACTTTTACACTGTTGGTGGGATTGTAAACTAGTTCAACCATTATGGAAAACAGTATGGCGATTTCTCAAGGATCTAGAACTAGATGTACCATATGACCCAGCCATCCCATTACTGGGTATATACCCAAAGGATTATAAATCATGCTGCTATAAAGACACATGCACACGTATGTTTATTGCAGCACTATTCACAATAGCAAAGACTTGGAATCAACCCAAATGTCCATCAGTGACAGATTGGATTAAGAAAATGTGGCACATATACACCATGGAATACTATGCAGCCATAAAAAAGGATGAGTTTGTGTCCTTTGTAGGGACATGGATGCAGCTGGAAACCATCATTCTTAGCAAACTATCACAAGAACAGAAAACCAGACACTGCATGTTCTCACTCATAGGTGGGAACTGAACAATGAGATCACTTGGACTCGGGAAGGGTAACATCACTCACCGGGGCCTATCATGGGGAGGGGGGAGGGGGGAGGGGGGAGGGATTGCATTGGGAATTATACCTGATGTAAATGACGAGTTGATGGGTGCTGACGAGTTGATGGGTGCAGCACAGCAACATGGCACAAGTATACATATGTAACAAACCTGCACGTTATGCACATGTACCCTAGAACTTAAAGTATAATAATAATAAAAAAAAGAATATTAAAAAAATGGAAATATTATGGTGCTACTTCATAGAGTGTCTCAGAGGGTTACATGTGACAATACACGCACACACTGAAAACACCTACCACATACTACTTACTCAGATGTTGGAGTAAGTAGTAGAATTGTCCCCACTTAGCTGTTAGTAAGTGTAGGGTTAAATAAATTATATCACTTCACTTCAACTCCATCCAATCCAAATTATTTCAGTGACCGAGTCTTGACTACCCAGTAGGTGATCATGTTCCTGGTACACATATCTTGATTCCTACTTCTATGTGGTTTTCATGACAAGGTTCTGCAGAATTTAGTGACAGATCTAGTTGCTCTATCACTAAACCCAAAGTCTTGCATTGAGGTGAGCAGCTCATGACATTAACACCTTGTGTATCTCAGAGTGGCGTTTACTGTTTTCCAAATACACTTCTTCCTTTTTGCTGTTTCTCTCCACCATTGTCCTCTCCTCAAACCATGTTGGTCTCTCCTTCCTTTCTCTTCTATCTTTAGGATCTGTGCCTTAGGGCATCACTGGCATTCAGGAATCCATAGGGCATTGCAAAACCTAGCTCAAAGCCCCTAAAACAAGAAATCAGTGACCCTTGGAATTCTCATTTCAAGGAGTGTGGCTTTTGAAAGCCCCAAGATGAAAAAAGCTGTAACATGGCCATCCCTGTGGAAAGGGGATTGGATCGCAACTGACAAATGAGTCAGACCCAGCGCTGGAGAGTCCCTGGCCTGATAGCTAGGGATGAAATGCAACATTAAAAACCATCACAGACATCTATAGCTGAGCTCTTCAGTGGTCTGCTGCTAGCTAAAAGGCTTCCACTTGAGTGCTTAGGTTTGTGCAAGTTTGTTTAAGATGCATAATTCATAAAGGGTATATAGCACCACCCTTGAATAACTTTTCACCCTTACCTGCTCAGAGGATTGAGCTGGACTGACAATGTCAGGAGATCACTCTCGAAATCTGACATTTCACCCTTTATGGCCTAGGAATGGCCATCAGCTACTCATCTCTTTACTCTTTGCTTGTCTCCATCAAATACCTGTATGTATTCCCTGGCAGATAAAGTTCTCTCCTCCCTGCACATAGTTCCAAATAGAGTCTCAAACAGTAAGTGCATCTCAGAATCAAACCACATTTTAGTCCACCACCATTATATCAGGAAGCAGGAACTAACTTCCTCTGACTCTCTGTTTATTGCATAAAAAAAGTGAGGGAGATTAAAAAGGTAGGGCATAAATTCAGCTCTGCTCCTAAGCACTTCTGTTTGAGCTGACACAAGCAAGAAAACCATCTCCTTAGGATCCATGAGATTGCCCCAGTTTATTTGTCATCCCAATACCTACTGATGACATAACAGTCAATTAAGAGGTAATGTATGGTGCTCCTGCTAGGACTGATAAAGGAGAGACTGCACAATAGGGGTTATTTGGGGGAGGCATTGTTAGTACTCTAACCTGCATCAAATATCCCTTTCTTAGCACACTTTGATTTTTTTTTTTTTTCAGTGTGACAATAACAGCCTCTTTAAGACAATCCATCAAACTAAACTAGAAGACAAACGTAACTTCATGCCCTGAAAAACTTTATGTTCTGGTTCAGCCAACAGTCACTACTATCAACCAGTGTCCTGATTATAGTTTAATCTGATCATTGTATTTCAACCTAGAAACAGGCCCAGTCCTCACTTCCTGGTCAAAGGTAAAAAGGGGTAAAAATGAAAATGCAGGATTAGCTATGGCTTATGATCACCCTCTATGCATCTATGCATCTAAGGAACTCAGCACATTGTCCATCTAGATGATTCCTTACAATAATCCTAAATGGTAGATTCTCTTATTATCCCCATTTTACCTCAATTTTTTTCATCTGTATAAAAATTTGAAATAGTACCAGTAGCAAAATAACATTGCCAATTAAAACAATAACAATAGCTACTTTTTACTAAGTGTTTGCTATGACCTGGACACTGTGAAAAGTCTCTTATTTTCATTGTTTCTTTCTTTCTTTTTTTTTTTTTTTTTGAGACAAAGTTTCACTCTTGTCACCCAGGCTGGAGTGCAATGGCTTGATCTCAGTTCACTGCAACCTCCGCCTCCCAGGTTCAGGCAATTCTCCTGCCTCAGCCTCCTGAGTAGCTGGGATTACAGGTGCCTGCTACTGTGCCTGACTAGTTTTTGTATTTTAATAGAGACAGGGTTTCACCATGTTGACTAGGCTGGTCTCGAACTCCTGACCTCAGGTGATCCACCCGCCTCGGCTTCCCAAAGTGCTGGGATTATAGGCATGAGCCACTGTGCCTGGCCCATTGTTTCTTTAACCCTAACAAACCTATGACATGGACATCGTTTACCATCTTCATTCCTTCAGACAAGAAAATTAGGAGTTGGAAAAGTCATGCAACTTGCTGAATAGCACACAGTTAGTAAGCTGCAGAAAGTACTGAGAGACCCCATCTATTAAAACCAGACATTTGCCTGCCTAGAATGGCTCTCAGGAAAAACTCATTACCAAAGTGTGAAGGGCAGAAACCACACTGAAGGAAATTCCACATCAAATGCAGATTTTAGTTACTGAAAAAGACAGAGGGCGCTGAACTGCTTACAACCTATTTGGCTGCTTGCTTTATTTAGTTAATTCCACTCAACTATGGATTTAATCAATAGTAGTAGCCTGGCAGTTTTAATGCCTCCATGAACCTTCATTAACAGCAGTTGACTTTTGCCAAAAGGTGAAGGTTGGTGCCTTTGATGGGTTACAATCTTAAATGGGAACTGATTGTGCCTCCTTAAAGGAATTTTAAAAGGCCAAGTGTATGTGTACCTTTTCCAAGAGTTAGCTAAGGAGGGTGTTGTGCCGAACCCCTATTAGCCTCAATAAGTTAGGTACCAGGTTCACGAGGCTGAAGGAGACCCAAAGCCACCAAGTGAGACATAGGCCTTTATTTGGGGATTCCATACAGGGAGTGGCAGTGGGCTGGACAGGAGAACTGCCTTCCCTACAGTCCAGAGGTGGCAGGCTAGGCAGCAAAGGCAGGAAAATGGCAACCACTAACAAACGGCATGCAGTTTCTATAGCATTTTCCCTTAACTTCCCTTTAATGAGCTCCACCTGAGGGGGTCGCTCAGCTGTTCTTCACTGACAAGGAATAACTCTCCGTGTTGGCTATGCCCAGGATTCTCTAGCTGGAAACACACATTCAGGTGCATCTGCCATACAAGGTCATTCTTAGGGTGTGCTGAAGTTATTGCTGTCAGGTGTGCTTACCCTATGGTAGGTTTCCCTGGCTAATTTGAATACCTTTTCTTTATTCCTAGCTGCCTCTTATTGATGAGTTACTCATTGGCAGCCACTGAATTCAGAAATACTCTACATACATTGTTGTATTTAATCCTAAAGACAGTCTTAGAAGACAGATGACCTTATTACTCCCAAATTTACCTGTTTTGGGGGCTTTTCAAGTTTTTTTTTTTAATTGTCAAAGGTTATAAAGGCACCTCTAAAAATTATATTGCTTGTATGAGCTGAGCACATGGACCCTTGATTGCTCTCTAGCCTCCCAGATGGCTGTGGCTCTTGAAAAGGGTTTACTGAGAGTAGGCTGATGGGGAGAATAATTAGACAAGAACCACCATTTTCAGACAGACACATCTTTTGGCTGGTGCCCAAATCAACAGTTGTTTTCACTGAATGAAATCACTTAGAAAACACTTGATAGCTGAATTTAGTCAATCCTATTTGGGGGCATGTCCCCAGTCTCAACCCTTGCTGACATAGCCTGCTCCATTTTCAGAATACTGTGGGGACTTTGAGGCCTCAGGCCCTAAGTTTAACCTTATTTCAGGCATTGGAACTTCACAAACCATCCATTCTCTTATCTTCAGTTTTCTCATCTGTGCAGTGGGATGATAATTACAGTCATAATAACAGACATTTTACATGCTTAGTAGTTGCTGGTTCTAAATGCTTTACATATATTGCCTTTTATACTGTTCAGTGGCTTAACATTTATTACCTAATTTAAATGTCACAACAAACCTATGAAGGAGGATCTAAACCAGGTGGACTGAATCTAAATTTCACCCTTGTGTTCATTACCTATTCCTGCAGTTCTCCAGTCAAATCATGTATCAGAATCACGTGGAGGGCTGATGTCTCAGTAACTATGCATTGATCTGGCCTAAGGTCATGGCAGCATATGTGAGGATGGCAATAAAGTTTAAGAGTTTACAAATAAGGACAGCAGTTTATCCAAATCACAGAAATAAACATGACTTCAAAAACCAGACAGGTGAGTAAAGTTGTGGCTGACCTAATGCACAAAAATACACCTAAACGAATGCTTCTCTTACTACATCTTACTAGCAAACTTCGGCTGAAATACATAGTCATGAATCTGTTGGTCTGGAATATCTCAGACTGAACTAGCAAATTTGGCCTATGTCCAGTGTCCTTATATTCAGAACAGGTTTATTTTTGCCCCGAGGAATAAATATGATTTTTGACACTAAGCTTCGCCACTAATAACTGGGATATTAACCTAATTCTACTAGGATATCTTTTCGACTGAGGGGCCTAGTGACATTTCATGTGTGAATCATGAGTAATTATGTCATTTATATAAAGACCACCTTCTCACCTCATCTCACCTGCAGCCTAGATTGCAGATTTCTGACCGGAACACTTCCCACAGCTATGAATCCTAATCCTTGTAACATGAATACTAACTCATGGGTTGAGTGCTTCCTCTGTGCCAGGCACTGTCCTGAGTGCCTTACATCTCATCTCCTCCGAACTAGAACTGTAAGAAAGTAGTCGCTGTGACGATTAATCTCCGTTTCACAGATCATAAAACTGTGAAATAGAATTGATACACAGCTAATAAATGGCTGAACTAGGTTTTGATCTGGAGACTGAAAGACTCTAGAACTCATGATTTTAACTACATCACTGGCTTCCATTTGTGTTTCCATTGTCCTGTTGATTATATCTTAATGAGAAATGGTACATAGATAGTGGACGAATAACAGTAAAAGTAAACATTGGCTGCGCGCAGTGGCTCAGGCCTGTAATCCCAGTGTTTTGGGAGGCCAAGGTGGGCGGATCATTCGAGGTTAGGAGTTCAAGACCAGTTTGGCCAACATGGCGAAACCATGTTTCCACTAAAAATACAAAAAAATTAGCTGGGCACGGTAGCACAGGCCTGTAAACCTCAGTACTTGTGAAGCTGCAGCAGGAGAATTGCTTGAACCTCGGAGGTGGAGGTTGCAGTGAGATTGCACCACTGCACTCCAGCCTGGGCGACAGAGCGAGACACCATCTCAAGAAAGAAAAAAAAAAAAAGTTAACATTTATTGCATTCTTTTTATGTGCCTCCTCCCAATGTGCCAGGCAGTTTCTAAGTTAATATTTCATCAATATCCCCATTTTGCAGATGACGCATCTAAGGTTTTCAGAGGTTAAACAGCTAGAAAGCGGTAGAGCAGGCACTCTAACTGCTTGAATAATACATACTGGGAGTTAAACTCCAAAGGTCATCCAATGTGGGGCACTATGCCCATCCTCTTGACAGGGGCACTATTACTAGAAATGGAACAATGTTGGAGGTTCAATGGTCGGCAATGCATAAAACCCGCATTTGTGCCCTTTCCCTGGGTTAAAGCACTATATGGAAATTTTTCCCCAGTTTTATGGCTTTAAAGAACATTGGTTAGTTGAGTAAACTTGGCATAGTATTAATGAATAAAGGCATTTTTGCATTGTAAGTTATATGCAGAAACTTACCCTCTTAGAAACAGGCAGCTTTTATAATGTCCAAATTTTTGTTTTCAAGTGTCCAAATAGACTATGCTCAAATGGGGTATTCCCAGGCCTCAGTCCTGTTCTTTGACCTCCCCAGAGACATACATTCCAGCAGGCAGGTGCTAACCAGCCCACCCACCCACTGCCACTGCTGATTGGGTCAGAGATGACATCTGACTCAAGGTGGGACAATCAGGACTCTCTTTCTGGAATTCTGAATTTGTTATCTGGTAGATCAGAAACGAGGAAAATGTAAAGGTTATCATGCAACCATGTCTGTTTGTACAAACAGATGGGAAAAGCCAGTCTACAGAGAGATAAGCAGCAGATACATAAAATGAAGTAAAAATAAGAGAATTCGTAGCCCCAGAAGAGAAGACGGCTGTCCAGTTTTTAGTTCCAATTCCTTACTCTGCCTAAGATGCATGTTTGGACTTGAAGGACATCTCAGGGTACTTATGACAAAGCCTTCTATCCCGCCTTTCAAAGACTTAATCTAGTTTAAGTGGGTTTGTATTATTTAACGCTACAAGAGCCTTGAGTAGGGCACAATCTAGATGAATTCATAGGCAGTTAGTTCTGAATTAAAGCAAGCAGAATTCCCTAAAATTTGCTCAAGGGAAATCAATTTTATTGCTTTGTCTCCTATTTAAGTCCCAAAATAATTGCCTCAAAATGGGAATACCTTGTTCTTTAACTTTAAAAGATAAACAAAGGTTGTGGGTTTGGAATTTTCAGAACTAGATCCCAAGACAAAGATTTGAGTGCAAGTAATGTAGTCGGGAGGTGATTCTAGGAAGCACCAGTAGGGGAGGGAAGAAGTAAGACAAGAAAGATGAGGAAGCCAATAAAGGATGTGTTATTAAGCCAGTTACCTGCATCTGGGAACTTAATTCCTTGGGGAACTCTGAGAGTCAGTGTAGACCATGTGTCTCAAAGCCATCCCACCCAAGGGATGCTGAAGCTAGGGTATTTATACACCAACTCCCATCAAGGGTTGGTTGAGGGATACTAGCAGGGAGCACGCATTTCCAGTCTGCTGCTTGGTGGTCTGCCATGCTCCCATGACCAGAGAGACGCCTCAGGGAAAGGAGTGCAAGTAAAGGAATTGGAAGTCCTGGAGGGATGCAGTGAAGTGGTAAAAGCAAGTGTACATGAGTGAGATGCCCACAGCATCTGCTGCTGGTTCATGTAGAAAAATAATAGTGAGGAAGCACTTTAAACTATCTACTCAATAAGAAGTTTATTCTAGTTTACTTATTAGAAATGACTGATTAACTAAAATTTGGTACAGTTTTCAGTATGTTGTTCCTTGCCACTTCTTTGTTCTCAGAGAGTTCTTTTTCCATTAAAAAGTGGGATTGGGCAAGAAATGTAGACTGTGGGGTCTTCTGACCCATTTAAATGAGCTCCAATAAATATGTTTTTGACTCACAGTTAGAGATGGAGGACATAGTTCCTAGTTTCCCCCTGTGTTCACCTCCTCCTTTAGGTCTGACTGCTGGAAGGAAGGGGATCTGTTGAAAAATCTCTTCCCACAGAATGTTGAAACAATTATTTAAAGGATCTACTGACAGGGGTGCAGATCTTCATGTGCATTGTGCATAAAGGGAGTGGTAGAGTGTTCAACAGGCTCCTAGTAGGAGCCAGGGGTTGCCCAAAGATTGCCAATTGTTCTAACTACCCCTTTGAGGAAACATTGGAAGCAATCCTTTACTTGGTACTTACAGAGGCTAAACTAGAAGAAGAGAAGGGGGATAGGCAGGGCTATGAAATTATCCTTGAGAAAGAAAGTGGCAGCTGATGTGGATTTTGTGTGCTTCCCTGAGCTGAGGTCAGATTCAGTGAGGGCCATCAGTCAATGGACATTGGAACAACTGGAGGCAGTGATGATGCTACTCTTTGTAGAGTAGTTTACTCCTGCATTTCTCTGCTGCTCCACGTCACTAACTCCTCTCAAACTCCATTAAAGTCCTATCCCTTCAGCAACCCTAGCCCTTCCTCTATCCCAACTCCACCACTCCTGGTGCTCTGGTGATTCCTTTTGTATATGCACTTATACAGCATCTGACCTAAATGCTCTTCTCTATGTAACTTTTCCTACAGGGATGCTAATCACTCTACTATTCACAGGTAGTTTGGGTAGAGATAGAAGTAACTAGTTTTAGTAGCACTCCTAGGAAAAAAAAAAAAACAAAAAACAGAAGTAAACAGAGGTGGAAGTATAGAGTAAAAAACAATGTATTTTTTTTCCCATATTTTCACTGTCTGTAGTTCAGTATTCTATAAACAGCGTGGTGGTAAGGCATGGAGCTGAAGTCACTTTGGATTTTGCATCTCAGCTGCAACAACAATTTGAGGCTTAACCTGTCTAGCCCTCAGCTTCCCCATTTGCAAAATAAAAATCATACTTTGGCATGTAAATGCATGGAATGTAATATTAATAGGGTAACATTGCCTTTGTTATCATCATTCCCCTGTGCCCACCTTTGTCTCTTGTAGCATTTACCCATCAGTCCTTATCGTCATCATGGCAGCTAATGCTTAGAGGCCACAAAATGAGCCAGGTATTCATCTAAGAATTTTATAAATATTAACTTGTTTAATCTTCACACTCTTATAGGGAGTGTTTTTATGCTCATTTCACAGATTAGGAAACAGGCATGTTAAGTGATTTGGTCAAGATCATATAGTCAGAAAGTGGCTAAGCCAGGGTTTGAACCAGACAGCCAGGCTCCAGATTCTGTGTTTAACCACCATTCAGTGTTGCCTCCTCTACAAACAGGCAGGAGGCCAGAATACACTTTTAAAAGTCCACATACCCCAAATTATCCCTTCTGCATCACACAAGCTCTAAGATATAGACCAGGGTCAGGAAGGAATACCAGGGTCACCATGTTATTAACCTTGTTGTGAACACGCTTTTCTGCCTACATATCCCAAGGGCTAAGATCCCGTTTCGGATCTTTTTCTATTCATCCCAACAATTTACTCAACCTTGAAGCAAACCTGAGCTGGGAGAAAAATGAAATCAGCTCTTTGGGATGGCAGCATCAATTTTTAACTGCAACTGTCACTGAGTGTTAAGAGTTGCAAAGCCTTGGGAAATGCTGATCGGGCGTGGGCTCCTTGTATGCCATGGGGCTGTGAAATCAGTCCAAGGTTTCAAAACATAAACCAATCTTTTTTCTTCTTTATTTTTTTTCTTTCCTCATTCTGAAGGAGCCATCCGGTGTACATGGCTACTTAAACCCAGATCTGAAACAGAACTATTTTTTGTAATTCTGCACTATAGTCAAGGTCCAACCAGAAGACAGAAACCTCACTGGCTAATTGAATGGGAAAATTTTAAGGACATTAACTACCAAAAAGGGTAGAAGGGAACTCCAAGGAACTCAGACACAGTAGGAACAAAAAGGCAGCTGTTCCCTCTAGGCTGAGGAGGAGTGGGCAACCAGGAACAAAGGGCCAAGAGCACCTTTCCTGGGAGCAAGATGAAGCCCTCCTTGCAGAGGGTGTGGTGCTACAGAACATGCAGTCTGCCAAAGAAGAAGAAACTTGCCAGAGAGCACAGACCTGCACTGGTCTGACCTGCATTGTCAGGTTCAGGTGGGTGGAAGTTGCTTGGAAGCAGCTATACAGTTGAGAGTGGTCTGTGGACTTCACTGGAGCTGAGTCCTAAAGGCCATCAGCTCCTACACTGACTAATTAATAATAAAAGACACAAACTCAGAAGGGAAGAGTCTTCATACGCTATAGCCTTGCAGGGTCATTCTAGTGTCCTCTTTTGACAAAGCCCAAGATTCAGCCAGCTGGCAAAGGGAATATTTACAGGGTCCCTCAGCAGTATCGCAAAGATGGGGAATTTGGAGCTGAGAGACAATAAATTGATAAGTAGAATATGGGCATATATGAAGCTACCAGACCATGGATAATATTGTCATCACTAGCATACTATTACACTTAATCCTTTTGACAGTATCCCTGTTTATTTCAGTCTCTTTAGAAGTAACGCATTAGCCCCAGAGTTATGTAGAATATGTGTGCTAATTTATTCATTTGGTACCATCACGTTTAAATCTTACAATTGTGTATATGTGTGAGTATATATGCAACTGATGCTCTACGAAGGTGTCCTGTCAATTCAGTGAAACAAAGACTGTGTTTCATTCATCATTATATCCCTAATGCTTGGTATATAGTGCTCTGCACACCAGACGCTCCATGAATCCTACTGAATGAATTCATGAGTGAATGAATGAATCAGTAAACAGGGCTTGGCTTATCCTGTGGCATATCCTATACTGTATCACTGAGTAACTCAGGAGGCTACACCTTCCCCAGTTTGGAAATCAATGGACAAGTGTTGGCTGATAGTGTAGAGTTAGGAACATACAGCTTCAAATGTCAGGACCTCCTGAATTATCACCATAGCCACCTATTTTTTCTTAGACTGCAAACATCTCTAGCCAAACCTGGAAAAGTGTCTCCTGGTACATGGCTCATGGATACTCTTTCCCCAGCTCTTCTCATGGCTGGCTGGAACTGAAACATCACAGCTCCAGAAAGGCCTCCCCTGACTACCTTACCTAAAGTGCCCTCCTCCATCCTACTCCTCAAGTCATTCTTTATCGTGGTGACTCCCAAATTTGCTGCCCATTAGAGTCACCTGGGGATCTTTTTAAAAGCCCCATTAAAGTGATCAAGACTACAGCACTAGTATAAGGCCACATACATACATATATGAAACAATTGAGAGTCCAGAAATAAATTGTTACATTTATAATCAATTAATTTTAGACAAAGAAGGCAATATAAGTCAAAGGGAAAGGGATATTCTTTTCAACAAATGGTGCTGAGACAAGTGGATATTCAATGCAAAGTGATCAGTTTAGACCCTTACCTCATACCATACACAAACATTAACTCAAATAGATCACAAACCTAGATGAAAATGTAATACTACAGAAAGTTTAGAAGAAAACATAGAAGAAAATCTTTGTCACCTTGAATTAGGCAAAAAATTTTTAGATATGACACTGAAAGTCAAAGTATAGAAGAAAAAGTCAATAAATTGGACATCATCAAAATTGAAAGGTTGTACTTCAAAAGATTTTTTAATAAAATGAAAAGACAAGCCATAAACTGGGAGAAAATATTTCCAAAGTATATATCTTATTAAAGATATCCAGAATATATGAAGAACTCTTACAATTTAGTAAGAAGACAAACAACAAAGTTTAAAATGGACAAAAGATCTGAATAGACATTTTACCAAATATGATGTATGAATGGCTTATAAGCACATGAAAAGATGCTCGACATCATTTGACATTATGGAAGTGCCAATAAAAAACAACAATGAGATAGCACTTTACACCCTCAAAGATGGTAACAGTCACAAAATCAGACAATGAGTTTTGGTAGAAATGTGGAGAAACCTTTCATATATCACTGATGGGAATGTAAAATAACACCCCTTTTAAAAAGTTTGGCAGTTTCTTAAGAAACCATGGAGTTGCCATATACCCCAGAAAACCCACTCTTAAGTCTGTAACCAAAACAGATAAAAATACATTCCCATGTAAAGATTTGTATGTGAATAGTCAAATAAACATTATTTACCAAAAAGTGGAGACAATTCTGATGTCAGTCAACTGGTGAATGGTTAGACAAAATATTATCTACCCATACCATAGAATCAATGAAGCAACAAGGAGGAATGAAGTACTAATACATGTTACAACAAGGAGGAACCTCAAAAACACTATGCTAATAAAAACTATCAGGCATGAAGACCATATATTATATAATTCCATTTATATGAAATGTCCAGAAAAGGCAAATCTAGGGAGAAATAAAGCAGATTAGTGGTTGCCTGGGGCTGATGGTGAGAACTGGGATTTGTTGCACATGAGTTCAGTAGATGTTTTGAGGATGATGAAAAGTGTTCTAAGTCTAGATTGTGGTAATGGCGGCAAAATTACAGATACACTAAAAATTATTTACTTGTACACATAAAATGTATAATAAGATAGATGGATTTATGATACGTAATTTACACCCTTTATTGGGTAAGCAATTTTTTAAAAATTGCCAATACCCAGGTATATTTGGGTTCTCCAGAGAGAGAGAACCAATAGCATATATGTATATATAAAAGGGAGTTTATTAGGAACAATTGGCTCCCATGATTACAAGGCAAAGTCCTACAACAGGCGGTCTGCAACCTGGGGAAAAAGAAGCTGACAGTGGGTCAGTCTAAGTCTGAAAGCCTCAAAACCAGGGAAGCCGGGAGTGCAGCCCTTCTGTGGCTGAAGGCCTGAAAACCCTTAGGGGAGGGCACTGGTGGAAGTCCCAGAGTCTGAAGACTGAAGAACTTGGAATCTGATATCAAAGGGCAGGGGGAGCAGAAGCAAGGATCCAGTACCAGAAAGAAAAAAGAGCCAGAAGACTCAGAAAGCAAGCTTATCTCACCTTTTCCTGCCTATTTTGATCTAGGTATGCTGGCGGTCCAAGACAATGGCACCCACCCACATGCAGTGAGTCTTCCTCTCCCACTCCACAAATTCTAATGTCAGCCTCCTCCAGCAACACCCTCATAGACACACCCAGAAACAATACCTCACCAGCCATCTAGACATCCCTCAACCCAGTCAGGTTGACACCTAATGTTAACTATCATGCCATGATTCTCCCATTCAAATTAGATAAATATTGCTGGAGTGAAGTCAGGTATCAGTCATTTTTAAAGTTCCTCAGGTTCTGTTATCCACAGACCAGGTTGAGAACCATGGCCTACCACCATGCTATTCAAAATATGGTCCGAGGACCAGCAGCATCTGTGGCAGAATCTCAGGCCCCATCCCAGGCCTACTGAATCAGAATATACATTTAAATAAGATCCCCACGTGATCTAGATGCCCATTAAAATTTAAGAATCACTGCTCTATTACATCATATTTATAATAATCTTTTTAATTTTTTTTTTTTTTTTTTTTTTTTTTTTTACTTCTTTGCTGTCTGCCTTCAGGACCATGTGACACAACTCCACAAAGAATGCAATGTGAATAGTGCTTCAGTCAAAATTCCGAGAAGGCAGGGTCCCTGAACACTACTACTTCTTTATGCCTAGCAGAATTCCTGTCACAATGCTGGTACTAAATCACACAATTGTTTAATAAATAACTAATTGTCACCCTCCACTCCATTTCCTTTTTTTAACTGTTAGACTGCTATGAATATTCAAGACTTAGATGAAAAGTCTCCTTCGCCAACTCCCAGGGCAGAGTCAGTTCCCATCTCTGTGACCCTGCTGGTCATCAGGACAGCACTGACAGTATCAGGACTCCTCCTCCCATAGAAAGGGCACCATTAACCAATGGAGTTGTGTCATCCAAAGGGCTGGATCTTTTCTGCACAAATTAACCAGGTAATGCACAGAAAGCATTCAACTAGCGATTGTATTATAAGAGATCTTTTCAATATTCCTTATGGGGACACATCGGTAAACAAAAACTACCATGGACTCTGTGCTATTTGGAACTTATAATTCACTGTGGGAAATGGATAGTAACCACTCAAATATGTTGGCTGTCTTCACATGTTATCAAATGCCAATCTTCTCATTTGTGAGAAGGTCTTTCATCCACCAAGTCTTTCTGTAGTTTTGCTTTTTGTGTGCTTCCTGATAATGCAAGGCACAGTCTCGGCATGTAATTTACACAGCCTCCCTACTGCATGGAGACTGACTCTCCCAAAGCAGATGCTGAGAGGAGGATTGTAGTATAAATAGTTTATTTGGAAGGTCTCAGGAAATACCAAGAGGGGCATAGGTAAGCGAGATAGAAAAGGAACAAAGCAAATTTTAAAAATGTGTTATAAAGTCAGATATTGCCATGGAAACCTGGCGCTTGACCTCACTGGGGAACTATGGGAAGACTGTGTGGACCACACTTCAGAGAGTGGTCCTGATTGAGGGCCAGAGAAGCTAGAGGATTTTCTACTATCTTCCCTATCTGTTATTGGCTGAAGGCTGCTTCCAGAACCATCAGCTCTCTAGCACTTTAGATTTGCTAAGAGTGATTCCTTGGCTGGAAGGGGAGTGAGGTGAGGAACAGAGAATTGCAGGTGTTTAAAATAAGCAGCCTTCCATAGGTTGTATGCCAAAGACATATTCTCTGAGAAGTTCAAGGAATATTGGTGGGGGAGAGTGGGAAGGCAAATAACAGATATTCAACCCCGAATGGACAAGGCACAACACTTCTTAATGGCTCAAAGAGGTTAACTTTGGAGAAGTGAGGTATTCAGGTCCAGAAAGTTTCTGGTGAATCACAGAAAAACAACTTTGCTTCCAAGAGGCCAAGTCAGTAGCTGGTAGCATGGAGAAAAAGCAAATTGAATGAAATGGAAATGACATTTCATTTACCTCGCCATCCATGCTGCTGGCCACCCACAGGCCCTCCGAGGAAACATCCAGGGACCACTGGCTCAGACCTTTGCTCTTAGGCTAATGTTACAACTTCCTGGATATAGCCCCAAATATTATTTGGGGTATGTGCTTGTAGATGTGTAATGTTTAGGGGAGGGACTTTGGAGACCCATTGAAAGTCTAGGATCCAACCCACTGATGTGCAGTTACTAAGTAGAGCTGAAGGATCGAAGTCAGCCAAGCTGTCCACTTATTTCAATGTGGCAATCTTCCCAGTTAAGGTCTACGGTGGCAAATCAAATATTCTATTACATTATTTTCCAATTTCAGGCATTTCCCCGGCTGGACTCTTAAGTGGTATATTTTCCGAAGTTCCGAAACATTGTCCTGCTCACCATCTGCCTTGATGGGCTGACATATTGGACACCGACTCTAGGATCAAAACATGGGTGACCCAAGGACACCATTTTGCCACGGGCTTATGGTGCCTGAGGAATGATGGAAACATGGAGGTCTCAACCCAGCTGAACCAAACACCATAGATCCATACAAATGACTTCTCTAGCATTGCTGGTATTTATTCAGCATTTACTAGGTGAATGTAGATTAGCTTTACCTAAAAATTTTTACTGTCTCCTTTTCTCCAATGAGTACTATGACAATTTGGCCTTTCCCAACATAGTTATGCAGCATCTGTAAGATATCAAAGGCAGCTACAGGCAGCATTTTAGTGCCAGTTTAACCTGATTAGGTGTGTTGTCAATGATTGAACCTTGAATCCTAGGCAGGTGGCTTCAATCCTAAGAAGATGGCTTGTGTTTTACTATCTCTGCCTCTCAAGCTCTCCTGTGAATCATTGTCTAAATTTTTGGGACCCATATCTAAGAATAATTCATATTCTTTAAAGGAAGGGAAGAGGAAAGAGCACAGCTGGAGCCAGAACTCTGCAGCTCTCTTGGGAGCTAGCCTGGATTTGCTGAAAAGAACTTGAGCCATTAGCCAGTGTGATGAAAAGTGATTAGCATTAGTACAACCACAGCAGCCACTAAAATCAAACAAGCTCTTGATCCCAGCTCCCTGTAAACTCACTTAATGCTAGCTCTTCTTGACACTGATGTCATTAATTAGTGACACAACTCATTTCCATGAGCTACTCTTCCTACAAACCTTTGATTTGATCCTGGGGGGAAACCAATGTAATTGAGTCAGGAGAGGGGCAAAGAGCAGAATGAAGAGTCACCTTAGCTAATAATCTTGGGGCATATGAGATGGAACTCTGAGGATACTTAGTGCCATCTGGACCTGTGGATTTTGTGATCGAGGCAGGCTCTGCCTGATGCATTGAGTTGAAGGAAGTGCTTGTGAGTCGGTTGAAACCAGGGACCAGTGCTGTTTCTACTCTGGTGAACAAGGCATGGTTATTCATGATTGAATTAAGGCATCTTAGAGTGAAAAAGCTGGAAAGCTCATCTGCTCTATTCTTTTTCTCAACACAGGAGCCACTTCTACCACTCTGTCATGCTGGACCCCTATTGATTTCAATACAGATAGCACCACATTTAAGAAGCTGAAGAAGAGACTCAGAGCCAGTGAAAGAGACAGGGTCTGTTGAGGGAACTTACATACAGAGCAGTCGTGTGAAGACGAGGTGGGAAGGAGAACCGCTACCGGCTTGTAAAAACATGCAGTTTATATAGATCAGGTGTGTCTGCATTCGCAGAGTATGCTTAATTATTGCTATCAGGTGCATCTGTCATAAGGTTCATTCTCAGGGTATGCTTAAGTTACGATATTGCTATCAGGTGCATCTGCCATCCACTCCACCCTGCTGCACGCACGGTGGAATGGCCCTCACGTTCTTATCACGCCATTCTTCTATAATTTCCCAAGGGCCAGGTATGTAGAGGAGCATTGCAGCCAGCTGCTGCAGCACCAGTACAAACTACAATGGCAAGAAAAGGAAAGAATAATGAATATGATATCATAAAGTTCTTCCAAAGGCTTAGGAGTTGATCTTAGATGCACTATGGCAGGCCCATGGTGGAGGAGAGGGGCAGCTCTTTACAGACGCAACAATCTGTTGAGTTCTGGAGAGAAGCCACTATCTGCTCCCATTTGGCAAAGAGGTTTGTTGCCCATCATCTATGGGCAGAAGGTGAGAAAGAGTAAGTTAGGGCCATTTAACAAGACACAGGAAGTTGTGTTCTGCAAGAGCTCCACCCCTAGTAGTGATCTGGTCCCCTGTTTACAATGCCAAATGGACTGGCCCCCTCTGTGGCACATTGTAGGAGGGCCAAAATCAGACAATGTAAGGTTCCATAATGAGAGGATGATTGTCTCCTTGCACAAGGGAGGACCAAGATTTGTTATTTTAGAATTTCGGCAGGGAGTAGGTTGTAAAATAGGTATGACCTGTATATCTTGTTCTAGGCCCTCCCTGCATGGAATGGAAAAACTAAACTATCGGGGGCTGGTTTGCCATGTCCAGGGCCATGTAATGATGTGCTCCCCAGTCAGTGGGTCCTGTGGCAAGGGCAACAGCAGCAGGTTGGGACAAAGGTGTACTGTCCCTGACACTGTCTACCTGGATCCTGATGGTGGTATCAGGTCCCGGCATCAGAAGAGTGTATGCCCTGGGATGATGAGAACACATGTGTTCATTCAAGGTGCAAAAGGCTGCTGGTAACCTGCATGTCCACAGAACCAGAGAGCAAGTTATTGCTTCAACAGTCCATTCATCCACTCAATCAGCCCTGCTGCTGCTATAGGGTTGCATGGCAAGTGGGAATGCCAGTGGATATCCAGGGTCTCCACCCATTGCTGCACTTTATGACCGGTAAAGTAAGAGCCCTGGTCACTGCTGTTATCAGTGGAGACACAGTAGACCACATACAGCTGCTCCAGTCCTCATATGGTGGCTTTCTGGGTGGCACAACTGCTGGCATATGACTGCAGTAGCCCTGTGCAGGTGTCTGTAAAAGCCGAGGTATAGAGGCAGCCCTCAAACAGAGGCAAAGGTCCTATGTAGTCACCTGTCATTGTAGTGCTGGGCTTCTGCTCCAGGTAATCTGTTCAGCATCATGCAGCAAGGACCTGAGGTGTTCCTGCGCTTCCCATTGCAGTGGCCACACGATGAGTCCCTTAGAGACCACCCAGCCGTCGGTTCACAGGACTATCAGGTCCAGCTCATGGAGAAGAATCATCCAGGTGGCTCGTGGTTCAACTCATTGGCTACTATGTCCTTTGCCTGTATCAAACAAGATCCTATCAGTGGATGGCCAGATGGCCACAACTGTCCAAGCACAAGGATTGCCTTGTGACAAGCTGTGTGCCAGGCCTGGTAGGAACTGAGCCCTTTACCTCCTGTACAAAGGAAGGAATCTGTGGAGGGTCAGTGCCCTCCATCAAAGACTGTCCTTCAGTTGTCACATAGGTGACGGGGTCAAGCACCAAATGGGGCTCTGCTCAAGGGGTTATTAGTTAGTGCACTCCTCTGTTGCAGGCATGCATGCCATTTGGCCAGTCTGTGTCTGGGCATCCCCAGACTTTGGTTCCTGGAAGGTATCCCTTAGTCAACCTGCAAAGGAGTACTGGGCATGTACCAGGACCGCCTTTGTAATGTCCTCCATTTGTTGTAAGGCATATGTAGCACAGACTTGTTGCCTCCAAAGTGACACTTTTCTAACTCCAGCCCTCTTCCATAGTTGGGACCAGAACCTTAAAGTCACCTGTTTATGTTCTTTCTTTTGCCACAGGCCCCACTCAAATCCCTCAGGGGGACTGGCTACATCCAATTCACAAGGCTGTCCCTGCACTAGAACTCCCAAGGCTTTTATTTGTTTCACTGAGACTTTAGCTTGTTCAAAGGCCTCATCCTGCTTTATGGACCAGTTCCATTGGGCCCCCTTCTTGACTAAGCAGTATAGGGGCCCAAGGAGTTGGACCAAATGGGGACTAAAAGGATGCCCATACCCTAGAAGGCCTAAGAAGGAGGTTTGCAATGGCTTTGGTGTCCTGGGACATCAGTAGCCCTGCACCTTATCCATAACAGCAGCTGGAACGACTTTAGTCTTACCCGACAAAATGACACCCAATTATTTGATTGATAAGCCTGGACCCTGGACTTTGCCTGCATCAACCACCCATCGTCTGTTCACCAAGTGAGACAGCAAGGTGGGGGCTGCAGTTTGTAAACTGGAAAAAGACTCAGAAGTTAACGGAAAACATGTGCCCACTCCAGGGCAGTGTCCCTGGGGTAAGATGGTAGAGATCCATTGTTCTAATGCTTGACAGCAGAATAGGATGACTATACTTAGCAACAATATTTTGTACATTTCAAAGTGACTAGAGTTGTGCCACATTTGTCAGGGGTCACCCTGATGGGCCCCTGGGCTGTCTGCTTTCCTTTAGCTCCCTCGCCTTTCATCCTGATAGCATGCCCTCCTTTTCCTATGCAGTTTCTCCATTTCCCCTAAGTCAGCAGACCAAGACACTGGCTGTCCTACTGGGGGACTCAGGACACATGCCAGTGTGCCATACCATTGGCTGGGTGCCAACTGTAAGATGATGCCTTTCATGCCGGCAGTGAAAAGCTCATGATCGGTACCTCAGTAATGCTTAACACAGACAGCACGCTTCATCCTTTATTCCCAGAGGATGTCCTGCCATTCCTTCATAGTCTTCCACTGCAAAGGAAACGTGAGGTTGTCTTCTTCACTTGGCCAGGCTGCTTGGCAGCTAGCAACCATAAAGCCAAGGAAGGAACTGGCCCAACCTTCATTATTGGTGCCATAGAGGCACTGCCTCAGGGCCAGGTGGTTTGGGATGGATGCCATTTTACTCATCGCCAGTACTGAGAGAATAACACCCTCCATTACTATGTCCCACAGACAGAAAAGCCATCCCTCAGTTGACTCTTTCCCCTTCTGCCTGAACCTATTTCCCGGTTCCACCCATTCCATAGCAGTGTAATCCCACATGGTAGTGTGCTGCCATCTTTCAGGTGGGAGCAAGTTTTGCAGGTCTGCTCCCTGTGGGTGCAACTGGCCTGCTTTTATCTTTGCAGTAACTACGGGAGGGACAGAAAGGACAGAAACCTCTATGGGCTTGTCCCAGTCCTCAGTCTCCTCCATGGGGTACCAGGATTTAGGGTCCCAGGACAATTTAGTCATGATAGCCCTAACTTGTTAACATCACATCTGGCGATCCCTTAGATGAGCTACCTGACAAGCCAAGGTCTCCATTTCGTCACCCTCCATGTGGGATAATAAGGTCTCTGAGATTTCAGCCTGAACTCATCTGGAACCTATTTCGAGTCCTAGTTCATCCTGTAACTGACACACCCTTGCCTGCGCTACGGGATTAGCTTCAGGGGCTGTCAAATCGCAGTCAGGAGCAGCCAGCCAACCGTGGCTGCCACAGCTCCAGCATCTGACTTTTACTCAGATAGATCAACCCCTGCACCAACTCTTCCAGGCCCTTCAGTGTTTTCAGGGCATCCCTGTGCTCACACACTGGGTCCTGTCCATCAAGAGTAGTGGCTATCAGATCCCACATAGGCATGGACAGCCAGCCTGAGATTTCTCCCTCATATTTCCCCTTTCCCAGTCCCACTGTCTTGGTGCTCATGTGGCTTTCTCCGATCTCCTGGCTGGTACACGTGCCAACTGTCATGCCAGGCCCCTATTAAAGTCATGTAAGAGAGGCCAAAAAAGAGGCCCAGAGACAGTGAAAGAGACTAGGATTTATTGAAGGAACTTACATACAGGTTGGTCCAGGGGCAGTGGGCTGGACAGGAGAACCACTACCATTTGTAAAAAGCATGCAGTCTCTATAAATCAGGTGCGTCTGCATTCTCAGGGTATGCTTATGTTATTGCTATCAGGTGCATCTTCCATAAGGGTCACTGTCAGGGTACGCTTAAGTTACATTACTGTTATCAGGTGTGTCTGCCATACACACTCCCATGATAGCTGGTTGACTGCTGCCTCTGCTTAAACTGAGGTTGGCAAGCTCAGCTACCTTCAGGGACAAGGAAGTCCAGATCAGTGAGTGAAATGGAGCTCAGTCTAAAACAACAGGGAGTAGTGAGGTCTGATGAGAACCAAAAAGCAAATGTTCCAGCTGTGCAGCTCCAGGCAATTGTTAAAATGCAGGATAAGGGCGGTGTGTACATGTGGGGGGTGTGTGTGTGTAAGAGAGAGAGAGAGAGAGTGTGCATGAGAGCAAGAGCAGGAGTGCACAAGCAAGCATCTCAATTAAAAATTTTTTAAACATCAAAAATTAAGAAAATACTGAATAGGCAAACAGTACCTGTCCATATGTAAGTGACAGTCCACAGGCTACCAGTTTGTAGCTCTGGCTTATGCAGATAACAAGGAGCATACCTCACAAAGCCACACATTGCATGGAACAGCTATTTTTATATATTCATTTCTTTTTAACTGAATGGGCAAATAATACCCAACCATATGGTGTGTCCTATTCTTTCTCATTTCATCCGCTTTTATTTATCATCTACTATGCTCCAGGTCCCCTCTCAACCAACAGTTACAAAAAATCTGTTGAGATAACTTAGGGAATAAGACAAACTTTCTCACAGAAAGTTCATTTTACCTAATGAAGGATGACTCCCCTGTCCTTATCCCTAAATCTTCTCTTTCTAGATTAAACAGCTCTGTTGTCTCTAACCCTTCCTAAAGTGTCAGGGTTTTCCTTTTCATTTCCAGTTTGTTAATATCCTTCTTAAAATGTGGTGAAACAAGTACAAACTACTAGTCATGGAGCCCCTTTCTGAATGTGTTTCAGTTCATAAATTTTGTTAAATAATTTGCTGAACATATGCACATATTTTGCTGTTCAGTATACCTACCAACCTTAATGGTTTATCTAGGTTTTGGTGTGAACACGTATCTTCATTTCTAAGAATCCTAGGATATAAACTGCTCCATGGACATCTCTGCACCCAGCAACTACAATTTGTTTTCATATTCTTTGTACCTTAATGGCACACCATACATGCATAGCCAAGCTTATTTGCACTTCTTGTGCATGCATTTCCAAAGGTCACAGATTTCATGCTGAAGTGCTACATGATATAAGCATTGCCAGGAGCACTTGAGGAAAATAACATTAATTGCCTGCAACTTTAATTGGTTTTATGGCAGTAGCCAGGCCAGTGGCTGGGAAAAGACACCCCAGAACAGCTGTCAAATACACAACCTGGCAGAAAGGCATCAAATGCCACGAGCCCTTCCTGCACAGAACTGACATTTGAGAGGCCCACACAGGCCAAGTGATCAGAAAAATCTCCCTCTCTGTAATGATTTTTCAAATCCACTTAATTTAAAATGATTTCCGTGGAGCATGCAAAACGTGTCACATTTCAGCTCTGGCTGGCAATAGCTGTGCTTGGAGTACCAAATTCTAAAACTACTAGGTCATTAGGTGAGTGTTTAGGAATGTACACAATGATTATGCCTCAATTACATTATTTATTCAGCCTTTGCTAGGCGCATAGTTTTGTAATTAGAGATTATTTAGGGAGGACCAAATGGAAATCAACAATCTCGATCTGCCAAGAATAACAAGCTTTAGCAATCATACATGTATCCTCAAATGATTGTCCTGTTTCTCTCCATCGGTAATCATGCATGAGCTCAGTCCCTTATCCTAGTATTTTACCTCCGGATTGTATGAGATAAAAAAGTACAAGCCTGTAAGGATTGCAAATATTGATGGTCAGTTATCAGTGCTCAGGATTTGTAGAGCTAAAAGAAAACCAGGTTGAGAATTGGGAGATCAGGGTCTATTCCTAAATTCCACTATTTAATATTGACTGAGTGACTGAGCCATCAAAATGATTTGCAGGGAGATTTAAATGCATATATAGAAGCAAGTTGAAAAATATGAAGCACTATGCAAAAGTACTGTGATACTATGATTATTATAGCTGTTTCCTAGAAATCCCTACTAGAAGATCTTAACAAATAGTTACAACCTGTCTTTCATCATGTTCTTTTTTTTTTTTAAACAAGAACTACAGGATCAGTTATCTAAAGACACTTATACTTCTATTTCAATTTCTTCACTCTCTCCTGTAGCTTGCTAACTACAGATCAGTGGGCTAGATTGAGCATTCGGAGATGCTTAAATTGACTTGCTATGTTTTGGTTTTGTTTTTTAGATTGCCTTGTTGTCCACATTTTATATTTGAGATATTTCATATGGATATTTCCATTTGCAATTTTCCTATCAAAATCTAGATTTTGTACTTATCTTGAAAAACAGGATGATCTGACATTTATTTGCATCCTCCACAGCTGCAATTGCTGGACCTGAGAGCAGCTTCCCAGAGGGTAAGTTCTTGTCACCTCCCCAGGCTGCCCACCTGGCTTGGCTCACTCATTTATGTTTCTGGCTAAACCCCATAGGCGCTTAGAGTTCAACTCCCACCCTTCCCAATTCTTTTGTTTCAGAGAGATAACTCTCTAAAGTACCAAAAATGATGAAAGCTAGAATATTAAAGAGAAGCCAGGAGCCTCAATAACCAACATACTGGACATTAAGAAATAAGAAAAGACATCTCAAACAGTTACTGTGAGAAGCAGCAAAGTGGTTAAAAGTAGAAGTAAAATAATAAAGCAGTATCAAATCATGGCTCCAATCCATACTGGCTTAGGAGAATTACTTGGGCTCTCTGGGCCTCAGTTTCCTCATCTGGAATATGGGAATAACATTTGTTTCTAGAATTAATTTAAATAAGTTTTTTGGTTTCTTTTTTTTTTTTTTTCTGAGACAGCCTTACTCTGTCAGTCAGGCTGAGTGCAGTAGTGCCATCATGGGTCACTGAAGCCTCAATCTCCTTGGCTCATGCAATCCTCCCAACCCAGCCTCCTGAGTAGCTGAGACCACAGGCATGCACCACCATGCTCGGTTAATTTTTAATTATTTTTTTTTTGTAGAGATGAGGTCTCACTATGTTGCTCAGGCTGGTCTGAACTCCTAGGCTCAAGTGATCCCCCCATTCAACCTCCAAAAATGCTGGGATTACAGATGTGAGCCACTGAGCCTGGCCTAGATAAGTATTTTTTAAGCACTCACAATGTATCATGAATTCTTCTAGGTACTGGTAATGCAGCAACAATCCAAACAAAGCCTGTAATCATGTGGTTTACATTAAATGAGTTAATCCATGTTAAGCACTTAGAAGAATGTCTAGCACATAATAAACACTCAATACATATTAGCGATTATGTTATTCATAATGTATTATCTATTCAACAGTGATTACTTAAATCAGGAATGGTAAATCTGTTTAATCCTGTATTTTATTTCCTGATAGTAGCTACCAGAAATACAAAGTTAAGAATGAGTCTGAGGCATATCCAGGCTTAAGAGAAAGAATCTCAATGATTGATTATTGATGTCTACTATGGGTTTGAGTTATGTGCATGAAAATTTGCCTGGAGGTTTTGCTGTTCTGGTTTAAAGGATCCCTGGTTCTGTAAAGTAAGCATGATTTCTGCCTCTCTTGTCCATGTTCTCAGTCTCTCTGAGGCTTTTTGTTTAGGGAGAGACAAGATCATCATATCCAGGTTTGTTTTCCTTTTAGCAGGCAGCTCAGGAAGGCAAAGTCATGCTCTGCTGTTGCAGATGCACTAAGAACATGCAAAGCTCAAAGGGCTGCTAGCCTGCAATTAGGGAGGGTGTGAGGACACCTGTTCCAATAACCAGCTGCAAAGATGATCCTTTCAGAGCTACAAATGCAACTTAGGGGGACTAAAATGCCTGCGCAGTGAGGGTACTTTTCTCCTCAATAAATTATCTATAAGAGGCCAGACGCTGTGGCTCAGGCCTGTAATCCCAGCATTTTGGGAGGCCGAGGCGGGCGGAAACGAGGTCAGGAGATCAAGACCATCCTGGCTAACACAGTGAAACCCCGTCTCTACTAAAAATACAAAAAATTAGCCGGGTGTGATGGCGGGCACCCGTACTACTCGGGAGGCTGAGGCAGGAGAATGGCATGAACCTGGGAGGCAGAGCTTGCCGTAAGCCGAGATGGTACCACTGCACTCCAGCCTGGGCGACACAGCGAGACTCCGACTCAAACATTTTAACAGCTCACACCAGAAAACCCAGGAGATCGCTCCTGGCAGGCCTGGAGGGTGGAGCTCTTTGTAGCAGCGTCTCTGCCTCCACTACTTTCCCACCTTGATGCCCCTACAGGTCTTCTGTTCTCACACAATCCCAGATCAGGCAAAGATGGAAAGACAGCACAAGTTTCCTGCTTCACAGGCAAGCCCAAATGTTCACTTGCAAACCCCTCAGGGGTACAAATGAAATAAAACCTTTCCCAACAATATTAAAGGTAAACCTACCTCACTCGCTTGAAGCTTGCACCTGCTGGCTCAGCCAACGGCTTCATTCCGTCTTCCATCAGAATCACATGTGGCAGCCAAGTTCATAGGGATAAAGAATTCGCAGTCACGGGCTGCTGATAGGAAAGGTCACAAGGTAACGAAAGACAGGAAGCATGTTCCAGTGTCCAGCTGAAAAGTGAACAGGTGAGGTGACATCCTGTTATTAAGTAGACATGGGCAATAATGTTGGGGGCAACTCTGTAATGTGCCTCAAATGTGGTCTTCTGTATTGCTCACCTCCCCTGGGAATGGTGAGCGCTGGAAAATTATTCCCACTAGCTTGCTCACCTATATGCTCTATATTTCCACAGGATTCATACTGTCCCTGTCTGGGTGAAACAAAACCTGTGTTATGCCAGGACAGGTAGACTTTCTGAAACACGCGACTGTGCAAAGTAGATGGTCTCTAGGGTCCTCCTTGGTTTCATACTTGGCACTCTGGCCTTTTCTTTCAGAGCACTTGTCACTGTATATTATTTATTTGTATAGTTCCTTATTTAATATTAATCTCCTCCATCAGATCATAAACATCTTGAAGACACAGACTGAATCAGTTTTTCACCATTCTGTTCCCATCCTCTAGCACAGAGGGTGGTAAACTATTTCTTAAAAGGACCACATAGTAAATGTTTTTTGTGGACCATACGGTCTCTGTTGGGACTACTCGTCTCTGCAGTTGCAGCGTGAAAGTAGCCATAGATAATATGTAAACAAATGGGCATAGCTGTGTTCCAATAAAACTTTATTAACAAAAATGGGCAGTGGGTTGTGTTTGGCCTGTGGTTTATCAACTGCTGATCTAGCACAATAAATCATTAATAACATTAATAACCGTGCCTTAAGTATAAAATAACTATTGTTCATCTCCTTGTTGAGTCCCAACAAGGACTAAAGACTAATGTGATGTGATTAGAAATCAGGGATACAGAGGGCAGCCGGGCACTAAACAGGGGCACAGGGCCCATGTAGGGCTGAAACATTCTGTTTCTTGTTCTGAGTGCTGGTTAGTGGATTCACAGTGTGGAAATTCATCAGGATTCACACTCAAATCTGAATACTTTTCTGCATGCATGTTATACTCTGAAACAAAAGTTTACAAGCTAAGAAACAAATATAAAAATAAAGCAAATAAGGGCCAAAGAGAGAAAGCAGGGCATCACTGCCTGCTGGATTTGAGCTTCCTTAATGACAGCTAACAATAACAAGAAGTTCCCCAACCAGCTGTGATTCTAGACCTAGAGGATCAGCTATACCACCTACTGGCAAACGAGCAAAAATATGGCTGTTTGATCTGTCAACTGCACAGAAGAAGTTAGTCTCCTGATTATGAAATGACTTTTGAAGCCCAAAAGACCTGGATTCTTTAACCTCTCTGAGCCTCCATTTCTCACCCCTGAAATCATTGTGTCTGCCCCACAGCACTGTTGTGAGGGTTAAATTAGCTAGTGTATATAAAATGCCTAGGACAGTGCCTGGCATTTTTTAATACTCATGATTACTACCCAGGGAACGTCAGCTAATGTTGTGAAAAAAAACAGAGTGGATGTCTTTCGTTGCCCCTCCTCATCCATTCTCCATCCTTCTCTACTCTGCTCCCTGCCCTGAGTTGGCCGGCATGGGTTCTCTTGCCCCTCTGGGTTCCAGTGTGAGATCAGGGAAGTTACCTCCTTCAAGCAGTATCCTTAACAAAATGGACCCGAAGCCTCCCTTTCACCCAGTCTTTTCGTCTTTAAGTCCCCATAAATGCTCCTTCTTCTTGCTCCTTCAGGCCAGTGGGTGATCACTGCTCCCTCCTGTTAATAAACCTTAGGAAACTGGATATTTCTGTGGTTTCTCCACACCACTTCCACACCTTTGTCCTCTGTTTCCCGGACTCTGTCTAATGCACCAGCTACACATTAGGAAAGTGAATTCAGCTCCAATCAAGGCAAGAACATTTCTGGAAATAGTACATTATGCTTTGTTTTGGCTCACATATGGGACTTGAAAAAAACAAGGGGTATTTTTCTCTAGGCCCAGCACGCAAAGGTTATAAGGCTTTGTTTGCAAAATCTGGGCTTTCTTGCTTTCGGAGTTCATTAAGCCTGAGTTTGTTTTTCAGGGGTGAAAACAGCTTTACCCACCAACCTAGAAACAGCAGCTTTGTTTGGGAGTAGATGCTCAGGGAGGTAGGCTGGTGCTGGGGTTAGTGACGGGTTTGAGGGAGTCTAGGAACTCACCCCCACTCCTTAGACCAATACTTCATCTAAGGTGGCAATGAATGTCAAAGGCCTAAAACATCTGGCCCTAGGGATTTTGGAGCTTTGCCAAATAGTTCCCACCCCAACCTGACTGCAGAAATATCTGAGCTGCCTTGTTTTGTTTTTGTTGTTGTTGTTGTTGTTATTGTTTTTGAGATGGAGTCTCACTCTGTTGCCCAGACTGGAGTGCAGTGGAACGATCTCAGCCCACTGCAACCTCCACCTCCTGGGGTTCAAGTAGTTCTTCTGCCTCAGCCTCCCAAATTGCTGGGATTACAGGTGCCTGCCACCATGGCTGACTACTTTTGTATTTTTGTATTTGTAGTAGAGATGGAGTTTCACCATATTGGCCAGGCTGGTCTTGAACTCCTGACCTCAGGTGATCTACCTGCCTTGGCCTCCCAAAGTGCTGGGATTACAGGCATGAACCACCATGCCCAGCAGAGCTGCTGTCTTTGAATGCAGAGGGATTTGAACAGTGAATTCTACAGCAGTGACCATGATGTGCTGACAACCAGAGGTCTTTCTAGTTAGTATTGTTAGGGCCGTGTAAATGTCTCAGGAGTTCTCTTTCATCCCAAAGGACAGTAGAGGGCTCCCCCTGATCCATAACTGGATACATCAGGCTTCACCCCAGTGGTTCTGATTTTGTGTGACTTAAGTTGGGCCCCTACACTGCATTTTTAGCATGCACCTCAGCAATGCTGATGCAAATAGTCCCTTAAGCACAGTGAGGCAGATACTGTAATTGTCCCCATTTTACAAAGAAGAAAACAGAGCCTCTGAGAACCTAACTTTCTCCAGTTCCAGGTGTTTGGAGGGTCTAGGCCAATATTAGTTGAGTGAGGAAAACTGAACAAATGGTCCTTTCTTTTGTGTAGAGCACAATTCATACCCACGTAAGAAGCACAATTCTTATTTTATTCTGGGGAATCCTGCCAAAATTCAAATGTTTGCAAAATTCCAAGAACTGAGTGGCCTTCTACTTCTTCCTTTGTAATCAAGTAAGCTGAAACTCTAGCTAGCGAAAACTTGCCACAAATGTTTATTAGGTAAGACTGGTCTGGGGCATGTCATCTATGAAGGTGCTGAGCAAATCCAAGAAATGTTTCCCATCATACTCTTAAGCACCAACCTTGGAAATTCAAGCAAAACAAGCAACTCAGCTGCTCACAAAGTCAGCAAAAAATGTTTATGTAATTAATCTTCATTATGGCAGTTCAGTCACAACATTAGTGGCAAATATACCCAGAGAATAAATGCAAATTGTAGGTGCAAATCAATTTATGCATTCAGCAACAATTCCCCTTGCCCCCCACATACACACTTAATAGCTGGTTGAAGCTTAGAAATCATTACTGGTCAGAAAGATGCAAGTTTGCAAACCAGGATCCTAGATTAAAAAAACAATGATGACAAAATATCTATATCAAAAGCATAGGCATCAGGAGACACCTGAAGAAGAACTAGGAGTGACTATTTCGGCATGCCCTGGGGAGACGGAAGCACAGGCTTCACTGCTCATTTTCTCTTTTTCCTCTTTCTGTTGTTAAGTCTCCTAACCATTAAACCCTGGTTGTGTTGGGAGGATTTTAGAGGAGCTCCCAGATAAAGAATGCCGCCAGACTTGCTTCCGTTCCAAATTGCTTGGAAATGGATTCTCTTTCTCCTCTGAAATGTCTCCTCAATATGTCCCAGAGATTTCCATTCTTGTGCTCTGGGGGGGGAAAAAAAATTAGAAAGATCTGAGAGTCAGGTGAAATGTCTCAGAAAGTTGTAATTAAGAGAGTGCCCTCCCATCAGAGAAATGCAAATCAAAACCACAGTGAGATACTATCTCACACCAGTTAGAATGGCAATCATTAAAAAGTCAGGAAACAACAGGTGCTGGAGAGGATGTGGAGAAATAGGAACGCTTTTACACTGTTGGTGGGACTGTAAACTAGTTCAACCATTGTGGAAGACAGTGTGGCGATTCCTCGAGGATCTAGAACTAGAAATACCATTTGACCCAGCCATCCCATTACTGGGTGTATACCCAAAGTACTATAAATCATACTGTTATAAAGACACATGCACACATATGTTTATTGCAGCACTATTCACAATAGCAAAGACTTGGAACCAACCCAAATGTCCATCAATGATAGACTGGATTAAGAAAATGTGGCACATATACACCATGGAGTACTATGTGGCCATAAAAAAGGACGAGTTCACGTCCTTTGTAGGGGCATGGATGAAGTTGGAAACCATCATTCTCAGCAAACTATCACAAGGACAAAAAAAAGCAAACACTGCATGTTCTCACTCATAGGTGGGAATTGAACAATGAGAACACTTGGACACAGGGTGGGGACCATCACACACTGGGGCCTGTTGTGGGGTGGGGGAAGGGGGGAGGGATAGCATTAGGAGATATACCTGATGTAAATGACGAGTTAATGGGTGCAGCACACCAACATGGCACATGTATACATATGTAACAAACCTGCGCGTTGTGCACATGCACCCTAGTATAATAATAATAATAATAATAAGATCATAAAGATCATAAATTATACTAAATAAGGATCAATCAGTTCTTTTCAACTCAAATCTAGATTTCAATTATTCAGTTTCATTGTCCCCATAACTATCAAACTGTCACAGAAATTGAGTATGTTAACATCTAGAGTTCTCTTTTGCCTGTAAAAGAAGCATAATGATTCTTACTCAGATTATATGTGCTTATTTTCAGTTTATAACCTGATGATTGTATTTACATCCGATGTAAGTGCTCTTCATCCTCTGGTAATACTATCTAGGAGCTTTATCATGCTTAGAAAGTACTTATCTCATTTGTTTTTCTTACACTTCACCCACTCTAATGCCTTTAATTTTTAACTTCTGTATTTAATCCAGTTTATTTAAAGTGGTTTAAGCTATATGTCTTGGGAAAGGGAGACCTCAGCTATTCTAAATGAAGAGTTTTAACATTCTAATTTGGAAACACAGGAAAATCAAATATATTTGGGAGAAAAGGTACAAGATCCGATGTCAAAACTCGTGTTTGATTACTGACTGTCCTCTTTACTGTCCATTTGTAAAACACACTCCAAATTTCTTAGCCTTTCTTTCCTAATCTGTAATATGGGTGAAACAACAATAATTCCTCCATTTTAAGATTGATTTGAAGATTAAGTGTGCATATTTGAGAAAAATCTGTCAACTGTAAAATTACATTCACTTCTTATTTATTGTTATTACTAGGCCCACGTTTTTTTCTGATTATGAACACAGAAAGCACAAGAAACACAGGAAACTTTATGGAATACTTACTATGTGACAAGAATTCTATTAAGCACTTTAAATATATGGATTCATTTGAACCTCACAGCAACCCTAATGCAGAATTATTCTTCTCATTTTTCAAATGAAAAGCCTGAGGCAGAGAAAGGATAATAAACTTGTCCAACGTCTCACAGTCAGTAAATGGCATAGCTGAGATTCAAACCCAAGTGTTAAGTGCGCAGGCTCTTGTCACTGTACTGTATGTCCTCAGCACACAGCTACAGTAAGTATTAGGAATATTACTAAGTGTAACACACACAAGCACAAAGGATTCCATCATCAAACAAGGTTAGGAAACACTATTCTCAACTAAGTTAACTGGGTGTCTTGACTGCAGGACGCCTCAGACTCTTTAACAAATGGGGGATGGTGTTCAGCAAATTCCAACACCAAAGTGAAACAAACTTGTTTCTTCATGAGCATCTCAAAGGTCTTGGGTTCCAGGGAATACATTCTGGCAAGTGCTCACATATAAGTTATGACAGATAAGTAGCAATGACATGCCACTTAAGTGCTCATCAAACCATCTTTTGAGGTATGGGAGACAAATATAAAAGTATACCCTAATGTTATTTATACATGATCTCCATTTTATATACTACCTACCTACCCAAATTAAAAAAGGGATATTGCACTCCTTTTTTGAAAATGCACATATAAAGGTTGCTTTTGTTTAGAAGAAACTGTAAGAGACATATTTTTTTCCCCCTCTCCAGGATGGTTCTCTGAGGCTGACATTTGGAGAAGAAAGATGTGCAAGGAGGAACTAAAGCTTCACATGCCTTGTTGCTGTGAGATACTATAGATCACGCTGGGTCAGGGCTGAGAGAGCTCTAGGGAACTAGTCTCTGCAAGTGATTAATAACAGCAAGGTGACCCACTAACCCTTCACAGGCACTCTCTACCTGGGCATCTAGAATTACCTCCAGGACATATGGAGAGCGGGGGAAGGAGACTGGTTCCAAAGAACTATTAAGTCTATGATCACCTTAATAGACTTAATAGAGACCCCAAGGTGGTAAATGAATCCTTGCTTATTGAATTCCTCACTTTCTGCTACTAACACCATATCTACCCACCCCCAACACTGCCCCCCACCCCACATACACACACACACTTTTCTCCTAATCAGGCGGAATCATAGTCTAGCTGCTTCTAGCTTAACATGGAGACTAAAATAACTTAAAGGTATGAATCTGGCCAGTTTCATTTGAGCATTACCAAAGGAAAAGGTTGTGATGAATGGCATATTTGATCCACTTTTTAGAAACCGAATGAGGCTGCATTAACCGTATTGGATGTGGCCCACCAAGCCATCAGCACTAGCCTGATACCATCACTCACCTCCATTTCATAATATTTACTTACCCTGTGTATTCGTGGTATATCCACAATTATGTTGGGATATTGCTACTGAAGTGAAGCTAGAATTCTAAAAGTCTATATGTTCCTATGAAGTGGATGATGAGAACATTTTTATATGCATTTGGGTCACATGATGTCATTCCTATGAGTGATGCAGGTAATCTAAGGGCAGATTTTGCTGTTATCCTCATTTCTTCCTTCAAGCTTCTTAGCAATCCAGGTGCCTCTTGCCTTGGAATTAACCTCACTTCACTCTGCCTCCCTTTTCTACCCAAACACAGTTTCCTAATCTTCCTTTTTTATAACAATTTTAAGAATAGTAAAGATATAGATGGAGTCCAAGATCTCAAAACAAATACTTCCCATTTGGAATTAAAACTGATTAAAAATCTGCTTATCGTGGCTCAAGCCTGTAATCCCAGCACTTTGGGAGGCTGAGATGGGCGGATCACGAGGTCAGGAGATTGAGACCATCCTGGCTGACACGGTGAAACCCTGTCTCTACTAAAAAATACAAAAAACTAGCCGGGTGAGGTGGCAGGCGCCTGTAGTCCCAGCTACTCGGGAGGCTGAGGCAGGAGAATGGCGTAAACCCAGGAGGCGGAGCTTGCAGTGAGCTGAGATCCGGCCACTGCACTCCAGCCTGGGCGACAGAGTGAGACTCCGTCTCAAAAAAAAAAAAAAAAAAAAAAAAAATCTGCTTCTCCCTGCACAGATTCTCCTCCTAGGGATGTAGAGTGGCACTCCCGAATGGAATCAATGAGTCATTTCCTTCCAGTACCTTGTAAGAGATCATTGGCATCTGTAATATAACACTTATGTCTCATTGCTATTGAATTTACTCAGGGAGAATACCATGAGACTGAGTAAGGTTTGCATGAGTATTCTGAACCCATGGTTTCCTGACCCTATTGACAAATCTATTAGGTGCCTCACTTCACAGGTTGAGATACAAACTGATTCCAATGTTGAAACAAAATCTTCAATCTTACAGAAAGATTACAGACACAGCATGGAGAGGAAGTAAGAGAATTAGATTGGGATGGACATTTTTGGTTAGCTCTGGTATCAGTTGAGTCCTCTGGGAAGTAGATGCAAAGACTGAGTTAGCAGTGTAAAAGATGCATTGTAAAGTAACATTTGTGAAAGGAAAAAGGGGAAAGCAGAATTGGGTAGGGAGAGCCTTCAGACAATACACAGATCTGGTGGTTCAGTTGGGTACTGCAGAGTACAGATTGCCCTTTAGAGGTGTCCTGCATTGGGCAGAAAGCCCTGGTACCACCGTGCTGCTCAGTTTTTGGTCAGTGCCACCCCAGAAAAAGCACAACTTTGGCTCAAAAGCTAGAGTTGACTGGAAGGAGATAATAGCAGGGGGCTATCAGCTAACCAAATATCTCATTGCTGAGTAAGGACACCTTTCTTAAAAGCAGATTTGAATGTACTTGTCTACCAAGACTCAACATACCTTTCATCTATTCCTCATAGCGGAGGAGACATACAATTTGAGAAGGTCCCCTAATTACAGTCCCAACACTGGAACTGTCATTGATGCCAATGGCTATAAATATGAGCAGAGATACACACCAGACCAAAAGCATATTAAATACGGCCACAAACAGCATTAGTGGTCTCTTACACTTACGAATAGAATCTTTCAGAACTGAACCTGTTTGTAAGTACAGGGTGTTTCTAGATACAGCCTGTGGATTCAGACAACCTATTAATTCCTTTTAAATCAATAACATTTTAAGGTAAGTCAACTGAAAAGATAACTGTCACTTTGGAAAACCAAGATCAGGAAATGGGATACATGATAGATAAGTTATATTGATGAAGAAAAGAGGCTCCAGGCAGAAATTGACAAACACAGTCATAATGAATTTTGTTTAACTCTTAAGTTCATGGGTACATGTGCAGGTTTGTTATGTAGGTAAACTTGTGTCATAGGGTTTGTTATACAGATTGTTTCGTCACCCAGGTATTAAGCCTAGTACCCATTAGTTATTTTTCCTGATCCTCTCCCTCTACCACCCTCCATCCTCTGACAGGCCCCAGTGTGTGTTGTTTCTCTCTCTTTGTCATGTATTCTCACTAAGCTCCCACTTATAAGTGATAACATGCGGTATTTCGTTTTCTGTTCCTGTGTTCGGTTGCTAACGATAATGGCCTCCAGCTCCATCCATGTACCCGCAAAGGACATGATCTTGTTTCCTTATATGGCTGCATAGTATTTCATGGTATATACGTACCACATTTTCTTTATACAGTCTACCATTGATGGGTGTTTAGGTGGATTCTATGTCTTTGCTATTGTGAATAGTGCTGCAATGAACATACATGTGCTATGTCTTTTTGATAGAACAATTTATATTCCTTCGGGTATATAGCCAATAACAGGATTGTTCATTTGAATGGTAGTTTGATTACATCTCTTTTAGTCACTAGTAAATGAAGCAGACAAAATTATTAAAAATATATAAAAGCTTTGAACATAATTAAAAGTTTAATCTAGCTTGATTCTTTAATTAGATACTAGCCTTACAGAAACAGCCTTCAAAAGTGAAGACCTAAAGAACTAGAAATGTAGACACCTGGGAGTTGTTCACCTTTCTCCGCTCTCTGTGGTTTATATAAACACATCTGTTCTGTCCCTGTAGGTCTGCTGCAGCCATAGCATGCATGCAACTTGTGGTCCACATGCCAGATACTCTTATCTTCATGCCCCATACATGTGCATTCACACCAGTCCTTGAGCAGCTGTGACTGTGCCTGTATCACAGCTCTGTGTGCCTAGGCCAGGGGCACACGCAACTAGATTCACAAGATACAGATCACTTGATATTCATGGATTGGACACTTGCAGGTCTGATTACTCATGAGTGCACCAAACATCTATGGCATGTAGCTATATGCAATTTTCCTGAATTCTGGAGTTCTAAGGGTCTGACCCAGGTGAACTAGTTAGTCACTGAGCCTGTGAGCAAACTTCACAGATTGTCCAGGATTCATCTGTCCACTGGCTTAATTTTCTACTCAACAGACCTTATCATTCCTTTCTCTTTAGGAACTTAGAGGGATGACTACATTTTTTTAATCACACATTACTGTATTTTATAGGAGAATTTTTATGTTCTGGGAGTGCTTCAAATTTGGATATTTTCAATGGAATGTTGGCAATTATTATTTTTTGTAAATGTTTTATATAATGAATGTATGTAGAACCCTGCATCTCACATGCAGAAAATGACTTGTTTTTAAACGTTCATGGATCTTTTATTAAAATGGACCATATTTTAGCTTACAAATTATAGAAAACAAAATTTAAAAACCAAAAAGAATTAGTGTTCCTCAGATCACCTGCTCTTAATAATTAAAACAGCTATCGATAACAAATATTTAGCTTAAAAATCCCCCCCTGCCACAAATTAGTAAGGAGGGTTAAATGAGGGGGATATTTAAAAGATGAGGGCAGACTTAGGGGAGGAATAATGTAGTTCTCCAAGGTGAGTAAGAGTGCAGCAATTACTATCCCAAGGCCTGAAGATGAAAGATGCAAAAAGGTAGCCAAAGCTTAGAAGAAAGAAGTACTATGAGGAGACCACTTTGAAAAGAGAAGAGACCTTAGGTTGAGGGTACAGCCATCCTGAGGCCCCAAAGAGACAGCAACGTTGACTATTCCTAATACATTTACAGCCACTTTAACTACAAAGTCACAGTACACCATGGAAAACACCAACCCTTTAGTAGGCTGGAAAGGACTATGTCTTTTCATTATCTTTATAAAAGACCAGAGCAGACAATGAAAAGGTATTAAGTTTCTCTTTTTTTTTTTTCTTTTCAGCAGAAAGAGAAGCCCCTTCAGCCTTCTTGGGAGAAAGATAAGGACAGTCCAAGAGAATAGTGCCTATATCAAAAGGGTCACTACAGTTCTCTTGACCAGCTGATCTGGAGTGGGCAGTTGGCCTCTGGGTTTAAGAGGAATGCTTGACTTCAGGTTCTTGCCCACTGGGATTTGACAGTCCAAATTATGATATAAATAATTTTTATTTTTACCTTGGAAAAAAAATCTTCTCCAGGCCTTTCCTGTAGAACCAACTAAGACTCAAGCTACACATCAGACTATCATCTTCATTTTCAAACCTTTGAATACATCCAGATTTGATTCAACCCTGACTTTTAGGGCAATAGTAACTTATATAGGTCACTTAGATGCCTGTATTAACCTTCCACCAGGAACACAGAACTTGCTTTAAAGTCACACTAAACTTCTGTAACAAGTCATCTCCAAACATTATTACAACACCACTGCCTCTGTTGCATGTGGTCATCATGATCATCAATTTTACCCAGCAACTACAGAGGCAGACCCTCATAATTCCTGGGGTATGGCAGCTTGAAACTCTCAATGCTAGTTCATTTGCATTAGTGCTTAGCAGCAAAAATCTTGTCTCCTGGCACCAGAAGTAAATTATTTCTGGAGTACTATACTTAGATGCTTTGAGTTTAATTACCTTGTAATTTCCAGGTCATGTTATTACCATGAAGCTACATGATTTTGCAAATTTATTTACAGCCTATGAAAAGAAAATGACTTTGGAAATGAATGTTGCTAAATTGGTCCCTTGTAAATAGTTCTTTTGTTGTTTAGAAAACATTTAAAAGCTATTCTACTAGATAATGTGGGCCACTGAAATGCCAGTTCTCTAAAAGTTGAGAATAAGAATCTTGAGTTAGAGATGTGAGGTCCCTTCAAGTTGAGTCATGGGGATCTCCAAGGTGATAAGGCAGGCAGGTAGCATTTAGAAAGAAAATTATGAAGGTAAAGGGGTCAGAGATAATAAGAATGGTCATATCAGAACCAGGAGTTCTGTCAAAGTCTGAAATATTGGTAATATTTTGGATCCAAAGATCAAGGGTTTATAAATTATTAAGTATTGTTCAATGAAACTTTACAAAAGTCTGGGATGACCTGAATATTTCACTTGGTAGACCTCATTTTATTTTGGCCACAGTATATTTATATAACACTTAAAATGAGGCACTATTGGTTTCTAGTGGGAATTGAGACTGTTTCCTCCCTTTCTCATCCCTAACCTGATTCTTACCTCTGTAGAATCAATAGCAAGTAACTTGGACTCCCATGAAGAGAAGAGTTGTTGAAATTTAAGGATGTTGATTGTCAGGACTTTCGGAGGGGATCAAGGTCATGTCATGTGTGGGCACAGCCTCTCTTTGCTTTCTTCCTTGCTCCTCCAGGGAATGGCAAGAGCCTAAGGCCATTCCAGGAGGGCCTGACATTATTCTGTCTCTCCAGAGATGCTGTCTTTCCTTCTTGTAAGGTAGCTTGGGAAGAGAACCTAGGACAGCTTGTTCTAGCTCTGCTGCCCCATTGTTGGTAGACATTGGACATCCCTTGTTTCACGGTGATGGAACCAGGGCCTTATGCTTGAGCACTGTAGGAAGCTGGGGGACAGTCAGAGCCATCCTCCCAACCTGCTTTATCTGAAGCTTACTCGACCTAACTGACTTTGGAGAAAGGAAGCTTCAACTGGGTCAAGCTATCATTTGACAACTCTGATGTTTAGGTGTAATGTTTAGGATTGATGTTTAGGTTCAACCACAATGACATCTAGTTACCTAGTCACCAGTGACTGTTCCTAGGAATGTATCTCTCACAAGGATCTCATAGGGAAAATGGATGACTGGCCCAATGCAGAATTTATATGTTCCTTTGTTATGAGAACAACAGGTAACACCTCAGACTTATCCCAATGTCCGACAGCCACACAATTAGGTCCATTGTGTAGGTGATGGTCAATTCCTATGGAAATATGGCTTGTTTTTCCTATATCCTCCATTCTTTCTTTTGGGACCGCTTCTTGTTTCCTTTGCCTCTAACACGTGCCTTGCCCTTCTGCGTTTACTTCTCCAGCAGTGTGTACCCTACTTCTCCTACCCCCTGCTACCTCTTGCCTATTCCACATTTATTTCCTCTTTATCACTTCCTACTTTTCAGCCTCTACAGCACTGCTAACCACCCTACAAGTTTCTTTCCTCCCAAGAAACAACAGTGGAGCACTCAAATAGAACATTTAACTGCTCACTTGAGAGCTCAGATAAAGGATGTGCTAATCGTGTATAGAATGAGCAAACCATCAACCAACATTGACTATTACCCAATTGAAACAATTAAAAGGGAGTTCCCAGTCACAAATGCTAGCATTTTCCAATTTTCAATGACCTTTTAATAGTAAAAATGCTATTTTAAAAATGTCATTATGTGCTAAAAAATGTTCTTGAATGTTTTTCAAAAATGACATTACAGAATCCAAATATTGCCACATAATAATTCAAAATAAATATTTTGCACACATTGCTCTATTTACTTTTTGTCTATATCCCATAAACAACACATATCAGTATACATATTAAATGCTGGAACCAAAAAGGCCTGACATATTCAGTAGCTTAATGTTTTATTAAAGTTAAACCAGCTGGTGGAGATTTGGTAACTGAAGCTATAGCCCAACTTGCTAAAACGTCTGTACAGTTGCACTGCACTGGAGGAAAAAAAGCCAGCGTGTGAATTTAGGCTATGAGCAACAGTTACCTAACTCCCATTACCCTTCAGGCTAGAATTTTATTTGGGGGGCTAAGTTTTATACATGGCTCCTTATAGATTTTGTAATTTCTGCACTTCTAAAAACTGATTTCTAATAAAAATAAGATTCTGTTATGCTAAAGAAATATGTAAATTCATTGAATTTTGTAGCAGTTGTGGTTACTAAGGACCTCATACAGGGATGCCAAAGACAAATCTGAATATAGAATAATAGAAATGATGATGAGACTGTCCCTAAGGGACTGAGGAGGTAGCATCCAAGCAGTAAGAAAAGCTCTCAATATGGTGAATCCAATACAGTCTCTTGCCTCAAGTTGAGCCCCTTTTTAAGAGAGATAGACATCTGATCATTACATTATATAAATATAATATGTTTATATAAGGTACTATGAATTACAGAGGAGAAGCAACTAATTTTGTGTATAGTTAGTTGGACAGTAGACATGAAATGATGTTCATGGTTAACAAATGGCCTTGCAGAGGAGGTGGTATTTAGACTGAGTCTTGAAATATGGATTGGAGGCTGCCAGTTGAAGAGCAGAGACCTGTGCATCATGTACAAAACAAAGGGATTGGAGAGAGTATGTACAAAGTGTTAAGATACTATATTTGAAAAGTCTTTAAACTTTGCTGATTCCTGGTCCCATCTGAAGGGCTTGTCCCATTCCCAGCCCCTGGGTAGGGCAATGCTTTTTACCTACTACCCGCTCAGCTATTACTGATTGGGCCAAAGATGAATATCTGGCTCAATGCATTAGTTGTTAAGTAACCAATCATATTGTCTCTAGAGAATTTGAAGTAACAAACCAGAGGTACTTAAGCTAAAAATTTGAGATAAGGGCAGCCATATTACATGTGGTGGAGGCTATAGGCCATGTGCAGGGCCAAAAGGCAGAGAAAACCAGGCCCAGAGATAAACAGGAACTGAACAGACTCACTGAAAAAAAGTGGCAGTAAAGGAAACCACATAATATGGTTTGGTTCTGTGTCCCCACCCAAATCTCATCTCAAATAGTGATTCCCATGTGCCGAGAAAGGGATCTGGTGGGAGGTGATTGGATCATTAAGGTGGTTTCACCCATGTTGGTCTCGTGATAGTGAGTTCTCATGAGATCTGATGGTTTAAAAGTGTTTGGCAGTTCATCCACTGTGCTCTCTCTCTCTCTCTCTCTCTCCTGCTCCACCATGGTAAGATGTGCTTTTTTCCCCCTTCACCTTCCACCATGATTGTAAATTTACTGAGGCCTCCCCAGGCATGTGGAACTGTGAGTCAATTAAACCCCTTTTCTTTATAAATTACCTAGTCTCAGGTAGTTCTTTATAAGAGTGTGAAAATGGGCTAATACAGAAAATTGGTGCTAAGAGAAATGGGGCATTGCTATAGAGAGACCTGAAAATGTGGAAGCAACTTTGGAACTGGGTGATGGGCAGAAGTTGGAACAATCTGGAGGACTCAGAAGAAAACAGGAAGATGTGAGAAAGTTTGTAACTTCTTAGAGATTTGTAGAATGTTTTGACCAAAATGCTGATCATGACATGAACAATGAAGGCCAGGCTGAAATGGTCTGAGATGGAGATGAGGAACTTATTGGGAACTGGAGCAAACGTCACTCTTGCTATGCTTTAGCAAAAAGACTGGCAGCATTTTGGTCCTGCTCTAAAGATCTGTGGAACTTTGAACTTGAGAGAGATAATTTAGGGTATCTGGCAGAAGAAGTGTCCAAGCAGCAAACCATTCAATATGTGACCTGGCTTTTTCTGAAAGCATACAGTCATATGTATTCACAAAGAGATGATCTGAAATTGGAACTTGTTTGAAAGGGAAGCAGAACATAAAAGTTTGAAAAATTTGCACACTGATCATACAGTAGAAAAGAAAAACCCATTTTCCGGGGAGAAATTCAAGCCAGCTGCTGAAATTTGCATTAAGTAATGAAGAGCTGAATGTTAATAGCCAAGAAAATAGAGAAAATGTCTCCAGGGCATTTCAGAGTTCTTCACTGCAGCCCCTCCCATCACAGGTCCAGAGGCCTGGGAGGAAAAAATGGTTTCATGGGCTGAGGTACTGCTGTTCTGTGCAGCCTTGGGACAGAGACCAGCTCCAGCTATGGCTAAAAGGGGCCAACATACAGCTCAGGCTGTTGCTTCAGAGGGTCCAAGACCCAAGCCTTGCCAGCTTCCATGTGTTGTAGGGTCTGTGGGTACACAGAAGGCAATAGTTGAACTTTGAGAGCCTCCACCTAGACTTCAGAGAATGTATGGAAATACCTGGATGTAGAGGCATAAGTCTGCTGCAAGGGTGAAGCCCTCATGGAGAACCTCTACTTAGGGCAATACAGAGGGTAAATGTGGGGTTGAAGCCCCCACACAGAGGCCCCACTGGGACACTGCCTAGTGGAGCTGTGATAAGAGGGCCACCATCCTCCAGACCCCAGAAGGGTAGAGCCACCAATGACTTGCACTGTGCACCTGGAAAAGTTGCAAGCACTCAATGCCAGCTTGTGAAAGCAACTATGGGGGCTATACCCTCAGAGCTACAGGAGCAGAGCTTCCCAATGCCTTGGGAGCCCACCCCTTGCATCAGTGTGCCATGGATAGGAGACATGGAGTCAAAGGAGTTTATTTGGCACTTTAAGATTTAGTGACTGCTCTGATGGGTTTTGGACTTCCATGGGACCTCTAGCCCCTTTGTTTTGGCCAATTTCTTCTTTTTGAAATGGGAGCATTTACCCAGTGTCCATATGCCCACTGTATCTAGGAAGTAACTAACTTGCTTTTGATTTTACAGGATCATAGGTAGAAGGAACTTGTCTTTTCTCAGATGAGACTTTGAAATTGGACTTTTGGGTTAATGCTGGAATGAGTTAAGACTTTGGGGGATTGTTGAGAAGGCATGATTGTGTTTTGAAATGTAAGAAGAACATGAGATTTGGGAGGGGCCTGGGATGGAATGATGTAGTTTGGCTCTGTGTTCCCACCAAAATTTCATCTCAAATTGTAATCACCACATGTTGAGGGAGGGGCCAGGTGGCAGGTAATAGGACCATGGGGGCAGTTTCCTCCATGCTGTTCTCATGATAGTGAGTGAGTTCTCAAGAGATACGATGGTTTATTGTCTCAGTCCCAAAACTCCTTAAGCTGATAAGCAACTTCAACAAGTCTCGGGATACAAAATTGGTGTACAAAAATCACAACCATTCCTATACACCAACAATAGACAAGCAGAGAGCCAAATCATGAGTGAACTCCCATTCACAATTGCTACAAAGAGAATAAAATATTCAGCAATACAACTTACAAGGGATATGAAGGACCTCTTCAAGGAAAACTATAAACCACTGCTCAAGGAAATAAGAGAGGACACAAACAAATGGAAAAACATTCCATGCTCATGAATAAGAAGAATCAGTATTGTGAAAATGGCCATACTGCCCAAAGTAATTTATAGATTCAATGCTATTCTCATCAAGCTACCATTGACTTTCTCCTTCACAGAATGAGAAAAACTACTTTAAATTTCATATGGAACCAAAAAAGAGCCCGTATAGCCATAGCCAAGACAATCCTAAGCAAAAAGAACAAAGCTGGAGGCATCATGCTACCTGACTTCAAACTATACTATAAGGCTACAGTAACCAAAACAGCATGGTACTGGTACCAAAACAGATATATAGACCGATGTAACAGAATAGAGACCTCAGAAATAACACCACACATTTACAACCATCTGATCTTCGACAAACCAGACAAAAATAAACAATGGGGAAAGAATTGTCTATTTAATAAATGGTGCTGGGAAAACTAGCTAGCCATATGCAGAAGACTGAAACTGGACCCCTTTCTTATATCTTATACAAAAGTTAACTGAAGACAGATTAGAGACTTAAATGTAAAACTCAAACGCATAAAAACCCTAGAAGAAAACCTAGGCAATACCATTCAGGACATAGGCATGGACAAAGACGTCATGACTAAAATAGCAAAAGCAATTGCAACAAAAGCCAAAATAGACAAATGGGGTCTAATCAAACTAAAGAGCCTCAGCACAGCAAAATAAACTATCATCAGAGTGACCAGGTAACATACAGAACGTGAGAAAATTTTTGCAAGCTACTCATCTGACAAAGGTCTAACATCCAGAATCTACAAGGAACTTAAACAAATTTACAAGTAAAAACAAACCACCCCATCAAAAAGTGGGCAAAGGATATGAACAGACATTTCTCAAAAGAAGACATTTATGTGGCCAACAAATGTATGAAAAACAACTCATCACTGTTCATTAGAGAAATGCAAATCAAAACCACAATAAGATACCATCTTATGCATTAGAATGGCAATCATTAAAAAGTCAGGAAACAACAGATGCTGGAGAGGATGTGGAGAAATAGGAACGCTTTTACACTGTTGGTGGGAGAGTAAATTAGTTCAACCATTGTGCAAGATAGTGTGGTAATGCCTCAAGTATCTAGAACCAGAAATACCATTTGACCCAGGTATCCCATTACTGGGTATATACCCAAAGGATTATAAATCATTCTACTATAAAGACACATGCACACGTATGTTTATTGCAGCACTATTTACAATAGCAAAGACTTGGAACCAACCCAAATGCCCATCAATAATAGACTGGATAAAGAAAATGTGGCACATGTACACCATGGAATACTATGCAGCCATAAAAAAGAATTAGTTTATATGCTTTGCAGGGACATGGATGAAGTTGGAAGCCATCATTCTCAGCAAACTAACACAGGAACAGAAAACCAAACACTGCATGTTCTGACTCATAAGTGGGAGTTGAACAATGAGAACACATGGACACACGGAGGGGAACATCACACACCGGGGTCTGTCAGGGGTGGGGGCAGGGGGAGGGAGAGCATTAGGACAAATACCTAATGCATGCAGGGCTTAAAACCTAGATGATGGGTTGATAGGTACAGCAAACCACCATGGCACATGTATACCTATGTAACAAACCTGTATGTTCTGCACATGTGTCCCAGAACTTAAAGTAAAATTTTTTTTAAAAAAAGAAAAATCCTTAAGTAAAACTGTTTGCTATGCTCTATTTTGGGGGAAAAAAAAAGAGATCTGATTGTTTAAAATGGTGGCAATTTCCCCTTCTCTCTCTCTCTCTCTCTGCCACCATGTAAGACATGCCTTGCTTCCCCTTTGCCTTCTACCATGATTGTAAGTTCCTAAGGTCTCCCTATCCATGTGAAATTGTGAGTAAATTAAACCTCTTTTCTTTATTATCTAGTCTCAGGTCATTCTTTATAGCAGTATGAAAATAGACTAATACACCACCCGTATTTTGCTTCCTGACTTTTAATGTCATATTAGTCAAAATACACTAGGCTACATTACAGTAGCAAATGATAAACTATGGCCTTTCAGACAATCAAGTGCAGTTTTAAACTAAGATTTGTTTATACAGTTTTAAGAGCCATAGCAAAGGAGGAACAGGAGGTGGAGGAGGTGTAGAAGGAAGAGGAGGATATCAGAACCCTATATGGCCTTCAAAGCCCTTTTGAGAAAAAGTTTAGCAGCCCCTGCATAATAGTAACCACTAACACCAATGTCAAAGTGGTTTTCTTCTATGTTTTCTTTCAGGAGTTTTTGGTTTCATGTCTTACATTTAAGTCTGTAATCTATTTTGAAGTAATTTTTGTGTATGGTATAAAAGAAGGGTCCAATTTCATTTTTTTTTTTTGGATGGAAATACTGAATTCTCCCACCATAATTTATTGAAGAGTCTGTCTTGTCTCTATTGAGTATTTTTGTCACCTTGTCAAAAATTAGTTGACTGTATATGTCTGAGTTTATTTCTGAGTTTACTATTCTGTCCCAATTGTCTGTGTGTCTGTTTTATACCATTACCATACTGTTTTGAAAACTATAGCTTTGTAATACAGCTTGAAAGCAGGCAGTGTGATACCTCCACCTTTGTTCTTCTTATTCAAGATTGCATTAGCTATTGGAGTTTTTGATAGTTCCAAATGAGTTTCAGATTTTTTTTCTATTTCTGTGAAAAATGCCATTGTAATTTGATACCAAAAGACAGGTAACAAAAGTAAAATTAAACAAGTAGGACTACATCAAACTGAAAAGTTTCTGCACAGCAAAGGAAACAACGAACAAAATAAAAAAGCAACCTACAAAATGGGAGAAAATATTTGTAAACTATATGTCTGGTAAGGGGTTAAAATAAAAAATATATAAGTAACTAATACAACTCAATATCAAATATAATAATAAACTGATTAAAAAATGGGAAAAGGACCTGAATAGACATTTTTTCCAAAGAAGACATACAAATGACCAACAGGTATATTAAAAGATATCCAACATCACTAATCATCAGGGAAATGCAAACAAAACCACAATGGGATATTACCTCACACCTGTTGAGGATGGCTATTAACAAAAAGTCAGAAGATAACAAATGTTAGTGAGGAAGTAGAGAAAAGGAAATCTGTATACTGTTGGTGGAAATGTAAATTGATATAGCCATTATGGAAAACAGTATGGAGGTTCCTCAAAAAATTAAAAATGGAACTACTATATGATCCAACAGTCTCAGTTCTAAGTATATTCAAATGAAACAAAATCACTATTTTGAAGAGACACCTGCACTGTCATGTTCATTGCAGCATTATTCATAATAGCCAAGATATGGGATCAGCCTAAGTGTCTATTGGTAGATGATTGGATAAAAACAATGTAAGAGAGATGTGTGTGTGTGTGTGTGTGTGTTTGTATGTGTATACATATATGTGTGTGTGTAATGGAATATTATATTTTTAAAAGTTTTTAAAAAGAAGAAAATCTTGCCATTTGCAACAACATGGATGAGCCTGAAGGACATTATACTAAGTGAAATAAGCCAGACACAGAAAGACAAATACTGCATGATCTCACTTATATGTGAAATATGTGAAATCTGAAACAACACTGACCTCAGTAACAGAATGTAGAACAGGATGAGGGATGGGGAAGAAAGGGAGGATATTGGTCAAAGGGCACAAATATTCAGTTATAAGATAGGACACCTAATATAAACTGTGTTGACTACAGTTAATAATAATGTATTGTATATGTGGAATCTGCTAAGAGAGTACATCTCAAGTGTTCACACCACACACACACACATACACACACCCCCACACAGTAACAATGAGATGATGGATAAGTTAACTTGATTGTGGTAACCATTTTTCTTTGTAGACACATATCAAAACATCATGTTGTATACCCTAAATATATGCAATTTGTATGTGTCAATTATACCTTAATAAAGCTGGGTGGTGGGAAACTAACCCCAAATCTCGGAAGCTTGCAGCTTATAAGAAAAAGGGTTCACTTCTCATGTATGCCATCTGCTATGTCCCCACCCAAATCTCACCTTGCATTATAATAATCCCCACATGTCAAGGGCGGGGCCAGGTGGAGATAATGGAATCATGGGGGTGGTTTCTCCTATACTGTCCTTGTGGTAGTAAGTCTATGAGATCTGAAGATTGTATAAATGGGAGTGCCCCTGCACAAGCTCTCACTTGCCTGCTGCCATGTAAAACATGCCTTTGCTACTCCTTCACCTTCTGCCATGATTGTGAGGCCTCCCCAGCCATGTGGAACTGTGAGTAAATTAAACCTCTTTTTCTCTATAAATTACTCAGTCTCAGGTATGTCTTTATTAGCAACATGAGAACAGAGAAATACACCACCTATCATCTTGGGTCTTTACTCCAAGTCTTCTTAGTCTGGAAGGAGGCTGATAGAGTAGCCACCATGCTGAACACTGTCACACATTGTGGCAGAGGAAAAGGCTCCCAAGAGTCTTGCATTAGCAATTTAATGTTCCAGCTTGGAAGCTACCACTCAAAACTCATTGGCTGGAAATAGTCACTCAGCCTTACCCAAAAAACACAAAGAGAAGGACAATCCCACTATGTACCAGGAAGGCAAAGAACCAGCGATACTTGACAAACAGCACTCACAACTAAAACAGATCTCTGAGACTTTTTTGTTATATCCACACCTGAACAAATTGAAATAAGATTCCTTTCTTTAGAATTACAAAAAGGCTTAAGTATAGAAAAATTGCTGGAGAGGGACTTCAAAATTAGACTGGAGTCAGATTATGAAGGGTCTTGTATGTTTTGCTAAAGAGTTAGTGATTTTTTCCTGTGTTCAATGGGAAGTCTTAATGGACTTAATTCAGTAGAAAAAGGGACCATCGTTCTTAACCAAGGGATCACTTGATTAGATTGGTATTTTAGAAATGTCACTCTAGCTACCATATGGAAATACTGGATGATTTATTGAATGAGCGAATGTGTTGAAATGGGAAGCCAGTTAGGAAGCTGGCATGAGTAGACGTGGATTTGAAATAAAGCAGTGTTCATGGGAATGAGCAAGACAAACTAGATTGAAAGAAAACAACATAAGAAGTACAATTTGCAGGACTTGGAGGAAGCCTGAGATTTACAGTTTAGACAACTAAGTGGGTGTTAAAACTAATCATTTTGTTAGGAATGTAGAGGAGACAATAGTTCATAGGCCTTGTCCATCATGCATGGTCTCTGAAAATTCTGAGATTAACTTTTGACCTAATACCCTGCCTACATTTCTCACTCTTTTCTTTTCTTTCTGGATTAGTAAGGAATAAACTTCAAGTCCTCTTTTTTGTTCAAATTGTGATCCTCCAGAAATTTAAGTGCCAAGTCGAT